>NC_091292.1:56684553-56714553 GCF_038502225.1 Cherax quadricarinatus
CACGCCGGTGATGAACAGTTGTACAATGGCCTCCTAACATACATGGTGTAGGTCTTCTTGAACGAGAAGCCCCTGGTGAGGTACCTGCCTGGAGTCTACCTGGAGGGTATTCCGGGGATTAATGCCCCCCGCGGCCAGGTCCATGGCCAGGCCTCCTGGATGCAGGTCTTACCTTTGTCAGTTATGCAAATGCTGCTGATGTTATCCAATTCTTTCGTACCTCAAGAGTCCCTTGAAGACTTACGGTGAACCCGAATTGATTTCCTTCCAGGTAATGCTGTCGTCTGCCACCTTCCATCAGCTCCCATCCCCATTAATTTAGCTCTATTTAGGTAGAATTCCATCGATAAAGCGTCGAACCATATCTGCAATTTGTCCATGTCTTCTGCATCTTCTTACCGTCGTCTTGTACTGGTAGTCACGAGCTTGTTTACAACATTTAAGTATAGTTTGGCCCTGTTTAATTATCAGTTCTTGGCATAGATTAAAGTGATTTTGTTCCATATGTCAGTGGCGGTATATTCCGAGAGGTATATTCGTAAGATACAATATGCTGAGATATTTCGTCTTCTCAGTTAGCATGGCCATGGTCTCACCTTTGAGAGTAGACATGGCCAACCTGTTGTTGGAGCACTTGGAGGAGAAGTTAAAAGTCCACATCACCTGGGAAGTATCATGGCTGAGGTCATTGTTGCAAGATGCTTGAACTCCCTTAACGTCCCTGACAATATAAGATCGATAAAACCCTCAATAAGGTTTGCCAGAGAAGAAAGGGCGGCGGCCAGATGCATTTTCTGGGCGTCCTGATCAGCAAGAACAAACATAAACTTCATAATATGTTGTAAACCAAGTAACAAAACAAATTTTCTGCGCTACCTATCACGCCAACAGAACAAAGCGTAGGACTATTGGTTTTTCCTAAAGGCTCACAGGATTTGTTCACCCATATTCATAAAGGAATTAAACTACATTAATAAAATCTTCCGTGAACTTAACCACTGTGAGTGACCAGAGATTGATTTGTGAACACGCCGAGCACGGGCCAGTGGGTTTACCGAATTGCTTCTCAGTTCTTGTGTTGTTCTTCTAGTGAGTCCTGGCTCCTGTGAGGTCTCCATTTTCCGCGCCTCACCTGTGGCAGTATAAAAGTCTTCTTTTTCATGCTTCACTTTTTTAAATGACTTTGAAGCTGAACACTTGTCCAAGTTGCGGGACTGATCAATTCTGAACTACTTCTATAATGGTGATAGATTCATCACATCATCTTTACCTCTTCACTGCTTCTGCTTTCTCTATATTAGCCACCTCTATATTCGACTGACAAAGCCTACTTGTAAGCGAAACGTTCCGAAAATAAAGACACTTAGCTGTTGCAAAGTGGCTTAATTATCTGCATGAGAAGAGAGAGGACGAAAGAAAGGTCTCCATCTCTAATGAAATAAAATTCGTATGGACATCCACAATGTAACTTTCCTTGTCAACCTGTTTCTGAAATACGTAGAAGGCAGCACAGTGCTTACACATGGAGCGTAGCAGTGTCTAACGCCCGAACCATTAAATAATGAATAAAAAAGAACCGCAAAGTAAATCTGTAAAAAACGCGGCGCTTCACCAGCGGTTAAATTGGTCGCAGAAATAAAAACAAATGCTAGAGAGGATACACCACTTGACTTCGACAGTATTTAAGACTTCGTTCTCATGCTTCAGCTTCATAGTTGGGTCTAGTCCTGACTCTTCTCTCTTCGACTCAAGACATTCCTCTCACCGTCTATTCTTCGCAATGTCCCCACTTGCCCCTCGCCCCTCGTGGGTACTTACCTGTGAGTCCGTATCGTATCGTATCGTATCAGCTTCATATCGTTCCAGACCATCGAACTGAACTCTTCTCCAGGCTGAGGGACTGACCACCTCAAATACTTTTTCTCCAAGGTTGATGCACTGATTACATCATTTTTACTTCATTACTACTCTCTGTATTTGACTGAAGAAGCCTACTGTGTAGGCGAAACGTTTCATCAATGAAGATACTCAACTGTTGCATGTGTCCTAATGTTAAACTTGTCGATATTTTATACTATTCTCATCAACACCAACTGGTGCTATTTCTGCAAGAATGTTGACCATCCTGTGAACACTGTGACAGCTCTGTATAAATGGCTTAGAAAACCGACAAGTTGATCATTTGGACACTAGGGTAATATTCGGGAATCTTTATTTCGGAAACGTTTGGCCAGCTAGTGGTTTCTTCAGTCCAATACAGAAAAGAACGGTTGAAAAAGAGGGGAACTTTGAGGCAATCAGTCCCTCAGCCTTGAGGCGATGCGTTCAGTCCATCAAGACTGACGGACTGAACACTGACTCCAGGCTGATAGACTGATTACCCTTCCACCGCTGCTTTCCGTGTATTAGACTAAAGAAACCACTAGTGGCGAAACGTTTCCAGAATAAAGATTACCGAGTGTTTCAGTTATGGACAACTCACTTGTTTCCTTCACCCAGTGCTGTTTTACCCTCTACGATGCCAACTGCTCAACCGAGTGACGTGGTAGGAAAGTGTTACCGATACAAATGCTTATTAGACCATGACAGATGACAGATAATAACAGACGGCAGATGTTATCTCTTGCTTAGTCACACTGCGTTCTCTACTTGATGCGTTAGTGCTGTTCCGCTGTTATACTGGTGCAGCGCTGATGCTGTGTTAATGTGATATCTGTGCTGTGTTGTCGTAAATGCGTTTAATCTGTACTGATGCAATACGAGTTCCTGACTTATGGCTGTGCTGGTGATTTTCTGCTGTTTGACAGGTGATTCATTGTTTAATGCTGTAATGATACCCGCAAGGTACCGTCAGTCGTTATTTGATTGGTATTGTGCTGTTATAAGCTGTTGTTGTACTGCTGTCATCGTATTGGTGCTGTGTTGTATGTTAATGTTTTGTTGTGTTGGTACTCTGGTAGTTCTGGCCCGTTTTAGTGGCGTTTTTGCATTGCTGTAGCTGTGGTTTGTTTTAATAACGCTGTGCTCGTGTACTGGATTAGCGAGGTGTTAATTATCCCTTCAGCTTTTCCATCCTGCCGAGTTCTGTACAATTTGTTTATCATCTGTAGGGCCCACTGAACCCGCCTCTTCCAATGGTGATACTGATATCTTTAGTTCATGACTTCACTAGAGCAGAAATGTGATATCAGAGCACAGTAATCTTCACCTCAGCAAGCACACATTATTACCAGGGACCTTTACACGGTCTGCGCACCAATATAACTATGCCGGGGGTGTACATAGTACTGCAGGAATCTACACCATGAGAGGGGCTGCTGTATAGTCTGTAATGGCTACTGTACAATCTGTAATGGCTACTGTACAGTCTGTAATGGCTACTGCACAATCTGTAATGGCTACTGTACAGTCTGTAATGGCTACTGAACAGTCTGTAATGGCTGCTGTACAGTCTGTAATGGCTACTGTACAGTCTGTAATGGCTGCTGTACAGTCTGTAATTGCTGCTGTACAGTCTGTAATGGCTACTGTACAGTCTGTAATGGCTGCTGTACAGTCTGTAATGGCTGCTGTACAGTCTGTAATGGCTACTGTACAGTCTGTAATAGCTACTGTATAGTCTGTAATAGCTACTGTACAGTCTGTAATGGCTGCTGAACGGTCTGTAATGGTTACACTAGAAACAATAACGAGTGATCTCGTACAAGTCTCGTACAAGAACTCCGAAACTTACGCGTTTAAAGCTATTTCAAAAAGCAATTTCGTGCACGTACAGAAGAGTGAGTAACGAACTCCACGGTCTTAAGAAAATATTAGCCATCTACGACACGCATAGCTACGAGGGAAGAATTTTAATCCGTTGACCCAACGAAACTGAAAAATAAAATATAAACTATGACGAGTAATACAGAGCGAGGAAGTAACTCAGGCACGAAGCTTTATTTGACGCAAGTAGAAAGCTTTATCTGACGCAAGCAGGAAGCTTGATCTGACGCAAGCAGGAAGCTTGATTTGACGCAAGTAGAAAGCTTGATCTGACGCAAGCAGGAAGCTGGATCTGACGCAAGCAGGAAGCTTGATCTGACACAAGCAGGAAGCTAGAAGTGACGCAAGCAGGAAGCTAGAAGTGGCGCAAGCAGGAAGCTAGAAGTGACGCAAGCATGAAGCTAGAAGTGACGCAAGCATGAAGCTAGAAGTGACGCAAGCATGAAGCTAGAAGTGACGCAATCATGAAGCTAGAAGTGACGCAATCATGAAGCTAGAAGTGACGCAATCATGAAGCTAGAAGTGACGCAAGCATGAAGCTAGAAGTGACGCAAGCATGAAGCTAGAAGTGACGCAAGCATGAAGCTAGAAGTGACGCAAACATGAAGCTAGAAGTGACGCAAGCATGAAGCTAGAAGTGACGCAAGCATGAAGCTAGAAGTGACGCAAGCATGAAGCTAGAAGTGACGCAAGCAGGAAGCTAGAAGTGACGCAAGCATGAAGCTAGAAGTGACGCAAGCATGAAGCTAGAAGTGACGCAAGCATGAAGCTAGAAGTGACGCAAGCATGAAGCTAGAAGTGAAACAAGCATGAAGCTAGAAGTGACGCAAACATGAAGCTAGAAGTGACGCAAGCATGAAGCTAGAAGTGACGCAAGCATGAAGCTAGAAGTGACGCAAACATGAAGCTAGAAGTGACGCAAGCATGAAGCTAGAAGTGACGCAAGCATGAAGCTAGAAGTGACGCAAGCATGAAGCTAGAAGTGACGCAAGCATGAAGCTAGAAGTGACGCAAGCATGAAGCTAGAAGTGACACAAGCATGAAGCTAGAAGTGACGCAAGCATGAAGCTAGAAGTGACGCAAGCATGAAGCTAGAAGTGACGCAAGCATGAAGCTAGAAGTGACGCAAGCATGAAGCTAGAAGTGACGCAAGCATGAAGCTAGAAGTGACGCAAGCATGAAGCTAGAAGTGACGCAAGCATGAAGCTAGAAGTGACGCAAGCATGAAGCTAGAAGTGAAGCAAGCATGAAGCTAGAAGTGACGCAAGCATGAAGCTAGAAGTGACGCAAGCATGAAGCTAGAAGTGACGCAAGCAGGAAGCTTGAGCGTGAAGATTGGAACTTCACAAGGACACTAAGAGTTGCTGTTATTATGATAAACTGTGTTGTTTATTCACAAGACAGATAATGAAGTCTGAAGATCCTGAGCACAGAAAACATTCGCTTTCCACAATTACTAGCGCACTCATCTCACACACCGAGGTCAGTGGATCGATCCCCGGTACGGGTGGAAAAATTAGGAAGTATTTCCGTAAGACACCTGCTGCCGCTGGAGTTGGTGTACAGAACACCGTAGTTGTGATTCTTTATTACTACGGTGTTCTCCACACCAGCTCCAAGGTTGAGGGAGAGATTACTTCATCTTTTGTATACAGTTCAACTCTCTTACAATTATGTTCTTGAATTTGTATTGATAAATTCACTGGATGGCGAAACGTCTACAATAAAGATACCCAGGTGTTGCACATGTTTAATTTCCGTTATTATTATTAGTAACACTACTAGTTCCCAGGAGCGGGTGTTCTACTTACACTCCATGTTAAAACACCTACCACTGTAACGGTTTATTAAACCCCCAGTTATTCTATCAGGCTAAATGTTATGGAAAATGGCCATTATTGATTATGAAGATTATTTTCAAATTCCAGTTTTGAAGGTAAGGTAAGCATTTCCGTATTCAACTGTACAAAAAAATTAGTTATATTGAAAAAAATATTGCCAAGACAAGTTTGTCTTGAGATTAAATGAGGTAAAAAACGCTAAAGAATAAATATACTAAATGGCATAAAGGGCAAATGAAAAGAAAGGTGAAATAAAAATTATAGAGAGAAGTAAGATAAAGAGGGAGAGACCGAGAGAGAAAAAGGAAATGGTAATAAGGAAAAAGGAAAGAAGATAAGAAAAGAAGAGAATAAGGATAATAAAAGAAACAAATACCAGTGGTGGAAAGACTTCCTATGTACAAAAAAGGTCAAAACGGTGAGGAAAGGCAGTGAAAAGAACTAACAAAGTCAGGAAAATAGACTTTATTTACAAAAATGAAAAAAACGAAGGCGGGGGGGGGGGATGGGAATAAAAAAAATTGTGTGATAATATATCTGAAAGCAGAGTAAATAGTAAACAACAAAACTGAACAACGGGTAGTAGGACTTATATTGCACCTTGGGAGGGAGTGCGTGTGTAAAGCGTCACTCAGACTTCGGGTGGAGACGCCTCGTAAGGTGTTGACGCTCTAGTGGTGATACTCTAGTGGTGATATCTTTTTGCTGCTTACAGCAACAATATCCAGAACGACCTGCAACCAAGCTTAGTTACAGCGTGCTGGAGTTGCTTATAAGTCTTTCGACTATTATTTCTGTGCTCTTGTAGGCTGCTGTATTCGAAGATAGTGCCATTGTGTGTGTGTGTGTGTGTGTGTACTCACCTATTTGTACTCACCTATTTGTGGTTGCAGGGGTCGAGTCCTAGCTCCTGGCCCCGCCTCTTCACCGGTTGCTACTAGGCCCTCTCTCTCCCCGCTCCATGAGCTTTATCAAATCTCGTCTTAAAAACTGTGTATGGTTCCTGCCTCCACTACGTCATTTTCTAGGCTATTCCACTGCCTTACAACTCTATGACTGAAGAAATACTTCCTACTATCTCTCTGACTCATTTGTGTCTTCAACTTCCAATTGTGGCCTCTTGTTTCTGTGTCCCCTCCCTGGAACATCCTGTCTTTGTCCACCTTGTCTATTCCACGCAGTATTTTATATGTCGTTATCATGTCTCCCCTGACCCTCCTGTCCTCCAGTGTGGTCAGGCCGATTTCCCTTAATCTTTCCTCATAGGACATTCCCCTTAGCTCTGGAACTAACCTTGTCGCAAACCTTTGTACTTTCTCTAGTTTCTTGACGTGCTTTATCAAGTGCGGGTTCCAAACAGGTGCTGCATACTCCAGTATGGGCCTGACATACACGGTGTACAGTGTCTTGAATGATTCCTTACTAAGGTATCGGAATGCTGTTCTCAGGTTTGCCAGGCGCCCATATGCTGCAGCAGTTATCTGATTGATGTGTGCTTCCGGAGACATGCTCGGTGTTATACTCACCCCAAGATCTTTCTCCTTGAGTGAGGTTTGCAGTCTTTGGCCACCTAGCCTATACTCTGTCTGTGGTCTTCTGTGCCCCTCCCCCATCTTCATGACTTTGCATTTGGCAGGATTAAATTCGAGAAGCCATTTGCTGGACCAGGTGTCCAGTCTGTCCAGGTCTCTTTGAAGTCCTGCCTGGTCCTCATCAGATTTAATTCTCCTCATTAACTTCACATCATCTGCAAACAGGGACACTTCTGAGTCTAACCCTTCCGTCATGTCGTTCACATATACCAAAAATAGCACTGGTCCTAGGACCGACCCCTGTGGGACCCCGCTCGTCACAGGTGCCCACTGTGATACATCATTACGTACCATGACTCGTTGTTGCCTCCCTGTCAGGTATTCTCTGATCCATTGCAGTGCCCTTCCTGTTATATGCGCCTGATGCTCTAGCTTCTGCACTAATCTCTTGTGAGGAACTGTGTCAAAGGCATTCTTGCAGTCCAAGAAGATGCAATCAACCCACCCCCCTCTCTCTTGTCTTACTTCTGTTATTTTATCATAAAACTCCAGAAGGTTTGTGACACAGGATTTGCCTTCCGTGAATCCGTGCTGGTTGGCATTTATACTCCTGTTCCGTTCCAGGTGCTCCACCACTCTCCTCCTGATAATCTTCTCCATAATTTTGCATACTATACACGTCAATGACACAGGTCTATAGTTTAGTGCCTCTTTTCTGTCTCCCTTTTTGAAAATGGGAACTACATTTGCCGTCTTCCATACCTCAGGTAGTTGCCCAGTTTCCAGGGATGTGTTGAAGATTGTGGTAAGTGGTACGCACAACATATCTGCTCCCTCTCTAAGGACCCATGGGGAGATGTTGTCTGGTCCCATTGCCTTTGAGGTATCGATGTCCCTTAGCAGTTTCTTCACCTCCTCCTCATCTGTATGTATGTCGTCCAACACTTGTTGGTGTATTCCTTGCTGGTGTCCCCATCTGGTCTGTCCCCCAGAGTCCTTCCTGTCTCTACTGTAAATACTTCCTTAAATCTCGTGTTGAGCTCCTCACATACCTCTTGATCGTTTCTTGTGAGTTCTCCACCTTCTTTCCTCAGCCTTATCACCTGGTCCTTGACTGTTGTCTTCCTCCTAATGTGGCTATACAGCAGTTTCAGGGTCAGATTTGACTTTCGATGCTATGTCGTTTTCATACTGTCGCTGGGCCTCCCTCCTTATCTGTGCATACTCGTTTCTGGCTCTTCTACTAATCTCCTTGTTTTCTGTGTGTGTGTATGTGTGTGTGTGTATGTGTGTGTGTTTTCCCCTCTGTTGTAGTTGCTACATCATCCTGACATTAAACAACTAACCTACATTACCCCTAGTCACCACCGTCTTTATTCTTCTATGTCCATCTCCCTTACCATAAACAAAGATAAACGTAAGAGGAAATAAAAAAAAAACACTAGTAAGGTACAAAATATTACTGAAGCTCAGAGACCGAGGCAGAGACCGAGACCATGGGTAAAGTAAGCACAGTACTGGCGGAAGTAAGCCACTTAGAACCATTATCCCACACTGCTAAGTACCACACTCCAGAACCACAAGAGTTTCACCTCTGCTCTCCTGCCAGTGTAACATTGACACTACCCACAACCTGGTGGGTTGTGGTTCAGTGTTCCAGACTGATAGGGTAACCATTAAGTTCATAAAATTTGTGTGTATAATAAACATGGTATACTACCATTGCCTAACACGTGTATTCATAATGGCAAATTGCAACACAAAATTCTTACACCAGTGTAAAGCGGAAATACCCTCTCGCCCTACTGGCTCTCTTATCAATTTATTTCATTTCTTTCTCCATCTTTTACCATGTTCTCTCAAGATTATTTGTTTAGTTCTTTGAGCTGCTTCTCAGTTCTAGCACCAGGATAGCTGTGAACCTATGGTCCTTCTCTAGGAAGCAGACTTGGTGACAGTTATGTAGACAGTAGACTTTGTGATTATCAGGGAGACAAAGGTATCGACAAAGAGTGTTAGCCACCGCCTGGTCTCAGACCGGGCCGCGGGGGCGTTGACCCCCGAAACCCTCTCCAGGTAAACTCCAGGTAAACGTATGGACTTGGAGACTACGAAGATTAGCCAACGCATATTTTAAACGTTTTACAAGTGCACGTTTTAATGTTTTAAATGTTCAATATATAGTTTAATCTTCCTATAATTTTCTATGGTAATTCATATACGGTTATGTTATACGTTATCATTAAGCTCTGTAATTGAAAGCTAGTAACCAGTATTACTGATTCGTAGACAAGTATTTATATGTAATTATACATGTAAGTGTTGAACTAAATCTATGCATCTGAGAGAACTAGAACATAAGTTAATGTAGCTGTGCTGTTAAGTGATCACTGAAACTTTGGAGGGAAAAGGGGTATTGGTGCATGAATTCAAGAATAATAGAATAAGGATGGAAGGTGAGAAGTGGGTTATAGTAAGTCTTCATGGGCTTGGGGATGAGGTGAGTGAAGAGAGAGAGGGATTTTGGTAAATGTTCAGCGAGTGTTAGGGAGAAAATAATTGTGGTGGAGGACCTAAATGTTAAAATGGGAGTAAATGTTGCAGAGTGCATGGCAGGTAATTTTGGAATGCCAGGGTAAGTTGTAATAGGGACCCTTTAATTGACCTACAAATAGAAAAAGGTTTTGTAAAAAGTAATATGTATTTTAAGAAAGAGCAGCTGAATATGTATACGAAATACAGTTTAGTGTGTAATAACATAAGTTTATTAGATTATGAATTAGTGGTTAACAGGTTGATGGGTAGATTTCTGGATATGCATGTTTTGAGAGGGACGACAGATATATTTGCTTATTATTTGGTGGTAGCTAAAGTGAGAGTAAGAGGTAATTTGGATATAAGGATAATGTCAATAGTGAGCAAGAGAGAAATCATAGCTATTTAATTAAATGAGACAGTAGGAGTAAAATCTTAATAGCTGTTGGGAGGAAGGAGGGGCTAGAGAGAGTAATGAGAATATAGTGGTGAGCGTGAAGCAGCTAGGAGATTAGGAAAAGGTTTGGGGTTGCCAAGAGTATTACTCAAAGGGCGAAAGAGAGGTTGTTTAGGTGGTTTGGACGTTTAGAAAGGTTGGAGAAAAATAGGACAACTAGAAGGGTATATTAGTCTGAGGTAGATGGAAAGAGTGGTAGGGGTCGTCCCAGGACGGGGTTCAAAGAAAGGGGTATGGGCTTGTACATCCAATGGCTTGTGTGAGCTTGTTAGATAGGTGTCTAGCCAAATGGTATTTATAATTTGACGTGCTGTTGGAGTGTGAGCAAGGTAATATTTATGAAGGGATTCATGGAAATCAGTTAACTGGACTTGAGTCCTGGAGGCTGAAACCACAATTCCTGCACTCTGAAGGTGGGCTGAGGATGTTCCAGTTCAAAGGCTTATCTGAACAGTGATGTCCTCACTCTTCTAATAAGATAGTGATTGAATGAGTGACAGTGAAAGTGTTTCTTCCTTTTAGGGACCCCCCTCCTACCTCGGTGGGAGACGACCGTGACTTAAATTTTTTCCAGCACATTTTTTATGTACATATTGCAATGCACATACATTAAAATGTATGTGTACATGTATGTACACGAAGTTGAGAGGTGTGCTTTCGTGCCTTCGTTCGTGAGTGTACATTAGTAAGTGAACTTGCGTTCCCTCGTATGTACGTGTTTGTACATGTATACATGCATATGTATACGTGTTTATGCATACAAGCGTGGACGCAGCTGTATTACTGTAACAACATCAACACTCGTCGTGACTCATCTTCATGTTGACTCAGTCATGTAATTTGTCTATAATCTCCGGTGATTGTAGCGTTTCTCACCTTCACTTGTGCCCATTTACACTCTTAAGATCAATTTTCTAGTATCTTTACTGCATCTCGTTTTTTGTTGACAACTGTGGCCTCTTTTCGTGCTCGTTGAAAATGTTAAGAATATTTGTCAATAGAGTACAAAATGTAGCAGGTCCGTACCTGGAAAGGAGCCTTATGACGACGTTTCTTTCTATCCTGGACTAAAACATTTAGCCAATAGGTTTCTTTACTAATTGAGGTGTTTGGGTTAAAAAGTTTCTGTGTATGGTTTCTATGTATTTTATTTGTGTTTATGTAGGCGTGCGTGCGTGTACTCGCCTACATGTGACTGAAGCGGTCGAGACTCATCTCCTGGCCCTGACTTATATTAGCTGTCACTAGTATGTATGTACGTGTGTGTTTTTGTGAATGGTTACACATATATGCGCGTGAATACTTTATTCTGCGTGAGTGCGTTAGCTTGCGCTTGTGTTTGCGTGTGTGCATATGTATCCGTTTACATGCTTTTGTATGCAAGTGCACAGCTGTATCTGCGTGCATGCCTGAGTGCTTGAGTTTACGTGCTTGGGATTGCATGCATACTTGTTTCTGCTTGCTTGGGATTTCGTGTGCGTGCTTGTTATCGCGTGCGTG
The DNA here is from genome assembly GCF_038502225.1 of Cherax quadricarinatus. NCBI lineage: Eukaryota > Metazoa > Arthropoda > Malacostraca > Decapoda > Parastacidae > Cherax > Cherax quadricarinatus. The sequence goes on from NC_091292.1 coordinate 56,696,184, forward strand.
TAGGTGCTTGTGAGTCCATGGATGCATATTCACCCACACCTGGAGTAGTGCAGGTTACAGGTCATCTGTGGCGCCAACACCATGAGCCAAACTCTCATACCAGACATTCCTCTCTGGCAACACTTGGTCACCCCCACAAAAACAGACCGCAGGAGTGACCATGAGAGGTGTCCGCCTCCTCTTAGCAGCACCAGTGACACCAAGTGGTGCTGCAGGATGCAACTGCTTCTCGATCGCCATGTTAGGTGAATTAATAACACGGGATTGGTGAACGAGGTGTGCACGCCTGCCTGCCTGCCTCTAGCACACTGCCTACAGAGACATTGCCTCTTCGCAAAAATTACTAAGTCTCCGATCCATATTCTCGCAGGTGGATTAGCACTTTTGGTAACCGTAGTTTGAGAGAGGTAATCCTCTAATTTGCGTGCTAACAAGTAGGGTGAATAGCGAAGGCAGTCAGCTCACACTCCCCATAGGTTAAGTACCTAGCGGAGCATTGAAGTCTCCTAAATTACTGAGATCAACGGAGTGTAAGAAGTTGCCAGAAAGACCTCGAGTTGGTCGTCGATGCCCAAATCATGTAGCAATCTGAGGCTATATAATCATGCAGATCAGGTTGTGACGCCTCGGGACAGTATCACCATCGCTTATTGTAAGCGCTGAGGACACAATTTGGCACCATTACCGTAATGACAGCCAGATAGTCCCACGCCGCCTTGTGTCATTACAAGCGATTATTGCAACCACAAAAAAACGATAGAATGTCCTGCAACATAAAGGAATGAGAGAGGAGCGGGTGTGTACCACGTAATGATGCAGATGAGAATACTTTAACCAGAGGTATACTGATCCCTTGCTAATTCCAGTACTTGATATTTTCCTCATTCTCTTTCCATACTTTCCCTCCCGCACTCTTATATCTGTCTTGCCTTTCTTCCCTCCCCTCCCTTCTTTCTTCTTGCCTTCCCTCTCCATTCTCCCTCCTGCGGTCTCTCATATCTCTCACCTACGCACATCCTCTCTCCCTTCCCTTCAGTAGTCCCTCCCTCCCTCCCTCCCTCCCTCCCTTCTTATTTTCCCTTTTGCACTCTTTTTCCCTTACTTTCCGCACTACCTTCCCTTCTGTCTCTCCCTCTCTGAAACTCCCTTCAACCCTTTCCTCCTGCTCTTTCTCTCTCTCTCTTTCTTTCTCTCTCTCTCTCTCTCTCTCTCTCTCTCTCTCTCTCTCTCTCTCTCTCTCTCTCTCTCTCTCTCTCTCTCTCTCTCTCTCTCTCTCTCTCTCTCTCTCTCTCTCTCTCTCTCTCTCTCTCTCTCTCTCTCTCTCTCTCTCTCTCTCTCTCTCTCTCTCTCTCTCTCTCTCTCTCTCTCTCTCTCTCTCTCTCCCCCCTTTTCTCCTACACTTCCTCACTTTCTTCCTGCATTCCCTTCCTCTTGCACTCCTTCGTTGCCTTCCCTTCCTACTCGACCCTTCACTTCTCTACTGCACTCACTCGCTTCTCTAACCTCTTTCTTTTTCCCACATCTTTTTACCTTTATTTTCACCTGCCTTACCTGTCCATTTACTGTTTAATTTATTCCTTTATCCTTCTTCTTGGTTACACTTCTCCCTCTATTCTCTTCTCTTTTTTTTTTTACTTTTCACTTCCTCTCTCGCTTCCTAATATAATTTACAGTTTACCTGTTATATTCACAAATTTCTTCTCTTCCCTTGATTCCATTTCTTCTCCGCTCCTTCTTCCATTCCTCTCATCTCCCCATCTTGTATATATTACTACGTACTCTTTCTCCCCTCTTTACATTCCTCTTGACAAGTGTCTGTATGTGTACTCGCCTATATATGGTTGTAGGGGTCGAGTCACAGCTCCTGTGTGTGTGTGTGTGTGTGTGTGTGTGTGTGTGTGTGTGTGTGTGTGTGTGTGTACCAAGTGTCAAAAGCACTTGTTGATAGACAATTGGCCTTTGTGTGTGTGTGTGTGTGTGTGTGTGTGTGTGTACTCGCCTAATTGTGGTTGCAGGGGTCGAGTCAAAACTCCTGGTTCCGCCTCTTCACTGGTTGCTACTGGGTCACTCTCCCTGCTCCATGAGCTTCATCATACATCTTTTTAAAGTTATGTATGGATCCTGTCTCCACTACATCTATTTCCAGACTATTCCACTTCCTGACAACTCTATGGCTGAAGAAATACTTCCTAACATCCCTGTGACTCATTTGTATCTTCAACTTCCAATTGTGACCCCATGTTGCTTTGTCCCATCTCTGGAACATCCTCTCTCTGTTCACCTTGTCAATTCCTCCCAGTATTTTATATGTCGTTATCATGTACCCCCCCCCTATCCCTCCTGTCTTTCAGTGTCGTCAGGTGTAGCTCCCTTAACCTTTCCTCTTAGGACATGCCCCTTAGCTTCGGTATTAGCCTCGTTGCAATCTTTTGCACTTTCTCTAGTTTCCTGACGTGCTTGACTAGGTGTGAGCTTCAAACTGGAGCTGCATACTCTCATATGGGCCTGACGTACACGGTGTACAGGGCCTGGAACGATTCCTTACTGAGATACCGGAATGGTGTGTGTGTGTGTGTGTGCGTGTGCGTGTGCGTGTGCGTGTGCGTGCGTGTGCGTGTGTGTGTGTGTGTGTGTGTGTGTGTGTGTGTGTGTGTGTGTGTGTGTGTGTACTCATCTATTTCTGGTTGCACGGGTCGAGTCCTAGCTCCTGGCCTCGTCTCCTCTACTTGCCCGATTCACTCCTGAACTCACCGGCTCCAACGCACCTGCTCGTAAAACCTTGTACGCAGATTGCCTCCATGTTGCAAGACTAATAATCTTTAATCGAATTATCATACCGGAGAATACCAGAAAAATCATCCTTCTGATACCTCCCGGGCATCCAGCCTGTTTCTGGCTTGTCATGGTTCTGTAAGGTAGTGTTCATCGGCTCTGAGTAAGGCTTTACTATCTCGATATTTAAAATAGCGGCTTATAAGGCAGTTAAAGCAAGGGGAATAAAAACTTATACATAAAGCTGAGAACTTTATTATTAAGGGTTTCTAGAGTAAATATTTATATTACCAATGAATCTGGAACTATAGTGAATTACATCAGTGTATAACCAAGTTAATAGGCATAAATTCAACTTTTAACTGTACCAACAGTCGCGTTACTCAGTATAAATGTACTTGACAGTACTAGCAAAAATATCTACACGGTAGTAGACTCGAAGTAGGATAAGACCAGGAGAGTCCCTGGATGATCTAACTGATAAAATCAGAGAGGATTAAACATAACTGGCATTAACGATTGCTCAACCAGATCGCAAAACAGTAATGAGCAACACAAAACAGCTGTTAGCAGCGGACAACAGTGGGCAAAGACATAGAGATACAAACACGACCTAACTATGACTAACAACTTGTTCTCCAAAGAGCCACAGAAATCTCAAATAACAGAATCTACGTATTAACCCTATTTTCATGACCTTTCATTTCACTGTCCTTCCTTGCCTATTGATCTAATGAAATTGCATAAAATATTGCAAAAAAAATAACAAGAGAGATAAAGTATAAAATTCCCCAGTATGATATCCAGGTTACCAAAATTATGAGATATAACTACCGACGGTTTCTCCTCATTCATTGTGTAACTCGTACAAAGACGTTGTCAGAATTATTCATGAAACCCATGAAAGCTTCTCCATGGGAGAGTTCATAACAAGTGGCTTCCTCTTAAAAAAAAATTACTTTCCCGAATGTCTGACACAACTTTCAAATTATTCTTTATTGCAATAATAAATATTTCTTTAGACACAAAGGGAGTACAACATAACTTAAATTTTCTCTTCACGAAGTGATGTGTTCATTCGTTATCAAGTGTCGCCTGTGAGGGAGGAGCCCAGGCACACAGCCCACTCAGACATGACACTCATCACTTCCAGTACTGGTCCAGGCACACAGCCCACTCAGACATGACACTCATCGCTTCCACTACTGGTCCAGGCACACAGCCCACTCAGACATGACACTCATCACTTCCAGTACTGGTTCAGGCACACAGCCCACTCAGACATGACACTCATCACTTCCAGTACTGGCCCAGGCACACAGCCCACTCAGACATGACACTCATCACTTCCAGTACTGGTCCAGGCACACAGCCCACTCAGACATGACACTCATCACTTCCAGTACTGGTCCAGGCACACAGCCCACTCAGACATGACACTCATCACTTCCAGTACTTGTCCAGGCACACAGCCCACTCAGACATGACACTCATCACTTCCAGTACTGGTCCAGGCACACAGCCCACTCAGACATGACACTCATCGCTTCCACTACTGGTCCAGGCACACAGCCCACTCAGACATGACACTCATCACTTCCAGTACTGGTCCAGGCACACAGCCCACTCAGACATGACACTCATCACTTCCAGTACTGGTCCAGGCACACAGCCCACTCAGACATGACACTCATCACTTCCAGTACTGGTCCAGGCACACAGCCCACTCAGACATGACACTCATCACTTCCAGTACTGGTCCAGGCACACAGCCCACTCAGACTTGACACTCATCACTTCCAGTACTGGTCCAGGCACACAGCCCACTCAGACATGACACTCATCACTTCCAGTACTGGTCCAGGCACACAGCCCACTCAGACATGACACTCATCACTTCCAGTACTGGTCCAGGCACACAGCCCACTCAGACATGACACTCATCACTTCCAGTACTGGTCCAGGCACACAGCCCACTCAGACATGACACTCATCACTTCCAGTACTGGTCCAGGCACACAGCCCACTCAGACATGACACTCATCACTTCCAGTACTGGTCCAGGCACACAGCCCACTCAGACATGACACTCATCGCTTCCACTACTGGTCCAGGCACACAGCCCACTCAGACATGACACTCATCACTTCCAGTACTGGTCCAGGCACACAGCCCACTCAGACATGACACTCATCACTTCCAGTACTGGTCCAGGCACACAGCCCACTCAGACATGACACTCATCACTTCCAGTACTGGTCCAGGCACACAGCCCACTCAGACATGACACTCATCACTTCCAGTACTGGTCCAGGCACACAGCCCACTCAGACATGGCACTCATCACTTCCAGTACTGGTCCAGGCACACAGCCCACTCAGACATGACACTCATCGCTTCCACTACTGGTCCAGGCACACAGCCCACTCAGACATGACACTCATCACTTCCAGTACTGGTCCAGGCACACAGCCCACTCAGACATGACACTCATCACTTCCAGTACTGGTCCAGGCACACAGCCCACCCAGACATGACACTCATCGCTTCCAGTACTGGTCCAGGCACACAGCCCACTCAGACATGACACTCATCACTTCCACTACTGGTCCAGGCACACAGCCCACTCAGACATGACACTCATCACTTCCACTACTGGTCCAGGCACACAGCCCACTCAGACATGACACTCATCACTTCCACTACTGGTCCAGGCACACAGCCCACTCAGACATGACACTCATCGCTTCCACTACTGGTCCAGGCACACAGCCCACTCAGACATGACACTCATCACTTCCAGTACTGGTCCAGGCACACAGCCCACCCAGACATGACACTCATCGCTTCCAGTACTGGTCCAGGCACACAGCCCACTCAGACATGACACTCATCACTTCCAGTACTGGTCCAGGCACACAGCCCACTCAGATATGACACTCATCACTTCCAGTACTAGTCCAGGCACACAGCCCACTCAGACATAACACTCATCGCTTCCACTACTGGTCCAGGCACACAGCCCACTCAGACATGACACTCATCACTTCCAGTACTGGTCCAGGCACACAGCCCACTCAGACATGACACTCATCACTTCCAGTACTGGTCCAGGCACACAGCCCACTCAGACATGACACTCATCACTTCCAGTACTGGTCCAGGCACACAGCCCACTCAGACTTGACACTCATCACTTCCAGTACTGGTCCAGGCACACAGCCCACTCAGACATGACACTCATCACTTCCAGTACTGGTCCAGGCACACAGCCCACTCAGACTTGACACTCATCACTTCCAGTACTGGTCCAGGCACACAGCCCACTCAGACATGACACTCATCACTTCCAGTACTGGTCCAGGCACACAGCCCACTCAGACATGACACTCATCACTTCCAGTACTGGTCCAGGCACACAGCCCACTCAGACATGACACTCATCACTTCCAGTACTGGTCCAGGCACAGAGCCCACTCAGACATGACACTCATCACTTCCAGTACTGGTCCAGGCACACAGCCCACTCAGACATGACACTCATCACTTCCAGTACTGGTCCAGGCACACAGCCCACTCAGACATGACACTCATCGCTTCCACTACTGGTCCAGGCACACAGCCCACTCAGACATGACACTCATCACTTCCAGTACTGGTCCAGGCACACAGCCCACTCAGACATGACACTCATCACTTCCAGTACTGGTCCAGGCACACAGCCCACTCAGACATGACACTCATCACTTCCAGTACTGGTCCAGGCACACAGCCCACTCAGACATGACACTCATCACTTCCAGTACTGGTCCAGGCACACAGCCCACTCAGACATGACACTCATCGCTTCCACTACTGGTCCAGGCACACAGCCCACTCAGACATGACACTCATCACTTCCAGTACTGGTCCAGGCACACAGCCCACTCAGACATGACACTCATCACTTCCAGTACTGGTCCAGGCACACAGCCCACTCAGACATGACACTCATCACTTCCAGTACTGGTCCAGGCACACAGCCCACTCAGACATGACACTCATCACTTCCAGTACTGGTCCAGGCACACAGCCCACTCAGACATGACACTCATCACCTCCAGTACTGGTCCAGGCACACAGCCCACTCAGATATGACACTCATCACTTCCAGTACTGGTCCAGGCACACAGCCCACTCAGACATGACACTCATCGCTTCCACTACTGGTCCAGGCACACAGCCCACTCAGACATGACACTCATCACTTCCAGTACTGGTCCAGGCACACAGCCCACTCAGACATGACACTCATCACTTCCAGTACTGGTCCAGGCACACAGCCCACTCAGACATGACACTCATCACCTCCAGTACGGGTCCAGGCACACAGCCCACTCAGACATTACACTCATCAGCTCCGGTACTGGTTCAGGCACACAGCCCACTCAGACATGACTCTCATCACCTCCAGTACTGGTCCAGGCACACAGCCCACTCAGACATGACACTCATCATCTCCAGTACTGATCCAGGTACACAGCCCACTCAGACATGACACTCATCACTTCCAGTACTGGTCCAGGCACACAGACCACTCAGACATGACACTCATCACTTCCAGCACTGGTTCAGGCACACAGCCCACTCAGACATGACACTCATCACTTCCAGTACTGGTCCAGGCACACAGCCCACTCAGACATGACACTCATCACTTCCAGTACTGGTTCAGGCACACAGCCCACTCAGACATGACACTCATCACTTCCAGTACTGGTCCAGGCACACAGCCCACTCAGACATGACACTCATCGCCTCCAGTACTGGTCCAGGCACACAGCCCACTCAGTCATGGCACTCATCACTTCTAGTACTGGTTGAGGCACACAGCCCACTCAGACATGACACTCATCGCTTCCAGTACTGGTTCAGGCACACAGCCCACTCAGACATGACACTCATCACTTCCAGTACTGGTCCAGGCACACAGCCCACTCAGTCATGGCACTCATCACTTCTAGTACTGGTTCAGGCACACAGCCCACTCAGACATGACACTCATCGCTTCCAGTACTGGTTCAGGCACACAGCCCACTCAAACATGACACTCATCACTTCCAGTACTGGTCCAGGCACACAGCCCACTCAGACATGACACTCATCGCTTCCAGTACTGGTCCAGGCACACAGCCCTCTCAGACATGACACTCATCGCTTCCAGTACTGGACGTGACCCAGACAATGAATATCACATCAGAATGTTCAGTTAAGTAACACTTAACGTGTACTTTCATGCTGTCACTAGCTCATCACACTGTCACAGATTTATGATATAATTTAAGCAGTTATAAGCTTGACAACACTAAATTACAATTAATTTTTAATTTAAAAGTTCAAGTAGAGTTACATTAACTGGAAAATTTAATTAATTACACTCGGCTTCAATTATAATTACTCCCCAAGCCTTATGCACACGTGAGCATACACACGCACTATCTCTCTCTCTCTCTCTCTCTCTCTCTCTCTCTCTTTCTCTTTCTCTTTACACAGGGTTTGACAAGGTTAAGGATCCCTAGTTTTATTGACAAGCTCTCTCTCTCTCTCTCATATATATATATATATATATATATATATATATATATGTATATATATATATATATATATATATATATATATATATATATATATATATATATATATATATATATATATATATATATATATATATGCAATAAGATCACAGTAAACAGGTAATTTCAAAATATGCAAAACAACCACTCTGAAAGAATAGAGAAATTCCAAGCGCTTTCGTGACTACTCACATTATCCTTGATAATGTGAGTAGTCACGAAAGCGCTTGGAATTTCTCTATTCTTTCAGAGTGTTTTTTTTTTGCATATATATATATATATATATATATATATATATATATATATATATATATATATATATATATATATATATATATAATAATAACCACGGGGGGGGGAGAAGAATGATAGCTCTAGGAATTTCATGTTGCAATCAAAACATCATCAGGAGCTTTCAAAGTTGCAGAAAGGAGGATGTCTAAGTAAATACGATCCCAGGGTACACAAGCTCCTGATAATGTGTTGATTGCAACACGAAAGGCCTAGATCTATCATTCTTCTCCCCCCCATTGTTGTTTAGCATCTTGTACCGCTTGGTTTGCTTTATTTGCAAGTCCATGGTCGACAGGAACATAATTGAATCTTGTTTCGTAAAAAGCAGTTTTGACAATAATATGAATGTTTCCTTTGGTTTATATAAATCAGATCCATTTATAATTAATAGAATTTGGGAAGAATTTAATAATACATTGGACAAATAAATCTTAATTCTTGGGTAGAATAGTTTGTTTCTGGGTTGCGTGAAGGACCTGTCCAGTTGGGCCAGCGGGCCTGCTGCAGTGTTCTCTTATGAGTGGCGCGTCAGGTGATGCTCTGTTGTGGGATATGATGGTGAGGTGTGGTCTAGACCCTTTATATGCCTTCCTTTGAAGCATTACTTTCATTGTTCCTTGATAATGTGAGTAGTCACGAAAGCGCTTGGAATTTCATTATTCTTTCACAGTGGTTGTTTTGCATATACACTTTATATATATATATATATATATATATATATATATATATATATATATATATATATATATATATATATATATATATATATATATGTCGTGCCGAATATGTAAAACTGGTCAATTAGCAAGAACTCATTTAAAATTAAGTCATTTCTAAAATTTTCTCTTATACGTTTAAAGATATATTTTTTTCATTAATGTTGATGTAAAAATTTATAATTTTGCACCAAAAATAACGTAGAAAACTCACCTAACCTTATTATAACAAGCGCAATTTATTTTAGCCTAACCCAGCTAAATATATTTTAGATTTGTTTACAATAATTTAATATTAAACAAATACAGTGAAATATATTTTTTTCGTTAGGTTCAGAATGATTTTGGCGAAATTATTGCATACGCAAATTTTCACTTGTCCTATATGGCAAGATGAGCGTTGCTATTTAAGCCAAGATCGCAAGTTCTGCCTATTCGGCACGACATATATATATATATATATATATGTATATATATATATATATATATATATATATATATATATATATATATATATATATATATATATATATATATATATATATATATATATGTTGTGCCGAATATGTAAAACTGGTCAGTTAGCAAGAGCTCATTTAAAATTAAATCCTTTCTGAAATTTTCTCTTATACATTTAAAGATATATTTTTTTCATTAATGTTAATGTAAAAAATTTTAATTTTGCACCAAAAGAATCTTAGAAAACTTACCTAGCCTTATTATAACAAGAGCAATTTATTTTAGCCTAACCCAACTAAGTATATTTTATATTTGTTTACAGTAATTTAATACTAAGCAAGTACAGTGAAATATATTTTTTTCGTTAGGTTCAGAATGATTTTGGCGAAATTATTGCATTCACAAATTTTCACTTGTCCTATATGGCAAGAGGGGCGCTGCTATTTAAGCCAAGATCGCAAGATCTGCCTATTCGGCACGACATATATAAAGGGTAAGGGGAGAGTGGTAAAGGTATGAAGAGGGCTTCCAGGAGGAGAGGGGGAGTTAGCCAGAGGGAGACGGGGGGGGGGGTCGAGGAAGGGGGTGTAATTTGCATGTATCCCGCGGTCAGCAGTATCTCAGTTGATTATAACCTCCTCGCAGCCCTTCTCTTCCTGCCCCTCCGTCCTTCTCTCCTCTTCCCCTCCTTCATTCCCATGCTCCTTCAACGCCCTTCCCATAGTTTCTCTTCGCTCTTCTTTCACTTCATCTGAGTGGCTGCGCCTGTGAAGAACTGTCTGTGAAGAACTGTGTAGCTGTGTCTGTGAAGAACTGTGTAGCTGTGTCTGTGAAGAACTGTGTGGCAGTGTGTGTGAATAATATGGGTATTTCTTCACTTGTGTTTCCTTATTCTTCCTCGTCTCTTACTGACCACACTGTAGTGTTCAACCTTGTCTGGTCGGCGACTTTTTTGGGGTATTACCCCAATACGAAATTGTGTACAGAGAAATTACTCACTTGACTTAAAAGTCCACAGAATCCAGGAAACACAAGGAGCATTCAGATTCAAAATAGTTTATCGAATACACAACCCGCACATAGAAGAGAGGAGCTTACGACGACGTTTCGGTCCGACTTGGACCATTTACATAGTCACACTAACCAGAAGTGGAGCAGGACGGCTATATATAGGCAGGAAGAGGTAGTGGTAGTAGTAGTAGTAGTAGTAGGAGTGTTAGTGGAAGTAGTGGGGAATTAAGGAGGAGGAGCCAGTCAAATACAAAGAAAGGGGAGCACTGCAAGAGAACTAGGTGCCCACAGAGGGAGAGCAAGTGCACAGAGGTGGGGGGAAGGGGAAGTGATGAAAAAATAATGAAGGAACAGAAACACACGACAGAAGAAAGATAAAAAAATGAAAGAGGAAAGGGGAAGAAGGAGAAGAAGAAAAATGAAGAATCAGGTTAAGTCACGGGTGTTCTGAAGTTTGGAGCATTTTACAATGTAGTGGGAGAGGAAGGCATCTACAGAGACGAAGCCAGGACTAAGATTCATACAAGGAAAATTGTGTATTACAGAGGATTCAACTAGACATCGACTGTTGGAGTTGGAAGTAGGGAAAACAGTTTTAGCGGAAGACCAGTCAATAGGATGGCTGTGATCTCTGACGTGACAGAAAAGAGCATTGTTAGTGTCGGCAAGCCTAACACTATTTTTGTGCTCCCTAAGTCTGTCAGAAAGAGATCGACCAGTTTCTTCAAAGTATTGAAGAGGACAGAAGGAGCAAGAAATAGAGTAGACACCAGGAACATCTGTAGAGGGAGGAGAGGTATGAACGAGATTAGTGCGAAGAGTGTTAGTCTGGCGGAAAGTAAGCTTGATGTCTAAGGAACGGAAAGAATTGTTGAGATTAGAAAGACCGGAAATGTAGGGAAGGCAGAGGACAGAAGAGTTCCCAGGAGTAGAGTGTTTGGGAGAGGAGAAATTACGTTTAGCACGTGAGAGGGCAGAGTCTATGAAATGGGAAGGGTGGCCAAGACGGGAAAACGAATTATGAAGAGTGGAAATTTCTGCTGGAAGGAACTGAGGATCACAGATGCGGAGGGCACGGAGAAAGAGGGAGATAAGAACACTTTTCTTGACAGGAGAAGCATGATAGGAAAAGTAATGAATGTACATGCCAGTGTGCATAGGTTTTCGGTAAACGGAAAAGGAAAAACCTGTATCTGAGCGGTGGACATGGACATCAAGGAAAGGAAGCAAGGAATTAGATTCCCATTCAGCTTTAAACTTAATGGAAGGGGCAAGATTATTAAGAGCTTCAAGAAAAGGTTGGAAGAGACAGGAGTCATGAGGCCACAGAGCAAAGATGCTAGTTTATCGAATCCCTTTGTATGGAGAATACAATCGCACAAACTGAAAAGTGTGTATTATACGCGATGAAGCAACGTAATTTGCTTTGCTTATTAAATAATAATTATTTGAGTAGTTTTATTTATGTTTACCGAGCCTTTATTACCCACGAGATTTTCATTTTTACCCCATATGGGGTAATTTACCCCCCAGTTCCCCGACCTCTGCCTGAAGTATATTTTCTTGTGTGTGTGTGTGTGTGTGTGTGTGTGTGTGTGTGTGTGTGTGTGTGTGTGTGTGTGTGTGTGTGTGAGTGTGTGTGTGTGTGTGTACTCACCTAGTTGTACTCACCTAGTTGAAGTTACAGGGGTCGAGTACTAGCTCCTGGCCCCGCCTCTTCACTGGTCGCTACTAGGTCACTCTCCCTGAACCGTGAGCTTTATCATACCTCTGCTTAAAGCTATATATGGATCCTGCCATCCTGTTTGTGTATCTGTGTGTGTGTGTACTCACCAATTTTTTATTTGTGGAGTTGATACATAGCTCCTGGAACTACCATTTAGGCCACTGACTTCTAGCCTCTTAGACCTTTCCATATGTACTCGATGAAGCTGTGTATTGAATTTGCCTTCTCCACTGCCTCAACCAAATCATTCCAGTTTTTTCAATAGCCCTGACATTAAAGAAATATTTCCATACATCTCTATGACTCGTGTGTGTGTGTGTGTGTGTGTGTGTGTGTGTGTGTGTGTGTGTGTGTGTGTGTGTATGATCTAACCAGAAACAAAAGCCTTCTCAGCTACAATCGCTCCCGGTAAAAACCTCACATTTCCCAGTTTAACGGAACGCCAACATTAACGTTGCAAAAATATACGGAGCGCTCTCACAAAAAGCGCTTCAACAAGCTTCCACTACGTGTATAACCGCTGCTCATTATTCCGCAGGCTAATATAAAACTCGGGGACACGTTCCCGTTGTGTGAACGTGATTCAGGTACGTGTCGCCTCACCTGTAACGTGCTACCTACTCTTGCAGTAACATACACTACAGTAATATCGGATAATTTGAAGACCCTGAGGGGGACACCACTTTGACTAAAATAAACTCTTGCAGTTAGTAAAACTGTCCAAGATTTATTTCTTACTAATTAGGTACGTGTGTCGCTTTCATCCATGCTGGTTTAGCAAGGCTGTTTTGCGCTGTTAACGAACTATGCCGTTATTAGTAGTTTTTTTATACGTTTAATCAGTTCCCCGTATGTAAAAGAGTGGAAAAAAAATTTCACACTTTTTGTTACTGGGCATAATTATCTTTTAAGTGTGTGTGTGTGTGTGTGTGTGTGTGTGTGTGTGTGTGTGTGTGTGTGTGTGTGTGTGTGTGTGTGTGTAAACGAAAGAGGGTGAGAGAGAGAGACATTAATTGATTGAACCTATAATTAACTCTTGATATTGACTCCACTATTAACAAATGATAGTGTCAGGAATGTTGACATTCCCAGCATGATGACCGCGTGAAGCCAAGCATCACCAGGGTGCAACATTAATCCCACCTCAGACACTGTTCTGGAGAACTCTTGCCATTTTAGGACAGAGATAATATACACATGCTTAACCATTGTGATTTATTATAGCATTTCATAATGACGTAACAATAGCCTATAAAAAAATCACTAACAAAGGCCTGGCTTTTATCATTTAAATATACATTTAGGTGATCATCCCATTAAGTAATATATTTTCCCGCCTAAGCTTATATAACTATTAAGGGATATACGGTAGTTCACTGCCTAAGCTTAGGTAACTATTAAGGGATATACGGTAGTTCACTGCCTAAGCTTAGGTAACTTTTAAGGGATATACGGTAGTTCACTGCCTAAGCTTAGGTAACTATTAAGGGATATACGGTAGTTCACTGCCTAAGTTTAGGTAACTATTAAGGGATATACGGTAGTTCACTGCCTAAGCTTAGGTAACTATTAAGGGATATACGGTAGTTCACTGCCTAAGCTTAGGTAACTATTAAGAGATATACGGTAGTTCACTGCCTAAGCTTAGGTAACTATTAAGGGATATACGGTAGTTCACTGCCTAAGCTTAGGTAACTATTAAGGGATATACGGTAGTTTCCTGCCTATGCTTAGGTAACTATTAAGGGATATACGGTAGTTCACTGCCTATGCTTAGGTAACTATTAAGGGATATACGGTAGTTCACTGCCTATGCTTAGGTAACTATTAAGGGATATACTGTAGTTCACTGCCTATGCTTTGGTAACTATTAAGGGATATACAGTAGTTCACTGCCTATGCTTAGGTAATTATTAAGGGATATACGGTAGTTCACTGCCTAAGCTTAGGTAACTATTAAGGAATATACGGTAGTTCACTGTATAAGCTTAGGTAACTATTAATGAAGATGGTTCACTGCATGAGCTAAGGAACCTATGAAGGTATGAAAGGAAAATATTGAATAAATTGCATTAAAGTTTGTATTGGTTCAACGGATTCTTATTAAAAAGCATATGACGAGTAAATATCTTAGATATAGTATGTGCGTGGATATTGACTCCCTGGGCTCACATTGACTCCAAACATACCTCTCTGTCCAGGACACTATACCGCGATGATACACTGAGTCCAGCTACTTCTGTATACACCGAATAATCTACTCACCTGTATACGCACACAGGGAGTAAATATATATGACCTCCACATAAGTGAGTGCTTTAGACCGCTTCAGCCTTGGGTCGTGAACTTTCTCTCTGGCTGGTGTGACGGAGGGCAAGACTTAATGAATACATAACGTGAGGGAGAGGCATTCAGGGAGGGAGGCATGCATACACACACACACACACACGCATACACACACACACGCATACACACACACACGCATACACACACACACACACACACACACACACACACACACACACACACACACACACACACACACGCACGCACAATCGCACACGGCAACACAAGAGAGCCAGAGAGACAGGACACACCAACAGGTACTGGACAGACAACTGGGGAAGAGATGAAAAAACTTTCGAATGAGATGAATATGTGACTGAGATCTCACAAGGCGTCACCACGGATTCTGTGAGAGGAAACAACAGTACGACTTGAACCACTAAGATCTACAACAAGTGAAGTGATACCAGAATCGTGCCAGAGATCTAGAAAACAGCGAATTTACTGCTAATAACTATGAAAAAAAACAGGAAATGTTGAACTACAGACCAGCATCACTGACATGCATAGTATGTAATGTAATGGAGACGATAATCATAAGGAGAGTGGATTAGAAAGAACCGACTTCATGAACAACCAACACGGGTTTAAAGATGACAGATCATGTCTTACTAACCTGCTGGAGTTCCACGACAGAGTAGCAAAAGTGATACACAAATAACCCGCACATAAAAGAGAGAAGCTTACGACGACGTTTCGGTCCGCCTTGGACCATTGACAAAGCCACAGTGTGACTTTGTCAATGGTCCAAGTCGGACCGAAACGTCGTCGTAAGCTTCTCTCTTTTATGTGCGGGTTATTTGTGTATCGTTCCAGTCACGGTATTGTGCCTTTGTTTGTTATTTAGCAAAAGTGAGTGAAAGGAATGGACTGCGAGAAGGCATATGATACTGTACCCTACAAGAGACTGGGGGCAAATACTCGAGTAGCCAAGAATAGCGGAATGTGCTACGGTGGATCAAAGAATACCTTATGGATGACTGTGTCTTATCATGATTGTATAAGAAGAGATGTAAGAATAGGAAGATGTAATAAATGAGGTTCAGCAGAAACTGGTATAACTACTAGTATTGTTCCAGGTATATGTGAATCATAAAGATGAGATATGAGCTAACTATAGCTTTATTTAGATAAGTAGCTATTTGAATTCTACCCCAGCAAATGAAAGATAATGAAAATTGGAAACGGGGTAAGAAGACCAGAAACTGAGGGGAACAGAGACTGCAGACCTCCAAAAGAAAGGCCTATGGGCGAGCAAAGTGTTCAGGAATATCGCCAGAGGCACACAATCGACAAACGTTTGCAGCAAATACTTATTTGGCAAATCTAAGAGTAGCTTTCATTAATCTCAACCGTGACGTGAGCCAAGTACGTTACAATTCGACATTTATCACACCCATTGGTATGACCTCTAGACCAGCAAACTAGCAATTCAGAATGGATCAGTTATGGAGCCCACTTCTTTATTAATTGCTCAGCTCAGTCACCCAATAGCGTGAGAGCTGCCCTTTTCCAGCTGAGGTGAGGTTATTTAACCACTCGTCTGCGGGTCAGACGCTCACTCCAGCTGGTCATGTACACTCACTCTCTTGTCTATTCTGAGGTGTGAAACCTACTGTTATGAGTGGCTCTGTGCTCTCTGATTTATTATTGTCATACTACTGATATAACCCTGTAAATGCTGTATACATCTTGATGAAGGGAATATACGGATCAAGAAAAAATTACCCCCGTATGTTTGCCTTTGCCTTTGGTTATTTGGGTTCATCTTTGTCTTGAAACTTTAGTCCCAAGATACTAACGTATCCGTTGGGACTCAATAATTTTTCGATCATGTGCTAGTCCTCTGTCGTTTTCATGGCTCTCATCAGTGTTTGTTGGACACTAAATCTGATGATCAGATGCCAAGTAAACACAACTCTATGCTGGCTTTCGATTTGGATCTTCTGGTATAGGCAGAGTCACTCTAGGTAGGTTTATTGGCCACAGTGGACAGATCTTTCCATCATAAAAGCTAGTCAGAGATTAGAACGGGTTGAATATCATTGGTATGTAATACCGACAACGTGATAAATTAGACACATATCCAACAACTGGGTATTTTTATTATGCAGACTATGTAGACATTTACATAGTAAACATACCCAGGTGTTGTGTCTAATTTATCATGAGGATAAGTGTTACAAGGTGTTGTTGCCTCTGCACAGATTCGGGAGATGATTTAGCTACGAAAGTTTTCCTTCAGCATTGCTTCAGTCATGTTAGTGTTTTCCTGTGTTATTACCTCAATTTTTTTTATATGATACATGGATGGTTACAGTATTTTTCACTTAAGGACATTTTGCAATAGTTTCTCCCCCCCCTCCCCCCCAAAAATGGGCTATTTAAATGTCTGTCAGAAAATATTAACATATAAAAATAACACGACTGAGGTAATAATGAAAGACAAAATGAATAAGAAAAACGTCTGATTCTGTAATTTAACTTCCAAAATATAAAATGAAAATGTTCTCCAATTCGTATTCATTTCCATTTTTAAATGTTCGGTTTGGCTAGCGGAATATGTCACTATAGAACTGTCTTCTTTTGCAATTCTGTCTCAAACCACAGATTGACGGAACTGTAGATGAATGGTTCAGAGAACCGACAAGTTGATAAATTAGACACATGTGCAACATTTGTGTATCTTTAATGAGGAAACGTTTCGCCACACAGTGGCTTCATCAGTCAATACAAAGGAGAATGGTGAAGAGCAGGAGGAGTGTGAGGTAATCAGTCCCTCAGCTTTGAGTCGATGTGAGGAGTCCATCAGTTTTGAAGGACTGATCACATCGACACATCGACTCAAGGCTGAGGAACTGATTACCTCAAACTCCTCCTCTCCTTACACATTTATACCTTGTATTGGAGTGATGAAGCCACTGTGTGGCGAAACGTTTCCTTAATAAACATTCCCATATGTTACATAAGTATCTCAAGCTTCAACTTGTCGGTTTTCAAAACCATCTATCACATTTGACAAATCTATTTACTCATGTGCAAGTCCCACTCAAATCCAACCTCTCTCACTTATGTGTTTTTCCAACCTAAATTTGAAACTACCGAAGGTTTTAACTTCGATAACCCTACTTGGGAAATAAGACAGTTCCAGTGTGAGACAAAATAGGGCAAATAATACGGAAGAAATACGTAAAAACAAGTATTTAAATTACACTTTTAAGTACCAGGAAGAGATAGAAAGGCATTCTTACTTAGGAAAAGGTGAGCAAGAAACACTGACTACCTGTGATTCAGTTAGCAATGTAAGGCGGAGATAAAACATGAAAGCGTCGAAAACAAGGAGAGGATTAACTAATGCCAGGAGTCAAAACAACCGTCAGGGAAGATGAGAATGATTACATCGTGACTAGGAAAGATGTGGAGTCAGTACAAAA
>NC_091292.1:56717053-56829553 GCF_038502225.1 Cherax quadricarinatus
ACCTGAATACTCATAACCAGTCATAAGAAAAATATGAAGTTAAATTAAGTGTAGATACGTACAAGAAAATTTCAGTAATTGGAGAAATTGGACTGGCAAAATAGATGATGGAATTTTATGTAGAAAATGGTGGTGGTTGTGGTAGTGGTGTGTTGTTGTGGTAGTGGTGTGTTGTTGTGGTAGTGGTGTGTTGTTGTAGTGGTGGTGTGTTGTTGTGGTAGTGGTGTGTTGTTGTGGTAGTGGTGTGTTGTTGTAGTGGTGGTGTGTTGTTGTGGTAGTGGTGTGTGATGTAGTGGTGGTGGTGGTAACTACATAATGAAAATATTACTGATACGGAAAATAGAACCAACTTCCATATTAAATCCTTCAAAAATATACAATAAATCGTCAGTAGTGCGTAAAATGTTATGACATTAGGAGCAACAAAAATGACATTTGCAGAGTGCCCTACAAGGAAAACCTTGCATCATGCAACTGCGAGTTAAGACATGCAACATGCAGACTGCAGACTACGTGATCCAATTTAAAACTGGAACAGAGATAAGGATCTGCGAGTGATGATACAAATTATCACCAGAAAACCATGTAAATGCAGCAGTAAGACATTTATGTGATACACAAGTAAATATCAAGATAAATCTCATATATAGGGACTAATATAAACGTGGTATATAATCCAAAAATGCCCAGATATACTACACAATGTTCAGAGGTTTGCCACGAAGCGAGTATTCGAGCTGCGGGAAACACAGGAAAGAAGGAACTGTAGAAACTAGACTTGACGAAACTAGGGAGCGTCTCCATGTTGAACACTAGGAATTGATTCTGACATGGAAAACACTTTGGGTATTGACATGATGCCGAAAATGGTATAAAATACCGACATGTTGATGAGTAAGGCAGAATGAAGATTAGTTTAACCTCCTGTCCCATTCCATGTGTACATGAAATGGGACAGGAGGTTAAACTAATGTGTGTGTGAAAGATAACTGAAGAAGCAAGTAAATAAAGCGATGCAAGAGATGAACCTCATGTCAGTAGAAGAGCTCAGAGAAGACGCAAGCACGACATGCAAAGTACTCAAAGGAACTGACAGAGAGGACAAGAACAAGCCTGTTGTGGGAGGAAGCAAAACAAAGGGGATATGGAAGCTAAACGCCAAAGATGACAGTAATTCTACTGTGTTTAAAGGAAATAAAGAAGGTGACATGAACTGGAAAAGGAGGCAGTGTCAACTACAAACACTGATGCAAAAATACGAAAAACGGAACTGAAAAAGTTAGGAGCCAATGTAACCATTTGTATCAGTGCTAAGAAACGGGACCAGGAGCTGAGATCAGGACACAGCTCGGTGATTATACACACACAAGCAAATGCCAGGATGTATAGTCATCACTGTCTTACCAAACCATTACACAGACCACAGGGAAAGAGAGACAAAGGTAGACATGCAGAGAAGTGTGAGAAGTGCGAGAAAGGAAGAAAGATAGCAAGGATCACGTAGAGGTAGCACATAAGGTCATGGACGTGCACGTACGTAGCGAGACACCCTCCGGCAACACACGTACTCCTTGCCTCTCTCTCTCTCTCTCTCGCTCCATGAATGTATAAGTAGACTATCTCAAAAACAGTTTTCACACGTTTTGTAACTCTGGCAAACATTTCTGAAGAATTTTTTTTTTTTTGGGGGGGGGGGATTTTGTATGGAAATTCTCTGAATCTCACTATATATATATATATATATATATATATATATATATATATATATATATATATATATATATATATATATATATATATATATATATATATATATATATAATGTCGTGCCGAATAGGTAAAACTGGTCAGTTAGCAAGAACTCATTTAAGATTAATTCCTTTCAAAAATTTTCTCTTATACGTTTAAAGATATATTTTTTCATTTATGTTATTGTAAAAATTAATAATTTTGTACCAAAAGGACCTTAGAAAACTTACCTAACCTTATTATAACAAGCTCAATTTAGTTTAGCCTAATCCAACTAAATACATTTTAGATAAGTTTACAATAATTTAATAATTAACAAATACAATGAAATATTTTTTTCGTTAGGCTCAGAATGATTTTTGCGAAATTATTGCACACACAAATTTTCGCTTGTCTCATTCGGCAAGAAGAGCGTTGCTAATTAACCAAAAATCGCAAGTTTTACCTATTCGGCACGACATATAAATATATTTGTGTGTGTGTGTGTGTGTGTGTGTGTGTGTGTGTGTGTGTGTGTATGTGTGTGTGTGTGTGTATGTGTGTGTGTGTGTGTATGTGTGTGTGTGTGTAATTCTAAAATCCCTGTGTAATCTCCATTATTTTTTAGTGATTTATGTCGTTGCTGTGAATGGCTCTTAATCCAAGAAATTGAATCTGTTCCTCTATGGATGTAACCTGATTGCCTTCCATTTCCCATGAATGTATTAATAACAATATAATTTACTCCATCCTTGAGGGCATACACCTTTGCTCATCCATTAGCTCTATCATTCATTTAAAGGCCAATGTGAGAACTCCACAAGAGGTGTAATCTATCTCCACTGTCTACAACATTAACATACCTGTGTTTGGTTTCTGACATAATCTGTCAAAATTATGTCTTATGAAGTTAAGAACATCGTGTGCAATTTAGTGTGGCTGCTAGTACGTGGTTGCACATTTGCAGTTAAATGGAACAGAGCTGCGCTCGCGATGTCAAGTCTTCAGGATTTAATTCATCATACAATATTTTAGGGTTTCTTGCATTTGCTGGCGTGAGCAAGAATGTGTTTGCATGCATGCGTGAACTTGCTCACTCACGTTCGATACAGTTTGCCCCAGACCTTAAATTATTTGATGTTTTACAGAGCAAGTTTGGTTAAAATATAAGCTAATTTTACACTGATTCAACCACTCTCTGTCAAATATGTGGCAGCTTCTCAAAGCCTTATGGAAGGTGTTAAACAGAAAGTGGAGAATTTAGAATAAAGATCATTTTCACATTAAAACAGAATACATTCTCTACAGAACATTAGGAGTCTTGTGATACACCTCAGGACTAGAAAACTTACCTAACCTTGTTATAATAAGGTTAGGTAAGTTTTCTAAGGTTCTTTTGGTACAAAATTATTAATTATTACATTAACATAAAAAAATACATATCTTTTAACATATACGAGAAAATTTTAAAAAGGACTTAATTTTAAATGAGTTTTTTCTAAGTGACCAATTTTACACACACACACACACACACACACACACACATATATATATATATATATATATATATATATATATATATATATATATATATATATATATATATATATATATATGCAAGGAATTCGCAAGAGCAGGCGAAATATACACAAACACTGATCTCTGGCTGAAGGAGATTCGAACCTACGAACCTTGGAACAAGGTATGCAGTGCTTTACCAATCTACCCACACTGGACAATACCTTGGAGTCCAGCTTGCGCTAGATATATATATATATATATATATATATATATATATATATATATATATATATATATATATGTCGTGCCGAATATGTAAAACTGGTCAATTAGCAAGAACTCATTTAAAATTAAGTCCTTTCTGAAATTTTCTCTTATACGTTTAAAGATATATTTTTTTCATTAATGTTAATGTAAAAATTTATAATTTTGCACCAAAAGGAACTTAAAAAACTTACCTAACCTTATTATAACAAGAACAATTTATTTTAGCCTAACCCAACTAAATATATTTTAGATTTGTTTACAGTAATTTAATACCAAACACAGTGAAATATATTTTTTTCGTTAGGTTCAGAATGATTTTGGCGAAATTATTGCATACACAAATTTTCACTTTCCTATATATGCAAGATGAGCGTTGCTATTTAAGCCAAGATCGCAAGTTCTGCTTATTCGGCACGACATATATATATATCCTTGTTTTTGCTGAGGATTGGAGTGGCTCGTCTGCCTCTCCTAGCAGACAATTGCAGCTGGTATTTCTCTTTTTTTAAGTGATAAAACTTCTACTTTTTAGTTAGCTGGGATGAAAATCCGATAATAAGCCGTCTGAACCATCGCCTGGAATATGCGATTTTAAACGGTAGCAGCACTTTCTTTCTCTGTTTTTGTCGCTCTCTCTCTCTCTCTCTCTCTCTCTCTCTCTCTCTCTCTCTCTCTCTCTCTCTCTCTCTCTCTCTCTCTCTCTCTCTCTCTCTCTCTTACGGCTTCTGGCTGCAATCTTTGCTAATGCCCTTCCCTTGCCCAGTTAAGATATGTGTATTCTTAATTCGCCATTACAGCCACATGAATAAACATTCTTGTGTTTTTATGTTTCGTGTTGTGGATCGCTTACCTTAGTTTGTGGCGCCGTTACTGTCTTGTATTCCAACATTATTGTTTACTCTCTCAGCCTCGCTTCGCCTCCCCCACCCCTGTCTACCTCCCTCTCCCCCTCGTCCTCTTTCCAGCTCTGCTGGAACGAAACCTTTGAAGCTCTCGTAGCTGATGAAGCCTTAATAACGAGATGCTCATTGCTCTGCTGATGTCTCACAGCTCAGGCTGACAACACTTCATCCCTTTGTAGGAGCTCCATCTTGGGTGATGGAATATGACCGGGAAAGTAGATTAATGGTTCAGAGAACCGACAAGTTGATAAATTAGACACATGTACAACACTTGGGTATCTTTACTTAGTAAACGTTTCGCCCCTCAACCATTCTTCTCTGTATAGGATTGATGAAGCCACTGTGGGGCGAAACGTCTCCACAATAAAGAAACCCAAGTACTGCACAGGTGTCTAATTTATCAACATAATAAGGAAAACACAACTAACTTCCCACTGTAGTAAAGAATTGAGTTGCGACACACTGCTGATGTTTCCAGTTTTTGTTAAATAAGAAGAACATCTGTTTTGTTCTCTTATTTCTTCTTATTTAAACCCCATTTACCATTTAATTTTCTCTTCTGTCTTATTTTTTTTATTACCAAACCCCTGATCCTCCTTTCCTTATTACTCTTGTTATATTTATGACGGAGCGATGTACCCGAAGGGGCGGAATTAGAAGCAATTATGTTTGGTCCAGGAAAGTGGAGGATAGATCCAATTCCTCGGATCAAGAGTTCTTCATCAGGTTCATGTGAAAGAAAACTTTATCTTCCCGTCTCTCCATCTTCCACTTCCTCTCCCTCCATCTTCCCACTTCCTCTCCCTCCATCTTCCCACTTCCTCTCCCTCCATCTTCCCACTTCCTCTCCCTCCATCTTCCCACTTCCTCTCCCTCCATCTTCCCACTTCCTCTCCCTCCATCTTCCACTTCCTCTCCCACCATCTTCTCACTTCACCTCCCTCCATCTTCCCTCTTCACCTCCCTCCATCTTCCCTTTTCACCTCCCTCCATCTTCCCTCTTCACCTCCCTCCATCTTCCCTCTTCACCTCCCTCCATCTTCCCTCTTCCTCTTCCTCTAAAAATATAAATCTTTGATTTGAAGCGCTAAATAAATTTCAACTAACCTGCGCTAAACATAGCAGAATTTAGCTAAAAAAATAGTTTAAGTTGTGTTAGGAGAGATTTCCAAGTTAGTTTTCAGCCAAAAATAACACATTTATCACAGTCAATGAAAAAATATATCTGTCAATCTGTAATTTTTTTGGGAGGGGAGGGAGTCCAATTTTCAATGAAACTCGGCCTATTCAGCAAGTTCGGATTATTAGGCACGATATAATGCACACACACACACACACACACACACACACACATATATATATATATATATATATATATATATATATATATATATATATATATATATATATATATATATATTATTGTTATTACTGTTCCAGCGAACGAGTGGTATTGATCAATAACACTGCGACTAGCCAAGGATTCGAACCCATGTTGTTTTGGCCCGCTTCATGGTGAGCGAAAACCACATGACGCTCTAACCCACAGGACCACCAAGTCCTACAAGAATCATGCACCAAGCAGAGTTAGGTGTTTTACCGTGATTCGAGGACATGCGGTGGTATGGGTGGCTCTGAGTTTGTGTGTCTCTATGAGTATTACCTCAGAATCCTTCCTATTAGAGGCCTGGGTTCGAGCCCCTTTTTATTCATTGACAGTTGTGTATATAGATATACATAGAAAGCTCCTGGTCAGCAGGATTCGAACGCACGTTTGGAGACTCTAAATGAGTGTGGCTTACTTCCCTATATGACGCCTTAGACCACTGAGCTAAAGATGCCTAAAAATGCTAGGTAACCTGGTTACGAGCCATGTTTCTTCCTAGAACCGGGCACAAATATCTTAAGTGGTCCTAATCACATAATTACATCACAAACACATTTCAATTTAAGTACATACATAGATACACCCCTGTTGATCAGCTGGGTGTTGCTTAGGCCAAGTAATAGGGATGAAAATTATGTAAAACACTGGATCATGCTTATTTAATTTGACATACTCATACAACATTGTGTAGTTTAATGTCGGACCTGGGCTAAAGTATAGGTAATGAAGTTGAACAGGTATGGGGTAATATTAAGAAAGCATTGTTAGAGTGTATAGGTGTATAACAAAAGTTTTTGAATATTGGAGGGTGGGTGCAGGAGGGAAGAGGAGCGCTTGGTGGAATGATGAGGTAAAGAGAGTGGTGAGGGAGAAAAAAATAGCATGAGAGAGTCTTACAAAGCAGAAGTGATATAAGGAGGGTGGAGTATATGGAGAGTAAAAGAGAGGTTAAGAGAATGGTGAAGGAATGTAAAAGGAGAGCAAATGAGAGAGTGGGTGAAGTTCTGTCAGCAAATTTTGATAAGAATAAGAAAAAAGTTTTGGAGTGAGGTTAATAGGTTGAAAAGGCCTAGGGAACGAATCGTTTTGATATTTAAAGACAGGAGAGTAGAATTTTTGGATGGGGAGTTGGAGGTTTTAGGATGATGGAGGGAATATTTTGAAGAGCTGTTAAATGACGAAAGGAAGGTAGTGATTTCATGCACTGACCAGGGAGGAATAACATCCATTAGGAGTTAGGAAGAACCAGGAGGTGCGAGTGTGGTGGAGGTGTGTGAGGCAGTGCAGAAAATAAAACGGGGTAATGTAGCTGGGATTGCTGGGATCAAGACAAAAATTTTAAAAGCAGATGGGGATATAATTTTGGAGTGATTGGTATTTTTGTTCAGTAAATGTATTGAAGAGAGGAAGGTACCTAGAAAATGACACAGAGCTTGTATAATTTCTTTGTATGAAGGAAAGAGGGACAATAGAGTATATAAAAATTATAGTGGAATAAGCTTACTGAGTATGCAAAGTGCATTGTATGATTAATCCTGAGAGAATGAAGGGTTTGACGTAGACCAAGAACTCGGATGAACAAGGGGGCTTTAGGAAGGGTATGGGATATGTAGTTCAAGTATTTAGATAAAGGTAACGAAGTTTTCATTGCATTCTTCGATTTAGAAAAGGTATACGATAGGGTGAATAAGGAAGCAATGTGGCAGATGTTGCAAGTATTGGAATAGGTAGTAAGTTATTGAAAGTTTTTAGGAGTTTTTAGAAAGATACTGAGGCTTATATTGGAGTATGTAGGAGAGAGGGAGAATATTTTCCAGTCAAAGCAGACCTTAGATATGGTGTGTTATATATATATATATATATATATATATATATATATATATATATATATATATATATATATATATATATATATATATATATATATATATACAAACACACACATAATCCGTCGTTGTGTATTGTTCTTACATTTTACATTGTGTTGCAATAATTTATGTTATATTTTCATGAAGTTATTATCTATAATAGAGTATTACACACAATAACAGTCAACTGTATTTCATTGCCCTGAATATGACAACAATGCTGTCTGACTTGTACAGAGATTCCAGTATATTTCATTTTCTTTTATGTTATGTGATAATTTCCTCATTAACTTCCGATACCTATTCCTTTAAAATTAGTTTATTTGGTATACCCGAAGGAGCACTTTTAAGAAGTTGCCTGATTTTTTCTTCCTTATATT
Source organism: Cherax quadricarinatus (assembly GCF_038502225.1). Taxonomy (NCBI): domain Eukaryota; kingdom Metazoa; phylum Arthropoda; class Malacostraca; order Decapoda; family Parastacidae; genus Cherax; species Cherax quadricarinatus. The sequence continues at coordinate 56,725,107 of NC_091292.1, forward strand.
TCTTCCCCATACTTTTCCATTTTATTTCGTTCATACTCGAGAATTTCCTCATGGAATCGCCTTCAACTTTTTAACACTTGTGTACGGTAACAAGGACCACATTCCTAGAACAATTGGCAAGTTCATCTGCCTTATGACAAAAGTTATTGAACCAATTCCACGGCATCCTGGAATGGCTTGTATAACTTATAAAACCTTCAATGGTGTAACTTCAAACATTGATAAAAGAGCCAGAAAATTTGACGGCAGAGAGTGAAATTCGGGCGTTAGGGTGCAAAATTGATGGTTTAATATACAAATAAGTGTGAAATTTTAATTCCCGTTAAAATATGTTAAATAATTTTCGGCTTATCTCTTGTGCACGACTTTAATATTTAATGGGTGATGCATCTGAGGGTCAGATAGTTGATGTAAGTCGTTGATGTAGTAAGATAGGTGCAAATCTGAATTTTTTTCTGAAATAGGTGAAAATTTTAAAATCATTGGAATCAGATCAGTTACTGGAGAATGTCTTTTCTGATCGGCTTCAAATTTAAGATTATTGGGATTTAATATTCTTACCCTGAGCTGTGTAAATTTCAATTTTATTAAGTAAATTATTTCAAATGTCATAGCTAGTAAATGCCTCTTTTGACCGTCAAGTCCCAAATACAGATGTATCTTAACTAGAAATATTTTCTGCATTAATTTTTGGTTGTTTGAGATATTTTACAAATTTTTGGCCATTTTTATCCAAATGGAATTGAAAAAAAAATCCAGATCGGATATTTTGTTGCAGGATTGTAGAGAATTATAAAAGCTGGTCAGTGTTACTTAGAGAAACATTTGGATTTATTTTTGTCTGTGTAGGTTCCAATTAGCTTTTACAAAAAATGGGAAATTTGAAATATTTTCGTGCTATAATTTTTGAGTATCGTATGCAATCAGCTTCAGGGCTTCCATGATGATTACTGGATAATGAAACATTTGATCGGCTTTATGCCTAATGTGCTTGTGTATTTTAGTAGTTTGGTCGTTGTGGAAGATTTGAATTAGATTAGGTCTATGTCCAAATTTATCAGATTTATTGAAGAAATTTGGATATTAGTTTCCAGACCTGTAAATGTTTCTTCTGGTTTTCTTCAGCACTAATATTTAACTGCATTGTCAACTTATGCCTCACTCTGCACTACTCCAATCGCGTGTCTTGAGGCACAGGGAACTGAAGTTATGGAATGTGGGTATTCCTCTCTTGGATCACGCAGCGACCGAAATACTATCTAGTTACAATTGCTTTTGTGTTGCCCTAATTGCTGTTAAAAATTATCATTATCTTTTTGTCATTGCACAAGTGACTGTACCGTCGCGAGATTTAAGATTCACCGAGTCACATATTATAATTTCATCTTTAAAAATATAAGGCCAAAATAAGATATCGGCAATAGTATGTATTAAAGTACGTAATGGTATTCACAAAATCTTAAGTTATAATTATGAAGCCTCGAAAAATTACCACAGAAATCTTTCTGTTGTCTTATAGCAATGAAGAATGTATAAATTTAGTCCTGCAGTGTCCATGAAAAATATCAGGAAAAAATATCTGGTAGTTAACTAGAGTGGATGCAAATAGTGAAAGTTACAGATGAATTGGAAACACTAAATTTCCACTGAATCAGTATTAATTTTCACTTTTTCTCAAATCCGTCTCCATATCAGCATCAACATTGGTGGTCACGAGTCAAGACAAGCGTCCAGTATTTCGTTTCGTGTTTAACTTTGAGTCTTGGATTTCGCATTCATCACAAAATGGCACTTACGAAATCTCTTGACTTTGGCCAACGAGCCTTGCAGATCAACTAACATAAACTATTCTGCCTTTCATTTGTCTTATTTAGCAACAGAGGATCAAGTGTGTCTCAACTCTAGAGTGAATGGGAATGTGAAGTAAGTGGGCACTGGACTTCACTTTTGTCAAAAATCTGCAAAAGCTTTTTTCACACTCGACAAATATTTATTCATTTTGTCCGTAAAGCTTAAAAAGTCTTCCTTGACTGTCATCCGCCATCAGTTCACGAGGAGAAGAAAGGTGTACAAGATTATTCTTCCTTAAACTCAAACTAAATGGCTGTAACTTCTTGCGGAAAGCTTTAATGTGTCCAACTAACTTGAAAACTCCTCTTGGCTGCCTTATAAACTTAAGTTCAATATAGTCAAGTGATTTATCATGTCTGCCAGGAATGCTAGGGAGTGAATTAAGTCTGATATTATAATTATTGTTCTCAGTCTTAAGAATGGAAAGTTTGACTTCTTTCTGAAGGGCAAAGAAATGTTTAAGAGTTTTGCCAGCAATTAGCCACTTATTTTAGCGCAGTGGTAAACCACCAAATCATCATCCAGTAATTCGAAGAAAGAAACGCATATCCTGCTTGTGATATTTCTTACCACATCCATTTCATTTCATTATGCGGACAGCACTTTTTAAAACATTGCTTAATTGAAGTATTTTGCAACTCAATGGTTCTTGGTGAATATGCAGTGTTGTGTGATACAATCCACTTTTTTACCTCAGCAAATCAATTTATCGTAATGACTGCTAGTCATAATTTTTGTGTCGTCATTACAATACGGGATCACTTTTGAAATACTTCATATTCACTAACAGTCGAATCACGAACTTTGCAAATGTCTGAATCTTTTTTGTACCACAATCCAAGAGTTGCATTTTGATTAATTCTTCATGAACCACGAAATTCTCATTTATAGGACGTGTGAATGCGAATATTTGGCTTGTCACCTGATGTCTCTACCATTTCCCTAAGATGATCAAAGTCATATACATTGCTTCATTAAATCTCTCAGTTTGAAAGTAACGTGTTCATTAGGTTCACTTTGTTGTCTTGCTTCCAAATTCTCTGGCAACTTTATTTTCCCCAAATGTTTCATCTTCAGAAGACGTTCTTTTTTCACAAGCAAGATTCATGATGCAGTAAGACTTGCAATTTAAGGTTTCTACAAACAGACTTTCTTTTTTACAAACAAGATTCATTATGCAGTAAGACTTGCAGTCTGAGGCTTCTTTAAGTATGTAATGTATCCTTTAGTATTCGATTGCTTTATTGGTTCATCAGAATATCAGTTCATTATTTTTCTGTATTTGTCATTCCAACAGTTTGCCATACCAACAGTTTGCCATACCAACAGTTTGCCATACCAACAGTTTGCCATACCAACAGTTTACCATACAAACAGTTTGCCATACTTATTTTAAGGGTTACAGACTAGAAATCGCTGAGTACATTTTAAATTATTTACCAATTAGAGAACAATATGCCCGTATTGCAAGTACAGACACAAAATGCACTTTTGGAAAACTGCATTAAAAAACACGATTCATTTGTACAACAGGCTCTTATAAGTAAAAAAGGAGCCTGGGGAGGATGTAATATATAGGGAGGAGGATTGAAGAGTCAGGTATGACGATGAGGTTCGGTAGCAAGTGAAATATTCCAGTTGATTGTTGGCCACAACGATTTGCTTTGATCAACATAGGTAGCTAGTGGCAAACATTCTTGTTTTGAACAAACGTGCGTGTCAGAAGTGCGTGTCAACCAACAATTAATTTGTAACGTTTGGATATTTTATATATCGTAGGTTTCTCAGTGTAAATACCAAGACAGTGAACATATATATATATATATATATATATATATATATATATATATATATATATATATATATATATATATATATGTGTGTGTGTGTGTATATATATATAATCATTTTATGCTTCGTTTAAATCAAATTATTTCACATATCACTTTCTCTTTCACCTCTCTTGCTGTATATATATATATATATATATATATATATATATATATATATATATATATATATATAGTGCCGAATAGGTAAAACTTGCTAATTTGGCTTAAATAGCAACGGTCTTCTTGGCGAATAAGGCAAGTCAAAATTTGTGTATGTAATAATTTCGCAAAAATCATTCTGAACCTAACGAAAAATAAATATATATTTCATTGTGTTTATTAAATTACTGTAAACTTATCTAAAATATATTTAGTTGGATTAGGCTAAATTAAATTGCCCTTGTTATAATAAGGTTTGGTAAGTTTTCTAAGGGTCTTTTGGTACAAAATTATTAATTTTTACATTACATAAATGAAAAAAATATATTTTTAAACGTGTAAGAGAAAATTTTAGAAAGGACTTAATTTTAAATATGTTCTTGCTAATTGATCAATTTTACCTATTCGGCACGACATATGTAAAATGATACGTTTGATATAGGTCTGAATTTAATTCGTCCTAATACCTCAGATATGATTAAGCTGCTGTGATTTTTACTTATTGTCTTTGTCTAATGACAGAAGCTTCCATACACCTTATCTTACAAAGCTCAGATTGTTTTAAAAATTTTGCTTCCCTCCATTAAACGATATGAATATGAGAATTACGGGAAAACACACAAGCGTCGTTAGTGTTGTCGACCGTGCAAGCATCTTTATGCTTTCAAGTATACGAGTATATATATTTAAATTTTTCATGTTTCGCCTCAACACGTGATACATGTAAATACCTGGGTCGTGTTTTTGTCTTGGCTGCTGCTAAACTGATGCTACATCTTAAGAAGGCTATGACAGTCTCTGTTATGCTGTTATCTTGAGACTGATGCACGATCTACGATTTTGTTTCTGCTCTGGGTGTGTTGAGTATTTCAAAACATGTGAATGGAATTGTAATTCTGTGAACACCTGCCCATTGCAGACATATTCCTCCCCCAGGTCTTCTACACTGCATACTAAGTGTGCGTATAGGTAAAAACCTATAAGTGCCTCTCTTATAGTCTGTGTGTTCTGGTGGGAATAGAAGTGGCGTACATCTTGTTATGGGTGGATTTACGAATAACCTGGAACTATAGTGAGTGATCGGCTTTGAGTATGAATACACCTAGCAGTACAATGTGTTCACATTATGCAGCTGCTATATTTATCATCGCCTCCCAGACAAATGAACATAGAAGATTTGGAAGAAAAGCTCACCCAAGTAGATCAGTCCATTCTATTTGCTTAACGAAGCAGATAACAGAAATCCACAGCACATCAAGGTTCCAAGTTTTTTGTAAATCCATCAGAAAGAATGATCTACTTAAATTCTATTCCCACGGAAACAGACAAAATGCGGGTAATTATACTTATCACCAGAAACATACATTAGCTGAGTACCGTCAGAGGAGGGAAAAATTGCCATCATAAAAGTGGCATTTATGAATGTAAGTAAGAGAGCGTTCAGGATATGATATACCACAGATCAGTTATAGGCTGGTCTCAGACCGAGCCTCGGGGGCGTTGACCCCCGAAACCCTCTCCAGGTATACTCCGATGCCTTAACTAAAGAGCAAAAAATTATGTCAATGAATTAAAAGTCAGGACACTAAAGAGAAAGAAGAGAGGAGATACGCCCGGAGTACACGATATTCGGAGGAAAACACAAGTTAGACACACACTTGTCACCACTAGTGGAACAGAATGAAATATTTCTATAGAATCATAGACGATAATCGCAGAAGATGAGAAGGTGAAGCAGAATAAATTATAATTGAAAAAGATAGGATTATATCAAGTAAAAATCAGCCAACAGGAAATTAAGAGGCGGACTCAAGAGCCGAAGTTCAAAACCCACAAACACAATTAGGCAATTACAAAGACGTAATTACACACACACACACACACACACACACACCCATTGTGTGTCTCATACAATGGAAAACATTGGCATATAAATATACCTGAACAAAAGAAAATCTAGATTATTAAAGGCATTCCTTCCACCTAATGTTTACATGTTAACTCATACTCTGACCCCATCACCACATACCAACACTGCTGACACCCATCACCACATACCTACACTGCTGACACCCATCACCACATACCTACACTGCTGACACCCATCACCACATACCTACACTGCTGACACCCATCACCACATACCTACACTGCTGACACCCATCACCACATACCAACACTGCTGACACCCATCACCACATACCTACACTGCTGACACCCATCACCACATACCAACACTGCTGACACCCATCACCACATACCAACACTGCTGACACCCATCACCACATACCTACACTGCTGACACCCATCACCACATACCTACACTGCTGACACCCATCACCACATACCAACACTGCTGACACCCATCACCACATACCAACACTGCTGACACCCATCACCACATACCTACACTGCTGACACCCATCACCACATACCAACACTGCTGACACCCATCACCACATACCTACACTGCTGACACCCATCACCATATACCAACACTGCTGACACCCATCACCACATACCTACACTGCTGACACCCATCACCACATACCTACACTGCTGACACCCATCACCACATACCTACACTGCTGACACCCATCACCACATACCAACACTGCTGACACCCATCACCATATACCTACACTGCTGACACCCATCACCACATACCTACACTGCTGACACCCATCACCACATACCAACACTGCTGACACCCATCACCACATACCTACACTGCTGACACCCATCACCACATACCTACACTGCTGACACCCATCACCACATACCAACACTGCTGACACCCATCACCACATACCTACACTGCTGACACCCATCACCACATACCAACACTGCTGACACCCATCACCACATACCTACACTGCTGACACCCATCACCACATACCAACACTGCTGACACCCATCACCACATACCTACACTGCTGACACCCATCACCATATACCAACACTGCTGACACCCATCACCACATACCAACACTGCTGACACCCATCACCAAATACCTACACTGAGGACACCCATCACCATATACCTACACTGCTGACACCCATCACCATATACCTACACTGCTGACACCCATCACCACATACCAACACTGCTGACACCCATCACCATATACCTACACTGCTGACACCCATCACCATATACCAACACTGCTGACACCCATCACCATATACCTACACTGCTGACACCCATCACCATATACCTAAACTGCTGACACCCATCACCATATACCTACACTGCTGACACCCATCACCACATACCAACACTGCTGACACCCATTACCACATACCAACACTGCTGACACCCATCACCACATACCAACACTGCTGACACCCATCACCACATACCAACACTGCTGACACCCATCACCACATACCTACACTGCTGACACCCATCACCACATACCAACACTGCTGACACCCATCACCACATACCTACACTGCTGACACCCATCACCATATACCAACACTGCTGACACCCATCACCACATACCTACACTGCTGACACCCATCACCATATACCTACACTGCTGACACCCATCACCACATACCTACACTGCTGACACCCATCACCATATACCTACACTGCTGACACCCATCACCATATACCTAAACTGCTGACACCCATCACCACATACCAACACTGCTGACACCCATTACCACATACCAACACTGCTGACACCCATCACATACCTGCACTGCTGACACCCATCACCACATACCAACACTGCTGACACCCATCACCATATACCTACACTGCTGACACCCATCACCATATACCAACACTGCTGACACCCATCACCACATACCAACACTGCTGACACCCATCACCACATACCAACACTGCTGACACCCATCACCATATACCTACACTGCTGACACCCATCACCACATACCAACACTGCTGACACCCATCACCACATACCTACACTGCTGACACCCATCACCATATAACAACACTGCTGACACCCATCACCACATACCTACACTGCTGACACCCATCACCACATACCTACACTGCTGACACCCATCACCACATACCAACACTGCTGACACCCATCACCACATACCAACACTGCTGACACCCATCACCATATACCTACACTGCTGACACCCATCACCACATACCTACACTGCTGACACCCATCACCACATACCAACACTGCTGACACCCATCACCACATACCTACACTGCTGACACCCATCACCACATACCTACACTGCTGACACCCATCACCACATACCAACACTGCTGACACCCATCACCACATACCTACACTGCTGACACCCATCACCACATACCAACACTGCTGACACCCATCACCACATACCTACACTGCTGACACCCATCACCACATACCAACACTGCTGACACCCATCACCACATACCTACACTGCTGACACCCATCACCATATACCAACACTGCTGACACCCATCACCACATACCAACACTGCTGACACCCATCACCATATACCTACACTGCTGACACCCATCACCATATACCTACACTGCTGACACCCATCACCATATACCTACACTGCTGACACACATCACCACATACCAACACTGCTGACACCCATCACCATATACCTACACTGCTGACACCCATCACCATATACCAACACTGCTGACACCCATCACCATATACCTACACTGCTGACACCCATCACCATATACCTAAACTGCTGACACCCATCACCATATACCTACACTGCTGACACCCATCACCACATACCAACACTGCTGACACCCATTACCACATACCAACACTGCTGACACCCATCACCACATACCAACACTGCTGACACCCATCACCACATACCAACACTGCTGACACCCATCACCACATACCTACACTGCTGACACCCATCACCACATACCAACACTGCTGACACCCATCACCACATACCTACACTGCTGACACCCATCACCATATACCAACACTGCTGACACCCATCACCACATACCTACACTGCTGACACCCATCACCACATACCTACACTGCTGACACCCATCACCACATACCTACACTGCTGACACCCATCACCACATACCAACACTGCTGACACCCATCACCATATACCTACACTGCTGACACCCATCACCACATACCAACACTGCTGACACCCATCACCACATACCAACACTGCTGACACCCATCACATACCTGCACTGCTGACACCCATCACCACATACCAACACTGCTGACACCCATCACCATATACCTACACTGCTGACACCCATCACCACATACCAACACTGCTGACACCCATTACCACATACCAACACTGCTGACACCCATCACCACATACCAACACTGCTGACACCCATCACCATATACCTACACTGCTGACACCCATCACCACATACCTACACTGCTGACACCCATCACATACCTGCACTACTGACACCCATCACCACATACCTGCACAGCTGACACCCATCACCACATACCTGCACTGCTGACACCCATCACCACATACCTGCACTGCTGACACCCATCACCACATACCTGCACTGCTGACACCCATCACCACATACCTACACTGCTGACACCCGTCACCATATACTTACACTGCTGACACCCATCACCACATAAATGCACTGCTCACACACCCCACCACATACTAACACTTGAATTGCCACACCACATTATCCAATCTCTTAAGCTGTTATCACCACATACCCATAATCGCCACCACTTCCACATATCAACACCTACTCTCACTACCATCTCATACCCATGCTTACACACACCACCACATACCAATGCTTACACACACCACCACATACCAATGCTTACACACACCACCACCACTAGTACCTACACAGATACATCACTACTATTACATACCAACACCTACACCCACCATCAACACTACCACATAGCAACACTTATACATACCAACACTTATACATACCAACATTTATACATACCAACACTTACACACACCAACACTTATACACATTACTACCACATACCGACAAATATACATACCATGAGCACCACATACCAACACATGCACATACCACGACCATCACATACCAACACCTCCACACAATACCAGCAAAGGCCAACACCTACACACAGCCACCACCACTATCAAATACCAGCACCTACACAGTATCACCACATACCAACACCTACACAGTATCACCACATACCAACACCTACACAGTATCACCACATACCAACACCTATACAGTATCACCACATACCAACACCTACACACCACCACCATCACAACCACATACCAACACCTACACACAATACCACCACATACCAACACCATCACAACCACATACCAACACCTACACACACCACCACCATCACAACCACATACCAACACCTACACACAATACCACCACGTACCAACACCTACACACAATACCACCACATACCAACATCTACACACACCACCACCACATACCAACACCTACACACAATACCACTACATACCAACACCTACACACAATACCACCACATACCAACACCTACACACTTCACCACCACATACCAACACCTACACACAATGCCACCACATACCAACACCTACACACAATACCACCACATACCAACACCTACACACAATACCACCACATACCAACACCTACACACAATTCCACCACATACAAACACCTACACACAATACCACCACACACCACCACCACATACCAACACCTTCACACACCACCACCACATACCAACGCCTTCAAACAATACCACCACATACCAACACCTATACACAATACCACCACATACCAACATCTACACACACCACCACCACATACCAACACCTACACACAATACCACCACATACCAACACCTACACACAATACCACCACATACCAACACCTACACACATCACCACTACATACCAACACCTACACACAATGCCACCACATACCAACACCTACACACAATACCACCACATACCAACACCTTCACACACAACCACCACATACCAACACCTACACCACCACCACTACATACCAACACCTACACACACCACCACCACTACATACCAACACCTACACAATACCACCACATACCAACACCTGCACACACCACCATCACAACCACATACCAACAGACAACAATAATAGCACGAGCAGGAGTGACCCAAATAGCTGATGACAAGAACACATTGTTTCAGGTCTTAACATAATTATATTGTCTATGAATAACAAAGACAGAATAAGTCAACATTTAACCAAACTGGAGACCTCGCAAAACAACACCTTTAAAATATCATACTGTCACCAGCGTATTTACCCTTAAAATGGTTCTTTAAATGGTATGCTCCATAATTACAGCAGCATACATGTTTTCTCTCCCCCTGAGACACTGAATTCCGTAATCACATTTTGATTGAAGTTTACGAAAAACCGAGCAAAACAAACGGACTAAAGCGGAGACAATGGGTCGCTTGCGTGTGTGTGGAGAGACTTTCAACGGAATACAAAGGGCGTGGATTAACATTCAACCCTGCAACATAATGATATGCAAAAAACTCTGACCTTCTTGACTTGACACATTTACCCACCTGGAAAAACCTTTGACCGAAAGCTAATTATAATTTTACGGCCGCACGGCAGTGTGGTGTGAGGTGGGGGGAGGGGGGAGGGAGACACGTGAGTCAACACCTCAGACAATTTAATAGATGTTTTGATCCTGGGTCGTTGCTGACTCCTGTTATATACTGAGCACGTGAAACACACTTGCCGTGGCATATATGATTTAAGATAGTTCAGGTCAGATATAAACAAACGTTAGGTCAGTTTTAAGCTTATTTCAGGTTTTTAAGCGAGGTCAACTAATAGTTGTATTGCAGTATGAAAGTGGTGAGGCAAGGTCAAGAATCATTTAGGTAAAGGCAGTGGAAATGAGACAGATACCTCTTTCCTGTTCAGTAATGCTAGAAACTGTGATAAAAGAGGTTTCTAAGCACCGACACCTTCGTTCAAGTTTCGTAAAGACTACCTGGACGTCTCTTCAATTCATAAGGTGGCCTTCCTGTTCCTGTGGATTACGCAAGTACTGCTCTGGTTTTCCTTGTTGCACGTGTATTTGTGCTCACCTAACCTTGCCGATACGCTTCTCCCAGTTTCTCCCAAGTACTTCTTATCACATTGTCCGCAAGGAATTGTGCACATTCTAGCTCCAAGAAGAGGTGGAGAGAGAGAGAGAGAGAGAGTCGCTCCTTGGCAAGTTCTTTGATGGAAGTACCAGTGAGAACAAGGATAGTGTTATTAACCGTACCACCAAATGAAGAACGGGACAAGTAACTACATTCATCACCTCTAATTCATCATGATCCCAATATGAACGAGACAATTGTTACTTCTGAAAACCATTAAAACGATCAGGCTTCGCAGACCCAAAAATACCAACCACAGAAAGGTCTAAAACATCTCGTAAGAGGGATGCAGTAAACCTTAAATTCATGAAATAGGGCATAATCTTAGAATTCGTCTTCAAGAACGGAGAATGAATGATTCCAGTAACACACGCGTCGCTCACTGCAAGGTGCAGTCACATCTCATGAAGTGTAAAGATCTACAGCAATTATTTCAGGATGACAACAGAACCAAACTCGAGATCCTGGAGACAACCACCATTTTCCCCGAGATCGTTGGGCAAAACAACTAAATGTACACACTGGCTGAACCCATCGCTCATAATATCGATAATCTTACATTAAAAATGTTAACCATCTGTGACCCCTACCTGGCCTCACCTCCTTGACATCTCTTACCTCACGCCTGGACCTTTCTCATGGCCCCACCTTGGACCTCACCCGTGGCTTTTCTCAGGTGTGACCTCAGGGCGCTCGTTTGGCTTGAAGGAGGCAGTATTTCTATGTATTTCCTAAATACTTGTAAAAGTCCAGCTCTGGAGGAAGCACCGTAGCAGTAATAAAAGTTTTCCCTTCAACAGTGCCTTTGTGCCTTTTAATTTACTTACTCAAGGAGAGAGACACTAAGGTGAGCATAGTGCCGAGCATATTGCTTGAGGCTCACAGCAACTAAAATACCTTTGCAGCATATGCTCGTTTGGAAAATGTATGATTGACTTTCAGGGATCTTAACAGTCATTCACGACACTTATATGACACATGCTAGGCTTATTATGGAGTATGTAGCACCAGCTTGCAGCCCCCACATGACGAAAGCATACCAAGAAACTGGAGAAACTGTAATGGTTTGCAGAGACACAAGAAGAAGAGCAGAACTGAATGAGTTATGAAGAAAGTCTAAAAGAGCTAACCTAAAAAAAAATAGAGAATAGAAAAACCAGGGGAAACATGACAACTACGTGCAAAATACTCGGAGGACTTGAAAAGGTGGACAGGAATAGATTGTTCTGAAGCCGACAAGCAAATACGCAAGGAAACACTTAAGAGTCGAGTCGAGTCACAGGAATGTCAGGAAGTATTTCTTCAGCCACTGGGTGGAAGGAGGTGGAATACGTACGAATAAATAGCAGAGGAAGGCTACATACATAATTTTTTGAACAGCTAAGAGGGACTAAACCCGATAAGTAGTAAACTAATAGGTAAGGCCAGGAGCTGAGACTCGGCCCTCGTAACCACAAATAGGTGAGTATAAATAGGCGAGAACACACACACACACACACACACACACACACACACACATAAAGAAACGTAAGAAACTAGAGAAAGTGCAAAGGTTTGCAACAAGACTAGTCCCAGAGCTAAGAGGTATGTCCTACGAGGAGAGGTGAAGGGAAATCAACCTGACGACACTGGAGGACAGGAGAGATAGGGGGGACATGATAACGACATACAAAATACTGAGAGGAATTGACAAGGTGGACAAAGACAGGATGTTCCAGAGATTGGACACAGTAACAAGGGGACACAGTTGGAAGCTGAAGACACAGATGAATCACAGGGATGTTAGGAAGTATTTCTTCAGCCACAGAGTAGTCAGTAAGTGGAATAGTTTGGGAAGCGATGTAGTGGAGGCAGGATCCATACATAGCTTTAAGCAGAGGTATGATAAAGCTCACGGCTCAGGGAGAGTGACCAGTAGCGATCAGTGAAGAGGCGGGGCCAGGAGCTCGGACTCGACCCCCGCAACCTCAACTAGGTGAGTACACACACACACACACAGGAAGAGTGACCTAGTAGCGACCAGTGAAGAGGAGGGGGCCAGGAGCTAGGACTCGACCCCTGCAGCCTCAACTAGGTGAGTGCAATTGGGTGAGTACACAGACCGCAGACAGAGCACACTCTAGGAGGCCAAAGACTACAAACCTCACTCAAGGAAAAGGATCTTGAAGTGTGTATAACATCGAGCACATCCCTTGAGGCGCACATAAACCAAATAACTGCTCAGTAAACGGGCGACTGTCGAACCTAAGAATAGCATTCCGACATTTCAGTAAGGAGTCGTTCCGGACCCTGTACACCGTGTACGTCAGGCCCATATATTGGAGTATGCAGCACTAGTTTGGAACCTGCACCTGGCCAAGCAGGTCAGGAAACTAGAGAAAGTGAAAAGTTTGCAACTAGGTTTGTCCCGGAGCTAAGGGGTATGTCCTACGAGGAGAGCTTAAGAGAACTCGATCTGACGGCACTTGAGGATAGAAGGGACAGGGAGGACATGATAAAGACATAAAATACTGAGAGGAATCTACAAGGTGGACAGAGACTGGATGTTCCAGAGATGGGACACAGCGACAAGGGGTCACAATTGGAAGTTGAAGACTTCGATGAGTCACAGGGATGTTAGGAAGTATTTTTTCTCCAACAGTTGTCAGAAAATAGAATAATCTGGAAAATGAGGTTGTGGAGGCAGGTACCATACATAGCTTTAAGAAGAGGTATGATAAAGCTCATGGAGCAGGGAGAAAGTGGACCTAGTGAAGAGGCGGGGTGAGGAGCTATGAATCGACCCCTACAACCACAATTAGTTGAGTACACACACACACACACACACACACACACACACACACACACACTCATTCTTACACTTAGCCAACCTATTTTTAAGCTACTGGACAGTTTATTCCACTCGTCCAAAACTTTATTGCCAAACCAATGCTTTCGTATGTCATTTATATACCTATATCTCTATTTTCAGCATGTTAGTTATATCTCCTTCATTTATTCAAGAATTTCATTTGTACTTCAGTAATACCCGCTCTTATTTTCTCTGCCTCTCCAGTGAGTGCACGTTCTGTGCCATCTTCGCAGGAAAGATTTCTGATACGTGGGATCAAGTTCGTCATAATTATTTTATTTTCCCAGGTTTAGAATCTGTCTACATTAAACTGCATCTGTCACTTTAACAACTCGATCAATCTAGTCAGATCTAGTGTTGTCGTCAAAATTTATCTGACAGCCTATTTAGCGTCATCGGTAAACTTACTTAAGTAAGTTTACCTCATCTACGTCTTATATGTATATTGTGAATAATAACGGGCCTAACATTTACCCCTATGGAACACCGCTTCTGACATGTCGCCACTCTGATTTGTCCCCATTTATGCAAACTCTCTGCTGCCTCTCTGTGAACCACTCCGCTATTCAGGAAAAAAATACCTTCTACTCCGAATACTTCTACCTTCTTTAGTAGTCTCCTGTGTGGAACTCTATCGGAAGTCTTACTAAAGTCCCTAAACACAATATCGCATTCATTATCATGACCTACTGCTTCATTTATCTTATTGAAAAAAAAAATTAGTAAATTTGTAAAACAAGAACATCCCATTGTAAAAGCGTGCTGAAATTCATTGATCAATTTACATCTTTTAAAGTGGCTTCGAATTCCCTCTGCAATTATTGATTCAATCATTCTTACAACTATTGCTCTCTAATTTCAAGGTATTAATCTACCACATTTACCATTTTCCATTTAACCTGTATGATACCCGTTTATAGAGATCTGTTGAAGAGACTAATGGCTAAGTGCCTCCTTACAGTTCGTTAGAACCACTGAAACAGTTTGTCAGGGCCTGTTGATTAGTTTGGTTTTAATCTGTCTATTTGAGAGCCATGTCACTAGTGATTCTGATGTTGCGTAATTTGTTTACCCTCACGTATAGTATAAGAATTGAGTTCTGGGATTTTGCTTGTAAATTCTTGCGTAAATTTTTGCGTAAATCCTTGTAAATTCTTGCATCAGAGGAGGGTGGTAATTAGTGTGAAAGACTGTACACATTTCTTTGTCACTAAAATAAGCGGACCTGAGCCACTTACAAAACCCTGTCTCTTTCCCTAATCTTATTCCTATATACCTGAAAGAAACTTAAGGGTCGACTTTGATTCTTTTGTAACTTTGATGATCTATTTTGACTTTTCTTATTCCTTTTTTGTTTTCCCCTTGTGGGTATACTGGTTTCTTACGTGTCCCTCTCCTCTTTTGATTCACCTGCCGGTGCCTAGTAACTAAACCAAAAGAAATGGAAAAAAGATAATAGATGAACACGTGAAGTAATCCTGAAAAAACAGAAGGAACATTATAAATAAGAATAAACGGAATTGGTCTAACTGAAACCAAACCGGAAAACATTTTAAAAGAGGCTGTATTCATGGAAAATTCTAATTAGAAAAGACAACATAGGGACAAGAGGAGGTTTGGCAGTACTGGTCAAATAAACAACACATGTTACAGAAATTTCAATGGACAATACAAAATAATATTGACATTTTAGTGATACAACAAAATATAGCTGAGAAACTCTTAGTAATCAGTGTATACAACCCACCTATATTAATAGGGAGTACTAGGGAGTACTAGGGAGTACTAGGGAGAGAAGAGTTTGATGAGGGTAATGAGGGATCACATATACTAAAGGACCTACTGATGGAAAGTGACCGTGAAAAGGAAGAAAAGTAACTGGAAAATTCACCTTTAAATATAGATACTTGGCAACAGATGTGGCTGGAACTGGAAATACATGGTCAATATATTCCTTTACGAAGTAGGAACTCTGAAAATAAGTAAATTCCCTTCTATTACTAGTAAAGGAATTTAAGATGTCTCATCAAAATGGGCATTAAAATTATGCAACTGAATGTGCGACATTTTTCCATTAATTACTTTTCAAGGAAACTGAATTGGGAAGTCATAACCCGAATATTACTGAAGAAACGTTTGTGAGGATGGACCAGCTTATTTAGCTTCCGGATTTTGTAATGAAGGAGAAAAATAGAGAACCGCACAGTGGGGGAAGATGTCCTAATAATGGAAACATAAATACATATGCAGTTTAATGTGATCCTTCCACCGAGGTAGATCTGTTTGTGACTTGAAAAAGCCCACTGTGTGGGCGAAACGTTGTCAATAAAGGATCACATTAAACTGCATATGTGTTTGCTTCCATTGTGTTGGTATTTTATACCATTTATTTTCATGTCCTAATAATACATGACTGTCAGTTCTATAATATTCACGTCGATGAAGTCAGTATACTGGCTGCTGAAGTACCCATAGCTGCTATAACCTAGAATCTTCTAGAACCATTTGGTTTTAACAATGAAATTCTAGAACCATTCAACAACAGAGACCAACCAGAGAAATAAAAACATATTAAAACATTGCTAAATGGGGTTCACTAGACAAGCAACAACAGTACTCCAAAAATCCCAAAAGCAGTAGACCTAATATACCCCCACAAAACCAATGGAATAACCTGCCCAAGGAAGCATGGCAGTACAAGAAAAAATCAGGGGAGTTCTGCAGAATTAGACATTTTTGGGGTTTTTACCTCCACATCCACACCTTATCCGAGGCCTAGTGACAATAGCGAATATGAAGAAGAAATTATTACAAGCTGACCTAACTGGGCACATTTAACCATGGATCCTCTCAGAAGCACACAACAGAATATATATTAAATAATAGTATTACACCGTTACTAAGTGGATCGTGACAAACGTCGCTAATCTTCAATTAAAATCAGTCGTAGCCTTACCAAGTCTTATGGAGGATCATCCACTTGCCGGAGATGAGAGAAGTTATCAAAGATATTAAAATTATTATTCCTGGATTATCAGGAAGAAATGATCAATTAAAATTGCTTCTAATGACCTATAAAGAATCACTGCTGAATGTACATAATGCACTCCTAGCAACAGTCACCGTCCCCAGTGTTCTCAAATCAGCGTATTGATCTTAACACGTGAACCAAGAAAGAACCACCACACTCCCAGTAATTGTCGACCTATTTCATTGTTAGCAATCAACGGTAAACATGTTTCAAAATTAATTCGAAAATAATTAACTATTTCAAGGAATTATCACAACATCCAGACATAACTTCCAAATACTGTAATCACAACGTCCATACATAATATCCACGCACTGTTATCACAACATCTAGACAACATTCATTAACTTTTACCACAACATTCGTGTGCCACAGCTTGCAAACGCAGTTACAGTCAGGTACGACAACATGCAAACACTGCCATAACAACATTCACATGCAGCTTATACAACAGTATCTGAGGATCGCTGAACACGGGTGCTCGCTCGTTCAGCTTCAACTCTGGCACAATGACGCAGTTTTTCTACTATAATGTCATGTTCCCGGGTATGTGTTTGTGTGTGATTGTCACTCTGTCCTTCGTCTCCATGTGTTTGTCTCTCACTCCTTGTGTGTGTGTGTGTGTGTTTGTGTGTGTGTGTGTGTGTGTGTGTGTACGTAGTCATGTATTTCTAATCACCTATTTGTGACTGCAGGGGTCGATTCACAGCTCTTGGCTCCGCCACTTCACCGGTCGCTACTAGGTCCACTCTCTACCTGTTCCATGAGCTTTATCGTACCTCTTCATAAAACTATGTATGGATCCTCTGTGTGTGTGTGTGTACTCACCTAGTTGTACTCACCTAGTTGAGGTTGCGGGGGTCGAGTCCGAGCTCCTGGCCCCGCCTCTTCACTGATCGCTACTAGGTCACTCTCCCTGAGCCGTGAGCTTTATCGTACCTCTGCTTAAAGCTATGTATGGATCCTGCCTCCACTACATCGCTTCCCAAACTATTCCACTTACTGACTACTCTGTGGCTGAAGAAATACTTCCTAACATCCCTGTGATTCATCTGTGTCTTTAGCTTCCAACTGTGTCCCCTTGTTACTGTGTCCAATCTCTGGAACATCCTGTTTTTGTCCACCTTGTCAATTCCTCTCAGTATTTTGTATGTCGTTATCATGTCCCCCCTATCTCTCCTGTCCTCCAGTGTCGTCAGGTTGATTTCCCTTAACCTCTCCTCGTAGGACATACCTCTTAGCTCTGGGACTAGTCTTGTTGCAAACCTTTGCACTTTCTCTAGTTTCTTTACGTGCTTGGCTAGGTGTGGGTTCCAAACTGGTGCCGCATACTCCAATATGGGCCTAACGTATACGGTGTACAGGGTCCTGAACGATTCCTTATTAAGATGTCGGAATGCTGTTCTGAGGTTTGCTAGGCGCCCATATGCTGCAGCAGTTATTTGGTTGATGTGCGCTTCAGGAGATGTGCCTGGTGTTATACTCACCCCAAGATCTTTTTCCTTGAGTGAGGTTTGTAGTCTCTGACCCCCTAGACTGTACTCCGTCTGCGGCCTTCTTTGCCCTTCCCCAATCTTCATGACTTTGCACTTGGTGGGATTGAACTCCAGGAGCCAATTGCTGGACCAGTTCTGCAGCCTGTCCAGATCCCTTTGTAGTTCTGCCTGGTCTTCGATCGAGTGTATTCTTCTCATCAACTTCACGTCATCTGCAAACAGGGACACCTCAGAGTCTATTCCTTCCGTCATGTCGTTCACAAATACCAGAAACAGCACTGGTCCTAGGACTGACCCCTGCGGGACCCCGCTGGTCACAGGTGCCCACTCTGACACCTCGCCACGTACCATGACTCGCTGCTGTCTTCCTGACAAGTATTCCCTGATCCATTGTGTATGTGTGTGTGTGTGTGTGTGTGTGTGTATGTGTGTGTGTGTGTGTGGTTATTGTATTTCGTTTGCTTGTGTTTGTCAGCCTGTCACTCTGAGCACAACTCACAGTTGGGTTCGCTTAATTTTTTTCATTTCAGCTCCATCATGACGACTGATACATATAACATGGGAAACAGATGATATAATAATACGTAAAAGACAATAAAACTCAAGTTATTTGTAAATACAGTTACCTGTATAATGGTGAATAATCAAACATTACGAGGACGGCCTTTATGATGGTGAAAATTCTCTCTGTCTGTATGATCATTGTGTGTTACTACTGCAGCAGATTCGATGATAATTATATGAAAATTATATATACTTAACAGACTTAGTTTAATATTTGTATGTCTCCCTCAAGAGAACCATGTGGGAATCACTGTCGTGGGGTTCGAAAGGGGATAACGAGGGTTGAAGATATACACACTTGTTGGATGGTAACAATATATTGTCAGACTGTGGTAAGGGAGCCCAACCTGCCGTGTGTTGCCTGGTAGACCTATGAGTGGACCGAGAGTGAGGTAGCGCGTCCCACGCACTCATGCCGTATCCCGTGACGTCATACAGTCACTAGGCCTAGTAAGGGATCGTCTATATAAAACATATGGATGGTACTATGATACTCAGATAAGCTATACAACACATGTAGGGGATCAGCAACTATGCTGACATCACTGCCTCTAGTTCATATTATAAGCAAACCCGTGAAGTTAAATAACTCTCCTTGAATTAAGACAGGCTTTTTAACACGCATTACAGTTTGTTGGTTTATGCTAAGTCTATGAAACTACAAAAGATGTTATTCTACGTTAGATTAGGTTAATGTAAGTTAAAAGATATTTAACTTAGAGTTAAGGATAATAACGAAATTGCATAAACAGGTTGATTTCTTGTGGTACTGAGAGATACATCATCGTCTCTTAGCATTCATACGTACGCTATATAATCTGAAGGACAAGTTGCACAATTGAAGAAGCGGAATGCACAAGTCAATGGAATCAACTAATTTTAACTGCATTATATAATACCCAGATGATCTAAGCATTTCTAGCATTCAAACGCTCCAGCTATTGAAGAGCTGCAGAGTGAATTACGAAAATCAGTAAGGATTTCCACTTAGCTGGTATTAGTCACCAAAGAGTCATTCACGTATTTCATCTCCAGGTTGCAACACTAGGGTTGGAAACAGTAAATGTATAAAAGGCATTCAGCATGAAGTTATAAATAAAGACAATAGATCAGGTCAGCAAACAAAGGGGGACAGCAGAGGGCAGCAAGGGACTAGCTCCCTTAAGGTTTACCATACTAATAGCAGGAGTGTAAGAAATAAGATAGATGAGCTAAGATTAATTGCAAGTGCAGGAAACATAGATATTATTGCTATAACAGAGACCTGGCTCAATCTGAAAGATAGAGAGATGCCCTCTGAATGTTACATACAAGGCTATAAATTATTCCACACTGACATGGGCAACAGGAAAGGTGGTGGAGTAGCGATGTATGTCACAGACAATTTAAATTGTTGTGTTAGACAAGATATTAAATTAGAAGCGTCAGCCACTGAATCTGTTTGGTTACAGCTTCTCGAGGGCCGAGAAAAACTAATTTTGGGTGTGATTTACAGGGCCCCAAATCTTGATAGGGAGTGCAGTAAACTTCTATGGGACGAAATTCGTAAGGCATCTGCATACGA
The DNA here is from genome assembly GCF_038502225.1 of Cherax quadricarinatus. Classification (NCBI taxonomy): domain Eukaryota; kingdom Metazoa; phylum Arthropoda; class Malacostraca; order Decapoda; family Parastacidae; genus Cherax; species Cherax quadricarinatus. The sequence continues at coordinate 56,746,613 of NC_091292.1, forward strand.
AAATGTTGTGCTAATGGGAGATTTCAACTATAGACAGATTGACTGGAGCAATTTGACAGGAAATTTAGAGTCAGGTGACTTTCTTGATACGATCCAGGATTGTTTTTTAAAACAGTTTGTGACAGAGCCAACTAGGGGAAATAACCTCCTTGACTTGGTTCTTGCCAGTAGGGAAACACTAATTAATAATCTTGAGGTTAATGATGAGCTTGGGGAAAGTGATCACAAATCACTCAGTTTTAATATATCATGGAATTCCCCTAATAATGGCAATCAAGTCTCCGTCCCTGACTTTCGCTTGGCTGATTTCATAGGACTGAAAAATTACTTAGGTGGGCAGAACTGGAATGACCTGACTAAGGGTCAGGTAGGTGGTGATGGTTGCCGATATGATGCTTTCCAGGGCATAGTTCTAGCTGCTCAGTCAAATTATGTTCCAAATAGGGAAATCAGATCAAACAAAAATGATCCTAAATGGATGAACAATAGATTAAAATATCTGATTGGTCAAAAGAGAGGCATATATAGGCAAATCAAAAGAGGATAGGGGCAATTAAGAAATCGATATATTCAGTTAAAGAGAGAAATAAAAAAGGGAATTAGAAAAGCAAAAAGAGATTATGAGGTTAAAGTTGCAAGAGAATCGAAGACTAACCCAAAAGGATTCTTTCAGGTATACAGAAGTAAGATCAGGGACAAGATAGGCCCACTCAAAAGTTCCACGGGTCAGCTCACTGACAGTGATAAGGAAATGTGTAGAATTTTTAACACATACTTCCTCTCAGTTTTTACACAGGGGGATACCAGCGATATTCCAGTAATAATAAATTATGTAGAACAGGACGATAATAAACTGTGCACGATTAGGGTCACAAGTGACATGGTCCTTAGGCAAATAGATAAATTAAAACCTAACAAATCCCCAGGCCCTGATGAACTGTATGCAAGGGTTCTAAAGGAATGTAAAGAGGAACTTAGCACACCTTTGGCTAATCTTTTCAACATATCACTACAAACTGGCATGGTGCCAGATAAGTGGAAAATGGCAAATGTGATACCTATTTTCAAAACAGGTGACAGGTCCTTAGCTTCGAACTATAGACCAATAAGCCTAACCTCCATAGTGGGAAAATTTATGGAATCAATAATTGCCGAGGCAGTTCGTAGCCACCTTGAAAAGCATAAATTAATCAACGAATCTCAGCATGGTTTTACAAAGGGGCGTTCCTGCCTTACGAATTTATTAACTTTTTTCACTAAGGTATTTGAGGAGGTAGATCATGGTAATGAATATGATATTGTGTATATGGACTTCAGTAAGGCTTTTGACAGGGTCCCACATCAAAGACTATTGAGGAAAATTAAGGCACATGGAATAGGAGGAGAAATTTTTTCCTGGATAGAGGCATGGTTGACAAATAGGCAGCAGAGAGTTTGCATAAATGGGGAGAAATCAGAGTGGGGAAGCGTCACGAGCGGTGTTCCACAGGGGTCAGTGTTGGGCCCCCTGCTGTTCACAGTCTACATAAACGACATAGATGAGGGCATAAAGAGCGACATCGGCAAGTTTGCCGATGACACCAAAATAGGCCGTCGAATTCATTCTGACGAGGACATTGGAGCACTCCAGGAAGATTTGAATAGACTGATGCAGTGGTCGGAGAAGTGGCAGATGCAGTTTAATATAGACAAATGCAAAGTTCTAAATGTTGGACAGGACAATAACCATGCCACATATAAACTAAATAATGTAGATCTTAATATTACGGATTGCGAAAAAGATTTAGGAGTTCTGGTTAGCAGTAATCTGAAACCAAGACAACAGTGCATAAGTGTTCGCAATAAAGCTAATAGAATCCTTGGCTTCATATCAAGAAGCATAAATAATAGGAGTCCTCAGGTTGTTCTTCAACTCTATACATCCTTGGTTAGGCCTCATTTAGATTATGCTGCACAGTTTTGGTCACCGTATTACAGAATGGATATAAATTCTCTGGAAAATGTACAAAGGAGGATGACAAAGTTGATCCCATGTATCAGAAACCTTCCCTATGAGGATAGACTGAAAGCCCTGAATCTGCACTCTCTAGAAAGACGTAGAATTAGGGGGGATATGATTGAGGTGTATAAATGGAAGACAGGAATAAATAAAGGGGATGTAAATTGTGTGCTGAAAATATCTAGCCTAGACAGGACTCGCAGCAATGGTTTTAAGTTGGAGAAATTCAGATTCAGGAAGGATATCGGAAAGTACTGGTTTGGTAATAGAGTTGTGGATGAGTGGAACAAACTCCCAAGTACAGTTATAGAGGCCAGAACGTTGTGTAGCTTTAAAAATAGGTTGGATAAATACATGAGTGGATGTGGGTGGGTGTGAGTTGGACCTGATAGCTTGTGCTACCAGGTCGGTTGCCGTGTTCCTCCCTTAAGTCAATGTGACCTGACCTGACTAGGTTGGGTGCATTGGCTTAAGCCGGTAGGAGACTTGGACCTGCCTCGCATGGGCCAGTAGGCCTTCTGCAGTGTTCCTTCGTTCTTATGTTCTTATGTTCTTTTCATTTATACCAGGTCACAGATGACCATTGGTGTCTAGTCATCCCTTGTACCACACCTTTCTGAGCAGTCATTCCGACCGCTAAGTCCGATTACTAAGACGCAGAGCGGTCGCTCTACCATGACCGCCATAGGGACGATTGGTACCTCATATATATCTATGGTAGTACATACTGACACATCTTGGCGAATGCAATAACAAGGAACGACGTCACCTGTCTTATCTGTCCCCAGTAAAACCAACCCAGGAACCACGAATCAGGTCACAAGTATCAGCCACCAACTTGTATCAGACCACCCGGAAGCCAGGTCACTCGTGGGTCAGGTAAAAAAAAAAAGGTATCGTTACCAGGGAATTAAGATTTCTTTCCTGGATAATTAACATTTGTTAGCGGTGGTAGGAGTTGGCGGCTTCACTAGTGTAGACAAGGCCATCAATCTCCACCTCTCTTGTTTACTGACACCCCAAGTGTTGTGGCGAAGTGGAGGAGGGATGGAGAGGCTGTCCTCACCTCCGACAAACACACTTTACTACAAGTAAAACCGCGACTTTCAGACCTCCATCATTACTTCTAATATATTACGGCTCCAACAGTCGCCTCTACAGCAGCTATTAAGCCACCCCAGCCCCTCATTTGCTTCCCCTCATCACTCATCCTCTTACCACCACTCACTTCACCTACATATTTCAAGTATCTCTATCACTCACTTTCCCTACAACATATTTCAGGCATCTCTACCACTCACTTTCTCTACAACATACTTCAAGTACCGTCAACACTTCTCCAACACATTGTTTCCCTACGAAAGATTTCAGTGGAACACAGAGCGAGTCATCACAACACGTCAGGTACTCCTACTCTAACTAGACCGAACCTAAAGCCTACTTCTGAACCTTGATTGAGTCTAAAGTTTACTTTTACTAAGCTCAACTGTAGTTAGTGCAGAAAGAAGGGTCACACTATGCTAGAGAGGGACAGAGGTAGGGAGGTCAAACTGACGAACAGCTTCAGGTTGATGGAAAACAGAATAAGTGACAATCAGAGTAATACCTAGAAACAAACATAGTAAAGATGGGTATGAGTCCCTAACATAGTGCTGCTTAGGTTAGAATTTTCTGCAGCAGATTATCTAGTTGAGTTACAGAGTTACAGGGACTTATACTTATCAATATTAACACCAAGATGTTATCTATTCTCTCCAACATAAATAACAGACTGTTACCTCTCATCTCCAACACTCCTACAGTTCCTCCCTCTCATATAGCATGAATATTAAGGTGCTACCTATCATCTCCAACACTCCTACAGTCCCTCCTTCCCCTCTCTTCCTCCACCACTACATGCCCTGACCTCCAACATTTCCCACAGGATGTATTCACTATGCACTACATGGCTCTCAGTGTGTTTACTTGAATCCCAACTTTAGGGAGTATAATATTCTTGACGTGTGGTGAACAGGTGACATGCTATTTTTTTTTTTTTACCCTCTGACTAGATATATATATTAAGCAACTATTACCTCCTCTCCCGCACATGCTTTAGGATCATCTTAAAGTCGTTAATATGTACTCATTGTATTATGATAAATACGTTGGAGACACATGAGAGACTTCTAAATCTGCACATTGCCATATGGGAAAACATGTAAAATAAACAAAAGGAAAAGCAGTAATGCCGTGGGCACTATAAAAGAACATTGTATCAACATCCGTGGGACCAGAGTATTCAACATTCTGCCAGGAGATATCAGAAACATTGGCAGAACGGGTATAGAAGTCTTCAAGAGGAAACTCGACAATTACCTCCGCCGAGAACCAGATCAACAAGGCTGTGATAGCTATGTGGTCCAGGGGGCCACCTACACCAACAGACGGGTTCACCAGGTAAGCCTGGCCTGGGGCAGGGCTGTAGGAACAAAACTCTCGAAACCGTCAAAGGCATATGACCTCACTACATCACCGGTATGGTGACTTCACTACATCACCGGTATGGTGGCTTCACTACATCACCAGTATGGTGACTTCACTACATCACCGGTATGGTGACTTCACTACATCACCGGTATGGTGACTTCACTACATCACCGGTATGGTGACGTCACTACACCGGTATAGTGACTTCACTACATCACCGGTATGGTGACTTCACTACATCACCGGTATGGTGACTTCACTACATCACCGGTATGGTGACTTCACTACATCACCGGTATGGTGACTTCACTACATCACCGGTATGGTGGCTTCACTACATCACCAGCATGGTGACTACACTACATCACCAGTATGGTGACTTCACCACACTGACACATCACTACATTAACTCATTACTTTCCACTTAACAGAATACAACAGTATCCTCTATTTTTCATTATTGCTTTAGTCTGTCTTCTCTTTTTTCACCCACCTTTTTTTTTTTTTTAATTCTTCTACCATGACTGTTTCCAGAGACTGTGCTCAAGGCTGAGAATATCCAATAATGAATCATCCCGAACTGCAAACTGTTTCAGAAACCTGAACCTGCTTAATTATGCAGATCACGACGCACAGGAAAGAAATTACGTCACGTTTTCTGTAATGACTACATGTATTCTGTAATTTACAAAGAGCAGTTTCCTGGGTACGACAAAGAACGTGTGAATATTTCACAGCTTTTATTAAAATAACAGTCATACGAAGTATACTAATTAGAAATGAAGATGAGAATTAAGGGTATACTGAAGTCTGGTAACAGTGCTTGAATTATAATCTTGAGATATTTAACAATACTAGAGGTCAGATGGTGAGTAAATTAGTAGTGCTAGAGTACCATAATTGTCTGGTAACAGTGGTGGTGGTGTATAGTAATATCTATCTTCATATGCGATGGTCTGGTAACGATGCACGAGTTATTAGCAAAGATTCATATTCATTCCTTCAGCGGAGATACCAAAGTCTGGTAACACTGGTGAAACTTTAGAAGACAAAAAAAAAGTCTAGTCACAGGCAGGGTTCTGGTAACATTATCAGAGGTCACGTCAGTCTCGTAATACTACTAGAGGTCACACACTGGCAATACTGCCAAAGGTCACATATAGAGGTCCTGGCAATACTGCCAAAGATCACATACAGGGATCCTGGCAACACTGTCAAAGTTCACACACTGTGGTTCTGACACTGTCAGAGGTCACACATGAGGCCCTGGCAATACTGCCGGGAATCATACACGAGGTCTGGGCAACACTGCAATACACTGCCGTGGTAGACAGTGGAGGAGCACAAAGATTGGCAGTGTGGGGGAACAAATCTTACAGAGAAGTGAAGGCTATATCCTACAGAAGGGATATATCCTGCAAAGGGAGGGGTGAAGGATATATACTGCAGGGGAAGAAGTAAAGGATATATCCTGCAAGAGAAGGGGTAAATATATCCTGCATGGGTTTTCCAATAGTGTTGCCTAAGGGGCTCATCCTGACTCATTCTGTGAACGGTAGTGCCAAAACAACCGGCATTACAGAGGTCACAATGTGTGTCTCTGTCAGAACCCACTGAGCACTGTTACATCACTAGAAAAAAATATTAGTCATTCTCATTACACACATTCATGTTGTCTATCACCTCATTATCATTACACACATTCAGTCATGTTTTCAAGATCATTTCATTCTCACTACACACATATTCATGTTATCAAGATTGCTGCGTTGTTCAGAATCCGAACGAGGCATTTTTTTTTTTCAGAAATTATAATTGCATTGTGTCTTGAACTGGGCTAGTGTGTGCTGGGTGTCCTGCTGTTGTCTTGAACTGGGCTAGTGTGTGCTGGGTGTCCTGCTGTTGTCTTGAACTGGGCTAGTGTGTGCTGGGTGTCCTGCTGTTGTCTTGAACTGGGCTAGTGTGTGCTGGGTGTCCTGCTGTTGTCTTGAACTGGGCTAGTGTGTGCTAGGTGTCCTGCTGTTGTCTTGAACTGGGCTAGTGTGTGCTGGGTGTCCTGCTGTTGTCTTGAACTGGGCTAGTGTGTGCTGGGTGTCCTACTGTTGTCTTACCTGGAGGTTACCTGGAGGTTATTCCGGGGATCAACGCCCCCGCGGCCCGGTCCACGACCAGGCCTCCCGATGGATCAGGGCCTGATCAACTAGGCTGTTACTGCTGGCCGCACGCAGTCCGACGTACGAGCCACAGCCCGGCTGATCCGGCACCGACTTTAGGTATCTGTCCAGCTCTCTCTTGAAGGCAGCCAGGGGTTTATTGGCAATTCCCCTAATGCTTGATGGGAGGCTGTTGAACAGTTTTGGGCCCCGGACACTTATGGTGTTTTCTCTTAGTGTACCAATGGCGCCCCTACTTTTTATTGGCGGCATTTTGCATCGCCTGCCCAGTCTTTTACTTTCGTAGGGAGTGATTTCTGTGTGCAGATTTGGGACCATTCCTTCCAAGATTTTCCAAGTGTAGATTATGATATATCTCTCCCTCTTGCGTTCCAACGAGTACAAGTCAAGTGCTTCCAAGCGTTCCTAGTAGTTAAGGTGCTTGACAGAACTTATACGTGCAGTAAAGGATCTCTGTACACTCTCTAGATCTGCGATTTCACCTGCTTTGTATGGAGATGTTAATGTACAGCAGTATTCCAGCCTAGAGAGAACAAGTGATTTGAAAAGGATCATCATGGGCTTGGCATCTCTCGTTTTGAAAGTTCTCATTATCCATCCTATCATTTTCTTGAACTGGGCTAGTGTGTGCTGGGTGTCCTGCTGTTGTATTGAACTGGGCTAGTGTGTGCTGGGTGTCCTGCTGTTGTCTTGAACTGGGCTAGTGTGTGCTGGGTGTCCTACTGTTGTCTTGAACTGGGCTAGTGTGTGCTGGGTGTCCTGCTGTTGTCTTGAACTGGGCAAGTGTGTGCTGGGTGTCCTACTGTTGTCTTGAACTGGGCTAGTGTGTGCTGGGTGTCCTGCTGTTGTCTTGAACTGGGCTAGTGTGTGCTGGGTGTCCTGCTGTTGTCTTGAACTGGGCTAGTGTGTGCTGGGTGTTCTGCTGTTGTCTTGAACTGGGCTAGTGTATGCTGGGTGTTCTGCTGTTGTCTTGAACTGGGCTAGTGTGTGCTGGGTGTTCTGCTGTTGTCTTGAACTGGGCTAGTGTGTGCTGGGTGTCCTGCTGTTGTCTTGAACTGGGCTAGTGTGTGCTGGGTGTCCTGCTGTTGTCTTGAACTGGGCTAGTGTGCCCGGTGTTCTGCTGTTGTCTTGAACTGGGCTAGTGTGTGCTGGGTGTTCTGCTGTTGTCTTGAACTGGGCTAGTGTGTGCTGGGTGTTCTGCTGTTGTCTTGAACTGGGCTAGTGTGTGCTGGGTGTCCTGCTGTTGTCTTGAACGGAGCTAGTGTGTGCTGGGTGTCTTTCTTTTGTCTTGAACTGCGCTAGTGTATGCTGGGTGTCTTTCTTTTGTCTTGAACCGGGCTAGTGTGTGCTGGGTGTCTTTCTTTTGTCTTGAACTGCGCTAGTGTGTGCTGGGTGTCTTTCTTTTGTCTTGAACCGGGCTAGTGTGTGCTGGGTGTCTTTCTTTTGTCTTGAACTGCGCTAGTGTATGCTGGGTGTTCTGCTGTTGTCTTGAACTGGGCTAGTGTGTGCTGGGTGTCTTTCTTTTGTCTTGAACCGGGCTAGTGTGTGCTGGGTGTCTTTCTTTTGACTTGAACCGGGCTAGTGTGTGCTGGGTGTCTTTCTTTTGTCTTGAACTGGGCTAGTGAGTGCTGGGTGTCTTTCTTTTGTCTTGAACCGGGCTAGTGTGTGCTGGGTGTCTTTCTTTTGTCTTGAACCGGGCTAGTGTGTGCTGGGTGTCTTTCTTTTGTCTTGAACTGGGCTAGTGAGTGCTGGGTGTCCTGCTGTTGTCTTGAACTGGGCTAGTGTGTGTTGGGTGTCCTGCTGTTGTCTTGAACTGGGCAAGTGTGTGCTAGGTGTCCTGCTGTTGTCTTGAACTGGGCTAGTGTGTGCTGGGTGTCCTGATCTTGTCTTGAACTGGGCTACTGTGTGCTGGGTGTCCTGCTGTTGTCTTGAGCTGGGCAAGTGTGTGCTAGGTGTCCTGCTGTTGTCTTGAACCGGGCTAGTGTGTGCTGGGTGTCTTGCTGTTGCCTTGAACTGGGCAAGTGTGTGCTGGGTGTCCTGCTGTTGTCTTGAACTGGGCTACTGTGTGCTGGGTGTCCTGCTGTTGTCTTGAGCTGGGCAAGTGTGTGCTAGGTGTCCTGCTGTTGTCTTGAACTGGGCTAGTGTGTGCTGGGTGTCCTGCTGTTGCCTTGAACTGGGCAAGTGTGTGCTGGGTGTCCTGCTGTTGTCTTGAACTGGGCTAGTGTGTGCTGGGTGTTCTGCTGTTGTCTTGAACTGGGCAAGTGTGTGCTGGGTGTCCTGCTGTTGTCTTGAACTGGGCAAGTGTGTGCTGGGTGTCCTGCTGTTGTCTTGAACTGGGCAAGTGTGTGCTGGGTGTTCTGCTTTGTCTTGAACTGGGCAAGTGTGTGCTGGGTGTCCTGCTGTTGTCTTGAACTGGGCAAGTGTGTGCTGGGTGTCCTGCTGTTGTCATGAACTGGGCTAGTGTGTGCTGGGTGTCCTGCTGTTGCCTTGAACTGGGCAAGTGTGTGCTGGGTGTCCTGCTGTTGTCTTGAACTGGGCTAGTGTGTGCTGGGTGTCCTGCTGTTGCCTTGAACTGGGCAAGTGTGTGCTGGGTGTCCTGCTGTTGTCTTGAACTGGGCAAGTGTGTGCTGGGTGTCCTGCTGTTGTCTTGAACTGGGCTAGTGTGTGCTGGGTGTCCTGCTGTTGTCTTGAACTGGGCTAGTGTGTGCTGGGTGTCCTGCTGTTGCCTTGAACTGGGCAAGTGTGTGCTAGGTGTCCTGCTGTTGTCTTGAACTGGGCAAGTGTGTGCTAGGTGTCCTGCTGTTGTCTTGAACTGGGCTAGTGTGTGCTGGGTGTCCTGCTGTTGTCTTGAACTGGGCTAGTGTGTGCTGGGTGTCCTGCTGTTGTCTTGAACTGGGCTAGTGTGTGCTGGGTGTCCTTCTGTTGTCTTGAACTGGGCAAGTGTGTGCTGGGTGTCCTGCTGTTGTCTTGAACTGGGCAAGTGTGTGCTAGGTGTCCTGCTGTTGTCTTGAACTGGGCAAGTGTGTGCTGGGTGTCCTGCTGTTGTCTTGAACTAGGCAAGTGTGTGCTGGGTGTCCTGCTGTTGTCTTGAACTGGGCAAGTGTGTGCTGGGTGTCCTGCTGTTGTCTTGAACTAGGCAAGTGTGTGCTGGGTGTCCTGCTGTTGTCTTGAACTGGGCTAGTGTGTGCTGGGTGTCCTGCTGTTGTCTTGAACTGGGCAAGTGTGTGCTGGGTGTCCTGCTGTTGTCTTGAACTGGGCAAGTGTGTGCTGGGTGTCCTGCTGTTGTCTTGAACTGGGCAAGTGTGTGCTGGGTGTCCTGCTGTTGTCTTGAACTGGTTTAGTGTGTGCTGGGTGTCCTGTTGTTGTCCTGAACTGGGCCAGTAGTGTGTTTTGGGCGTCCTTTTGTTGTGTGAAGCACAGTACGTTGAACGTAGTTAATACTGACAATTTTTATGTTAAGGTAATTAAGCAGGTTTTGTATGGGAGAAGGACCACCACTACCACTATCATCCACCATTACCACCATCATCACCTACCACCATTCACCCCCACTACCTCCACCACTACCATCACTACCACCAACAACAACAACCCTATGAGAAGCTGGGGTGCCGTGGACTCAAGAAGAGAACCTTGAATCAACATTCCCGAGCCCAGACTATCAAACATCTCACCAGAGAATATCAGAAGCGCTCCTGGAAAATGTGAAGAAGTTTTAAAGAGGTAACTAAGTGTCGGATCAAATAGGCTGTGATTAACAAGTGAGCCAGCTAACCAGCAGCAACAACAGCCTGGTTTACCAGACAAGCACCAAACAAGCTTAGCCCAGAGCCTGGGCTAAGTCAGTCGTGTGTTGTGTCTCTTGCTCTTTCATTCCTGGTCTTCCCATTTACCAAACCAATCAGCAATAAAGTCATTTAAATCACTGAGTCTGACATGTAGGACAGTGAGGGATCGCTCAGCCATGACCACCACAAGGTTGATTGCTACCACATTTACATCTGTGTTAGTACAAACTGCCTCTGGTCAGGGTGGCCTGAGGATCAGTTCTCAGGTGAGTATAATATTGGTAGGTAGTACATTCCAGCATATCCTGTACCGTACACGGTAGTTTCTTCTTGACATTTCCCCGCCATAGTGCTGGCACCACCGAGCGTGACGTCAATTAGAAAGATCCTGGTCACTGTATTACAGAATGGATATAAATGCACTTGGAAACGTACAAAGGAGAATGATAAAGTTGTTCCCATGTATCAGAAATCTTCCCAATGATGACAGACTGAGGGCCCTGAATCTGCACTCTCTAGAAAGACGTAGAATTAGGGGGGATATGATTGAGGTGTATAAATGGAAAACCGGAATTAATAAAGGGGATGTAAATAGCGTCCTAAAAATATCTAGCATAGAGAGGACTCGCAGCAATGGCCTTTAAGCTGGAAAAATTCAGATTCAGAAAGGATATAGGAAAGCACTGGTTTGGTAATAGAGTTGGGGATGAGTGGAACGAACTCCCGAGTACCGTCATAGAGGCTAAGACGTTACGTAGTTTTAAAAATAGGTTAGATAAGTACATAAGTGAGTGGGTGGGTATGAGTTTGACCTGACTAGCTTGTGCTACTAGGTCAGATGCCGTGCCCCTTCCTTAAGTGAACGTGACCTAACCTGACTAGGTTAATTCATTGGCTTATGCCGGAGGATAATTGGACCTGCCTGGCATAGACCAGTAGGCCTGTTGCAGTGTTCCTTCGTTCTTATGTTCTTAAGTGATTTTTTTTTCTCACTGATGCAATAACAAGGAGAAACACTCACCTGTTTTACCTACCCCTACTACAAGCCAACCCTTGAAACCACAAATCAGGTCACAAGTATCAGCCACCAGCTTGTATCAGGCCACCCAGAAGCCAGGTCATTCGTGGGTCAGGTAATAAAAGCGTCGTTACCTGGGAATTAAAATTTCTTTCCTGGGTAATTAGCATCTGTTAGTGTAGACCAGACCATCAATCTGCACCTCCCTCTTGTTTATTGACACTCCAAGTGTTGTGGGGGAGTGGAGTGGGTGTGGGGGAGTGTCTTCACTTCCCACAGTCACTCTTCACTTCAACTTTCAGACTTTCCCGTTTTATTTGTAAACCATTACAACTCCAACAGATATTAAATCCCTCCATCCCTCACTTCCTCTCCCTCTGTCACTCTCTCATCCTTCTTCCACCACTAACTCATCCTTAAATACATTTAAAGTGTCATCACCATTCACTTTTCTCCTTCCACCAGTCACTTTCATTCTTCCAACACAGCGCAGCACAACACGTCACCATTTATTAAATCAAGGAAACATGACACGAATATTAGTCTCTCATTTTTTTCCCTAGCATGAACATCTGCTACCTATATCTTCAACACATACAGTCCCTCCTCAACATTTACAAACAGGTGTTAAGTATCATCTCCAGCACTCCCACCGTCTCTCTCTCTCTCTCTCTCTCTCTCTCTCTCTCTCTCTCTCTCTCTCTCTCTCTCCTCTAACGTTAATAACAAGTTGTTACCTCTCCTCTACATCTGTACCGTCTCCTCTCCTCTCTTCCAACACCCCGTTCATGGTCTAACTTCCAGCATCACCTCACCAAGACACACAAACAACACACACACACACACACACACACACACACACACACACACACACATCAATCAGATAACTGCTGCAGCATACGGGCATCTGGCAAACCTACGGATAGCATTCCGATACCTCAGTAAGGAATCGTTCAAGACTCTGTATACCATTTACGTCAGGGCCATACTGGAGTATGCAGCACCAGTTTGGAATCCACACCTGGTCAAGCACGTCAAGAAATTAGAGGAAGTGCAAAGGTTTGCAACAAGACTAGTCCCAGAGCTAAGGGGATTGTCCCACGAAGAAAGGTTGAAGGAAATCGGCCTGACGACATTGGAGGACAGGAGGGTCAGGGGAGACATGATAACGACATATAAAATACTGCGCGGAATAGACAAGGTGGACAAAGACGGGATGTTCCAGAGATGGGACACAGAAACAAGAGGTCACAATTGGAAGTTGAAGACTCAGATGAATCAAAGGGATGTTAGGAAGTATTTCTTCAGTCATAGAGTAGTCAGGCCGTGGAATAGCCTAGAAAGTGACGTAGTGGAGGCAGGAACCATACATAGTTTTAAGGCGAGGTATGATAAAGCTCATGGAGCAGGGAGAGAGAGGACCTAGTAGCAATCAGTGAAGAGGCGGGGCCAGGAGCTAGGATTCGACCCCTGCAACCACAAATAGGTAAGTACACACACACGCTTTAGAATTATCAACCTCATTTAACCTAAGTGTTTCATGTTTCCGTATCCTTAGTTTCTCGTCCCCCTCCCTCCACTCTCTTGTTTATTAGCTCAGATAAACAGATTTCAGCACTAAAAAGGAACATGTGTGATGGAATACGAAAGACAAACATTTCTGAGTTTTGTTTTTCATGTGTTTGTCATATAGAACACAAGATACTGAGGAAAAACTGTATATTTATTAACCTCTGAAATATATGGATCTAATTTGATTTACATTATGTGTCTCTTTCTTACTTCTCTTTAGCATCTCCCGTCTTATATAGAGGTGGTAAGGAGGAGGAGGGGAATAAGAAGCACCAGTAGAGAAAGAGGTATATGTATGTACTTTAATCAGACGGAAGAGGTAAACCCACAGGGACTGGGAGGCATTCAGGTTTGATCCAAGGACGGGTCAAGATAATTTCATTTCTTTGAATCAAGAGCCCTTCACCGGCATCCAGACACATTCCTTGAAGGGTGAGAAGAATATAGACACGAGAAACTACTAATCCATACCTGACTGGTTTGGGCCAGTAGGTGACTTGGACTTGTCTAGCATGGGCCAGCAAGCCTGCTGCAGTGCTCTTCCTTATGTAATGCGAGAAAACACATCTTTATCTACCATTCCTACCGCCGCCTCTCATTCCCACTGTTATCATCTTCCCAGTAATGAGGTCATAGGAGAATCGGGGTAGTTAGCGCCTCTCCAGTGCCTTAATGACCCTCCAGGGAATCATGTACCAGCAATTACCACATTGCGTAGTATCCTAATCGCTTGTTCGGCCGCCATATTGGTCATTAGCGCAGAATTGTATTTAGACTCACCCAGGGTTGTTAATGTTCAGGTCTAGGATTAATAGACTTTAACAATAGTATACATTTGTCTATTCTGTCGATGATGAAGAAACAGACACATATGTAATATCTGGCTATCTTTATTTGTAGACGTTTCACCATCCAGTGACTTGATCAATACAAGGACATAATGTGAAGAATGTAGAATTATATACAAAATATGAGGTAATCAATCCCTCAGCCTCCAAGGCTGTTAGTTCATGCAAATGGTATTAAAACACCGTCAAGTTAAAGATCAAGACACTTGTGCAACAGTTGGGTATCTTTATTGATGAAACATTTCGCCTACACAGTAGGCTTCTTCAGTCAAATGCAAAGAGAACAGTAAAAATAAAATAACGATGTAATCAGTCCATCAACCTTGGAGAAAAAGTATTTGAGGTGGTCAGTCCCTCAGCCTGGAGAAGAGTTCAGCTCCATGGTCTGGAACAATGTTGTTGTGCCTGAGACGTGTAGGTCAGTCATAACAGCACTGGGCGCTCTCGCAGCTCTGCGGTAGTACTGTCAGCTCACAATCGAAGCAACTAGGTTTAATAGACAAGTAACAAGCACATAGGAAAGAGAAATTTACGACTATGATTCAGTCCGACTTGGACCCTTTACAAAGTCACACTAACACAAAAGAGTGAGGGAGCCGGTTTATATAGGCGAGAGGGGACAGGGACGGGACCAAGAGAGGAAGATAAAGAAGTAGTGGTAGTAGTAGTAGTAGATTTAGTCTCAAGTGAGTTGTGACGGGTGAACAGGTTCGCTTACACCTCATGCGTCTGTTTACGTAGCAGTAAATATGTACCTGGTGTCAGTCGACACCAGGTACATATTTACTATTACTTAGACAAGGCCGACCTTAGAAATAGGCTGTTGTTTAATACATGTCTTTGCCTGTAAATTCAATAGTGGAAAACATAAATTATGTATTTTTCTCACAGAGTGGAAATGTATCCAAAAAAAGGGGAGGGAAGTTTTCAACAATGTTTTATTTTGCCAGTATATATACTAATGTATATAAATTTAAAATTGTAAATATCAAAACTATATAGATTTTACAAAATATTTGCAGTATACGAAACTGCATGCCTTTTTTTTTTTTACGAAAATTTCCATGATGAAATTTCAGCCCCGCAAGCCAGGTTCAAAAATTTATTCCGCTAGTACATCACCCGCAGGTCAAAGTCGGGAGAGGAAAGAGCCGTAAAGATGATGCCTCATTGATTTTAATATCCTCCACAATTTCTGGCTGGCATTTTGGGTATATTAACCGCTAAGTATGATTGCTCGGGGCGACCACATTCGCCCGCTGGCCAGTACACGACTACAGGACGGAGGTTCGAGCCTCCACCACTTCTTGTGCTGAATTGCTCACGGGGTTTTCGAGTTCCGTTGAAAACCGTGATATGGAAAAGTAACCTCGGTTCCTTGGGAACCGTGAAGTTCTCTTAAGGCTGCTGTCACGTTCTCAAGGAACTATAGCCACGTTCTTAAGGAACTATAATCACGTTCAGAAGGGACTGTTGTCATATTCTCAAGGAACTGTAGTCAGGTTCTCAAGGAACTATAGTCACGTTCTGAAGGGACAGTTGTCAAATTCTCAAACAACTGTAGTCACGCTCTTAAGGAACTGTGATTACGTTCTTGAGTAACTGTTCTTAAGGGACTGAAGTCAGTTTATGAAGGGATTGGAGCAACCTTATCAAGGTTGAGTAACTAACGAAGTAAATTCTTCTCCAGGGACATTACTGTCTTGTAAAGGTTTGTTGGCAACCTTTGTGTACATATTGATGTTATTAGACGAAATATTCGAACCGGGACTCACCCCCTACCACCTCCTCAACCTCTTCCCCACCACGATTAACCCCCACCTTCCCCTACCATCTTCCCACCCCGCCTGACCCCCCTCTCCAACCCCCTTCCCCAGTACCCCACCATGACTCACCTCCCTGAACCTCAGAAATACTTTTGATTTTAACAGTTAAACTAAAGCGATGCTAAGTACGTTTTGTGCTAAATCCTGAAGTGACAGTCATCAACCTTCAATGACATGCTGATACAGTGAGTCATCAACCTTCAATGACATGTTGGGACAATCACAGTCATCAACCTTCAGTGACATGCTGGAACAGTGATAGTCATCAACCTTCAATGATATGCTGATACAGTGTCATCAACCTTCAGTGACATGCTGATACAGTGTCATCAACCTTCAGTGACATGTTGATACAGTGTCATCAACCTTCAGTAACATGCTGATACAGTGTCATCAACCTTCAGTGACATGCTGATACAGCGTCATCAACCTTCAGTGACATGCTGGTGCAGTGAGTCATCAACCTTCAGTGAGTCATCAATCTTTAGTGACATACTGGTACAGTGAGTCATCGACCTTCAGTGACATGTTGGCACAGTGACAGTCATCAACGTTCAGTGACATGATGGTACTGAGAGTCAACCTTCAATGACATGCTGGTACAGTGACAATCATCAACCTTCAGTGACATGCTAATACAGTGAGTCATCAACCTTCAGTGACATGCTGGTACAATGAATCATCAGCCTTCAGTGATATGCTGATACAGTGAGTCATCAGCCTTCTTTGACATGCTGATACAGAGTCATCAACCTTCAGTGACATGCTGATACAGAGTCATCAACCTTCAGTGACATGCTGGTACAGTCACAGTCGTGAAACAAGTTTTCAAAACTCTATTACCCATCCTGAACAGTTTACAAAATCTCTCTTGTCTTCCCTGAAGCTTCAGCAATTCTGCTCTGAATTCCGTTATCTCTCGAGGGAGTTATGAAGAGGACTTTGCTGTCTCTCCCTACAAGGCTGGAAAACCTTTGTTGACGGAGAGCTGTTGTTTGTAGGGGCAGGTCAAGAAAAGGCAGGTGAACAAGGTTAGGTTAGGTTACGTTACGTTACGTTACGAAAGGTTCGCTATCCTCGCTCATTAGCGGCCATTATCAGATGGCAGCATCAATCACCAACTGCATATTTCGAATAGATCCATTAAAAAAATCCTCCTGTCAATTAATATAATTTAGGGTCCTTTATTTATCCTCCTTCCCTCGGGTTAGAAAAGGAAATGAATGTTATTTTTTTATGGTTTGCCTTATTCTGCATTTGTGGCTATTTTTTTTTTGAGGTTATTTTCTCCCTCCTTTATTATCTACTAGTATTGTTGCTACTGCTACTACTGCTGCTGCTGCTGCTACTACTACTACTGCTACTATTACTACTACTGCTACTATTACTACTACTGCTACTACTGCTACTACTGCTACTACTACTGCTACTACTACTGCTACTACTACTGCTACTACTACTGCTACTACTACTGCTACTATTACTACTACTGCTACTGCTACTACTACTGCTACTACTACTGCTACTACTACTACTACTACTACTACTACTACTGCTACTACTACTACTACTACTACTACTACTGCTGCTGCTGCTACTACTACTGCTGCTACTACTACTGGTACTACTACTACTGCTACTACTACTACTACTGGTACTACTAGTGGTACTACTACTGCTACTACTACTATTACTACTACTACTATTACTACTACTACTATTACTAC
The DNA here is from genome assembly GCF_038502225.1 of Cherax quadricarinatus. Taxonomy (NCBI): domain Eukaryota; kingdom Metazoa; phylum Arthropoda; class Malacostraca; order Decapoda; family Parastacidae; genus Cherax; species Cherax quadricarinatus. Next base: position 56,764,034 of record NC_091292.1, read on the forward strand.
TACTACTATTACTACTACTACTACTACTACTACTATTACTACTACTATTACTACTGGTACTACTACTGGTACTACTACTACTACTACTACTGGTACTACTACTACTGGTACTACTACTACTGGTACTACTACTACTGGTATTACTACTACTGGTATTACTACTACTACTATTGCTACTACTACTACTGCTACTACTACTACTGCTACTACTACTACTGCTACTACTACTACTACTACTGCTACTACTACTACTGCTACTACTACTACTGCTACTGCTACTACTGCTACTGCTACTACTACTACTACTACTACTACTGCTGCTGCTACTACTACACTACCTACAGACTGCTTTCGCTGGGGTATTCTGCAAAGACTAACACTTGGCAGTTTTGTCAGTACGCAGATACGCAACCAGTGTTAATGATAACTTTATCGACTGCACTCCAGAGAGTATAGTTTGAGGAATTACATGCATTCTCGATAATTTATAAATCTGAATTGTTGTTGACAGTGCAAAGTACTTCGCATAATGTACAGATCTGTAGCTTTGACTTTGGAATTCTCCAGTGTAGGGGACAGCAGGTGCCTGGGAGTGTCATCACTGGATTAGCATCTCTGGTTATCCAGTTCATGTACTTTGCAGCTGTGATAGCAGCAATATTCCGTCCTTGGTACGTAATGAGAGATGGTTAATCACAAGTTCCTTACAGTTCTGCACAACTGTTTTGTTGTGTTTTTAACTTTTCTCAATATTTCTTCAACTTTTCCAAAGATGAAGAGCAGGTATTTCTGTGGTTGAACATTAAATTCATATGCGTAGGTCACTGGAAGGTTTAGTATACTGTGAAGGTCACTCTTATACACATTCTAATATCTGTGAAGAAAAAGGGCAAACTGAAGTATAAAACTTGTGACAAAGGAGACATCTTATTTTCTTAATACTACTAAAATTTACTTAGCAAACATCTGAAAACAAGAGAAAGTGGAAATAGGAGGTAAATAAAGTTTAAAAAGAAAAACTATACACAGAATCAAGCTCAGTGCTGAAATGGGTGTCGAGAAGACCGCTTGGTAAACACAAACAGCCTCGACGTAAGCTGGAAAATAAATAAAAATACCATATATTAATTTGAGTATTTAGGGGGTAAGAGTGTCCCATAGTGCAGCTGGTATCAGTCTCGTGACAACAACAATAGTAGTAGTGTCATAATGCACTAGCAGGACTGCGTCACTATACTTAACACAAGCGACAGCCGCAGGTTATTCATGTTACGCCACAAATGTTAACCCAGGTGCACTAACAACGGTGGTGCAGCAGTATAGCGAGCAAGTGCCGCTATACTGCTGCACAGCAGCACATGTGTCCGCTCAGGGACCGTGGCTCTTTTTCAAGTTGTTTCCTCCAATATATTTAGAGCAACTCTCACAACAAAGACCAGGCAAATGCGGCCTTTCTCTGTTACCGATATTCTGTTGTAAGTTCAACAGTAATTTAACACGGCGGGAAAATGCTTATCGTGTACATTACATCTTAAATTAATATTTCGCTACTCAACAGCAGAGAAAAAGAGAGAAGTGAACTATAATCTCGTGTATAAGACGAACACTTTCTGACCACCGCAACATAGATTTAGCGACTGCGGTCTTCAGTCATCGTTGTCACCTGTGTTATACGAACACACTTGACGACTCAAGTGATAGCACAGTTAGGGAAATACGCTGCCACATTTATCATAACAAAGATCAAATGGCTGGGCTTTTCGTCATTTATGCCATAAGCTCATGAAGAGATGGCTGCTACCAGCACAATAGTGTGTAGGTGGAGCAGGGCAAGACACTGCCACCCACCTAGCCACCTATCCTCCCAGACCTTCCACCTGCCCACTTAATTCGCCTAATTAACCTGGGCTGGTGCGGGAAGCCAGGTAGCCATTTATTCACGTTGAAGCGGTGTGTTGGTTACATAGCTCATGGGTAGCTGGGTAGGAGGTGAACGTCACTCCTGGGCTCCACTCTAAAACTTAATTACCATCAACAGAAGGCTAAAACAATGTATGTGTGTATGTGTATGTGTGTGTGTGCGGTTGCAGGGGTCGAGTCACAGTTTCTGGCCCCCTGTACGTGTGTGTGTACTCACATAATTGTACTCATCTAATTGTGGTTGCAGGGGTCGATTCATAGCTCCTGGCCCCACCTCTTCACTGGTAGCTACTAGGTGTATATGTGTGTGTGTGCAGGCGCGTGTACGTGAGTGTTGATTTTCGAACTTACAGGATGGATATGGGTTTCCTTATCAGCGTTCTCTTCGCGAAGCTTCACAGAGAACACCCAGAAAACGACCACTTACGACCACTTCTTTTACATTATTCCCAGCAACTTCAGGTGTATGCGCTACATGGACGTCCTCATCATCTTCACCCCCAGGACACTTCGACCTCCACAAACTGGACAGAAAGTTCAACGAGGCTGAACCTCCGATTGAATGTACACTGGAAGAAATGACCTGTGGCAGATTAGCTTTATTCGACCTTATTTGGAATGTAATTAACTCCCTAAAATTCCAGGTTTACAGGAGACTAACAAACACAATTGATGTCGCGTGTTTATACTTCATTCAAAACAGCAGAACTAATATCCGAGAAGCCCTAAAGCATATATATATACATGTACTTATATATGTCGTGCCGAATAGGTAAAACTTGCTATTTTGGTTTAAATAGCAACGCTCTTCTTGCTGAATAAGACCAGCGAAAATTTGTGTATGCAATAATTTCACAAAAATCACTCTGAACCTAACGAAAAAATACATTTCATTTAGTTTATTATTAAATTATTGTAAACTTATCTGAAATATATTTAGTTGGATTAGGCTAAATTAAATTGCGCTTGTTATGAGGTTAGGTAAGTTTTCTAAGATTTTTTTGGTACAAAATCATTAATTTTTGTATTAACACACATGAAAAAAAAATATGTATCTTTAAAAGTAAAAGAGAAAATTTTAGAAAGGACTTAATTTTAAAGCAGTTCTTGGTAATTAACCAGTTTCTCACACACACACACACACACACACACACACACACACACACACTCGATCGAAGACCAGGCAGAACTACAAAAGGATCTGGACAGGCTGCAGACCTGGTCCAGCAATTGGCTCCTGAAGTTCAATCCCACCAAGTGCAAAGTCATGAAGATTGGGGAAGGGCAAAGAAGACCGCAGACGGAGTGCAGTCTAGGGGGCCAGAGACTACAAACCTCACTCAAGGAAAAAGATCTTGGGGTGAGTATAACACCAGGCACATCTCCTGAAGCGCACATCAACCAAATAACTGCTGCAGCATATGGGCGCCTAGCAAACCTCAGAACAGCATTCCGACATCTTAATAAGGAATCATTCAGGACCCTGTACACCGTGTACGTTAGGCCCATATTGGAGTATGCGGCACCAGTTTGGAACCCACACCTAGCCAAGCACGTGAAGAAACTAGAGAAAGTGCAAAGGTTTGCAACAAGACTAGTCCCAGAGCTAAGAGGTATGTCCTACGAGGAGAGGTTAAGGGAAATCAACCTGACGACACTGGAGGACAGGAGAGATAGGGGGGACATGATAACGACATACAAAATACTGAGAGAAATTGACAAGGTGGACAAAGACAGGATGTTCCAGAGATTGGACACAGTAACAAGGGGGGACAGTTGGAAGCTGAAGACACAGATGAATCACAGGGATGTTAGGAAGTATTTCTTCAGCCACAGAGTAGTCAGTAAGTGGAATAGTTTGGGAAGCGATGTAGTGGAGGCAGGATTCATACATAGCTTTAAGCAGAGGTATGATAAAGCTCACGGCTCAAGGAGAGTGACCTAGTAGCGATCAGTGAAGAGGCGGGGCCAGGAGCTCGGACTCGACCCCCGCAACCTCAACTAGGTGAGTACAACTAGGTGAGTACACACACACACACACACACAGGGGCCAGGAGCTGAGTCTCGACCCCTGCAACCACAATTAGGTGAGTACACACAAAATCATATACGTAAACCTCAATACAATGTATTACTAAAACAAATTTCAATAAAAAACTCTTGAAAAAATTATAAATATTTTCGTCTAGGGTAAGCGATAACTATCAGTCAAACTATACTGGCCTCGTTTAAGGTCATCCGGTTGTTTGATGTTACTACTGTGTCCCGTGATCACTGGAGGAGGGAGTGTTATAGGGGGAAGATCAGCCCTCAGTACCTGCACGACTCCTTGAGTATATGGAGTGAGAGTGTTAGTGTAGCTAGGGTGTGGAATATTAACGTTCAACAGTGGGAGTAAAATAACGCTGAGATTTAAAGCGGACTAACATTCGTAAGTGGGGAATCGTGACGGTGAAAAAGTGCGCTTTGGGAATGTTGAGAAGTGTTTAAAACGTCTTCACGCATGTGGTATTAAATCGTAAGTGATAATAACTAAGTGATAAACAGAATGTGACTGTATGGTACTACGCTACAACCTACAGTATCAGTTTTAACTATCTTGGTAAAAACACCATTTAGTTTTCCTAATGATTAACAATTAGTGAAGGAAAACACATCGTTGACTACTGCTCTCGTTGTCTATGAAATTCCTGTGTGTTGTGCGTGTCCTCGCGGTGACTCCCAATCTAGTGTGTTGAGAGTCCACGGTGAAAAAATACGTGTAGTGCTCCACACAGTCTGACAACCTTTCTACGGAATTTTGTTATACGCTGCGTCTCTTGATATCAAGGTAAGAAACCCGTTTTCTGTTTAAACGCAGTGTTGTCAGCATAATATGCATTAAGAAAAACTGCAGTCGTTTTTTCTAAAGATTATGCGCAATACTTTGCAAAATACACAAATAACCCGCACATAAAAGAGAGAAGCTTACGACGACGTTTTGGTCCGACTACGACCATTTACAAAGTCACACTGTGACTTTGTAAATGGTCCAAGTCGGACCGAAACAACGTCGTAAGCTTCTCTCTTTTATGTGCGGGTTATTTGTGTATTGTTCCAGTCACGGTATTGTGCCTTTTTTTGTTATTTAATACTTTGCAAATATTGTAACCTCGCATATAAGCCCGCCTTTGCAATAAAGCACAAATAAGCCCGTCTTTGCAAAAATGAATATGTAAGCTCGCCTTTACATGTATGCACATATACGCGCTCTTAGGGAAGCATTGTCAGTAAGCGCATATACGCGCTCTTATGTAAACTTGGTCAGTACGCGCCAGCACAGTCGAAAACGCTAAACAGTCGGTAGCAGTTACTATCCGGCTGATCCTGTTATACAGTTGGGCTGTGGGAGGATTCCGTTGTTTGTGTGCATACTGTCCCCAAGCACAGTCCATGACGAAGCTGAATCCTCGTTAGGTGATGGGTAAGATTTCATGGGATGTGTGTGGGTGTTTGGTTTAAATGTCAAAGATATTTTAATATTAGTCAAACTTCCAGATTTTTTGGGTACAAGCAATTTAATTTATTTCATGAGCGAAATATAACAGCTTAGCCTCTCCTGTGTCATCAGTCGCACTGCAACTCTTAGCCTCTCGTGTCTTGATGCTAGTTTTTTTGTTTATGGAAAAGTGCCCTCGTGTATATTTTGGAACATTTACTAAAGGAAATATGCTTGTGTGTACAGTTCCTTTAGGGTTGTTTTTCACAATCGTGAAATCAAATATTTTTTAGAATCGTGACAGCATCACTGATATTTTTCACTATCATGACATCCTCACAAAGCTATTTTTCACAACCATGACAACATTACAGAGTTATTGTTCACTATCATGGCAACATCTCAACAATGTCAACAATTTTGACATATAAATATAAATAATGTAATGTGTAAAATCACACACACATAATGTGGAGGTTTGTTACTTAGTCAAATAATAAGATTTTGATCTAATTCTCGTTTTTTCTCATTTACTACCCTTTTTTTTTTTTAAATTTGTTCATTATAGCATCTCAGTCAGACGTTCACTGTCGTCACTGCATCTCTTAGTAGTTCTATAGTCAGGACGTTTTGGTGTCTTCAAAATGTTTACCGGATTTTTTATTCCCTCGAACATTCAAACACACTAACTCAGATAGGTAAGGTTTGTCAGGAAACAGGACAGGTGTTTCCTGACTCGGTTCTTAGTCAAATGATGACACGTCGTTGGAGCTTTTGGTCATCTGCCCTAGGCTCTCCGCAGATGTCTTGGTAAATATTTATTATCCAAGGCAGAAATAAATCGTACGTCTCTCGCGTGACTTACAATACTTTCTTGCCTCATTATCTTATTCCAGTGACCTACTAAGTTTTAATACATTCTCAGTGACATTTAATAAACCTAGAATAGGTATCCATTGTGACAACTTTAAGGAGTTGCCTGAGTATTCATACTTTGATCCATACTTTTTCGATTTTAACTTGAGAAGGCCTCAGACGTTCATAATTTTCATTTCTGGCTTGTTAAATTGTTTTCTGGTTAATGTTAACTATTACCAGAGTTCGTTATCGAGCGATAACTTGAGAATGCTTCTTCTGATCGGGTTCAAACTTTCAATGCCGGTATATTCCAATGTATCCTATTTAGAAGAAGGTTGGGATTTTTATTGGTGCGTAGAGATCAATATATCATTATTTTTAAAATGATTAAGCCATTTTTCGCCGTGAAATAACTAGAGAACGCCTTTTCCAAATGGTTTTAGTCTTGACCGGCAGATCTAACACTACAAAAATAGTTAATGAATTTGGAATTTTTGGATTTTGAGTAATAAACGGATAATTATAGTTATCAGCACAAAATGTTCAGCATAAAATATCAGCATAAAATATTGATTTTGGGCTGAGTAAGTTATAATGTGTCAATTTTATTAAACTGGTTTCCATGCAGTAACTGGAAAATGGCTACTCTGATAGACTTCAAACCCTTAACGCTGGTGTATTTTAACTAGGTTCCTTGATGCTGGTGGGGGAGGGGCTCTTGATGTAGGGAATTGGATCTGTGCTCCAGTTTCCTGAATTGAGCCTGAATATCTTCCATACCCCCACCCCCACATGCGCTGTATAATCCTACGGGTTTAGCGCTCCCCATAATTATAATTATATTTTAACTGATATTGGGCTAAAAAGATTGTGGAAAAAAAAAATTTTGATTTTCAAGAGATAATTTTGTGTAATCCAAATGACTTCAAACCTTCAACGCTGATGTTTGTTATTTACAGGACTGTTTGAATTTTTACTTAACATTCGTGTTAGTCTGTAACATTCGTGTTAGTCTGCAACATTCGTGTTAGTCTGTAACATTCGTGTTAGTCTGCAGCATTCGTATTAGTCTGCAGCATTCGTGTTAGTCTGCAGCATTCGTGTTAGTCTGCTACATTCGTGTTAGTCTGCAGCATTCGTGTTCGTCTGCAGCATTCGTGTTAGTCTGCAGCATTCGTGTTAGTCTGCAGCATTCGTGTTAGTCTGCAGCATTCGTGTTAGTCTGCTACATTCGTGTTAGTCTGCAGCATTCGTGTTAGTCTGCAGCATTCGTGTTAGTCTGCAGCATTCGTGTTAGTCTGCAACATTCGTGTTAGTCTGCAACATTCGTGTTAGCCTGCAACATTCGTGTTAGTCTGCAACATTCGTGTTTGTAACATTCGTGTTAGTCTGCAACATTCGTGTTAGCCTGCAACATTCGTGTTAGTCTGCAACATTCGTGTTAGTCTGCAACATTCGTGTTAGTCTGCAACATTCGTGTTAGCCTGCAACATTCGTGTTAGTCTGCAACATTCGTGTTTGTAACATTCGTGTTAGTCTGCAACATTCGTGTTAGTCTGCAACATTCGTGTTAGCCTGCAACATTCGTGTTAGTCTGCAACATTCGTGTTTCACCAGCCCAGCTGCTGCTTTGCCTCGTTGCTCTAAGATGGTATAAGAATTCTCGTTTCTTAACAAAAATCGGACAAACTCTTGTGAAACTGTAGAGAATTTAAAACAGAATATAGATGGAAAAATATAACTTACAAATATTGAGAACTTAGTATTTATAGTATTTTCAAGTTTGAGGAGTTTAGTCAGCCTATATATTTTTTCTTACGTTTTATTCCCGAGTCTGTACGTAAAGTAAGGTTTGGTGCTCTTTTCTTACTCCTTGGTATATAAATTGAAAATCCCCGTGACCCTGTTGGCAACGCACTCGGCTCACACACTGAGTGTCCGTGGTTCAATCTCCGGCAAGGGTAGATACATTGGACATGTTCCCTTGTACCTGATGTCCCTGTTCACCTAGCTCTAATAGGTACCTGGTTATTAGTCGACTGTTGTGGGTGGCATCCCGGGGGGAGGCGGTAGTATACAACAGTGCTGAGTTGGGAAATGAACTGAGACAGGATAACAGTTTTTAGCTTGCAAAATTGATGTAAAAAAATCGATTGTCGATGTTTTTCAGTGTTTAACTTAACAAGAGGAAGGATCATGAAACTAATTAAAATGACCAGGTGCCCCTTTTTTTTATACATTTCCCATTTTGGTTTTCCATGCGATAACCTGAGACGCTCCATATCGGCATCAAACTTTATTATACTTAGAAGAAGAAAGATGGAACTGGAGAGTGCATTGGTGCCAATAATGTTTTTTTTTTTTAAATTGTATAGATTTTCCTTGCAAAAATGTGTGTAAATGCGTAAGTGTACACACACACACACACACACACACACACACACACACACACACACACACACACACACACACACACACACACACACACACACATACACACACACACAGACCTCAGGCACTATCCATGGACTAAGTTGGATCATCTTTAAGTTGTGGAGAAGATTCCATGGGATGTGCTTGGGTGTTTGGCTTCAGTGTCCACACGCACGCAAGCACTGGGTCTCTTACGTGACAGAAAACGAGATAAATATAAGTGATAATGGCTGCGTTGTAAACAAGTGGGAAAGTGACCATCACCCTCACTACTATGGTGAGCGGAGCGAGAGGCCTGCACTCCGCAATAGGAATTGGTGCAATAGGAATTGGTGCCCCAATCTGAATACTAAGCCAGGAAGCAAGGAGGAATTAGCGTTACAATTAAGGGTAAGGGGGGATATGCCACAGATACCCAGGGAAGAGCCAGACGTCCACACTCCACCAAGACTAGCATATTGAGTCAGGGGAATTAATCTCAGTCGTCGGCTTACTGCGTCTGTTGCCAGCCACTAGTTTTTTCTTCTTATAAGATCATAGAGTGCGAGGCAGTCCAAATCCAGCTCATTTCGACAGCCTCAGGAACGCGCTCGATACCGAATCAACCCTTTATAGTGACTTAATTGATCTCTGTGGGTGAGGAGCAGTGCATTGGGTGTAGTCGTTTCAGTGAGGTGGCACCAGTGTGTGGTAGTGGAAGCTCATTGATTGTTGCCACCTAACAGATGGAATGGAGTAGCAGTGTAGGACTTTTTTGCTTTCCCTTTACATAATCGAAATTTTCTTCTTTGTAAAGGCAAAAAAATCCCGTTGATATATTATTAATTATACATATTTACTGGATATATTAGGCTTTTGAATATTTACATTATGGAACTATAGTTCTGTGTGTATTCTATTGGATATCGAACTTATCTGAAAAATCTAGCCATCTATATTTGTGACAAGTAATGAGGAAACTTGAAGAAAAACTAGTAGTACTCCACAACAAATCTGAAGCAACTGAGAAAAAAAAGAGAGATGGAAGACGTGTTCAAGAGACAGGTTAATAACGCAGTTAAAGAGGATGCACTGCAGCGACATGTCAAGGGGTCACATGTACGAGACAGTACATGTACAAAAGCGCCATTAAATATAAAAAATTAAGGGACAAAAAGCGATTATGCGAGTGTAAATGCATTCAAACCCCACTCTGAGATGAATGCAGAATGACGTTATAAAGATACAAGGGTACCCTACAGGATACTTAAGCAGTTGTATAATAAAATCTTCCTAAGATTATTATGAACGAACACAGGAAGAAAGCTTGGCGAAAAACAGAGGAACTTAACTGAATTAATCAGTGACCGCTTTGAGCAACACGACAGACTTAACTGCTCTAGAGCTTATTAATAATGCCAACAGCGCAGGGAGCACATTTTTTTAAGGGATGAGGAAGGCTCAGTGAACCCAGAGCAGTAAAGGAAGACACCATTAACCCTCTCCTTCCTCCCACTTCCCCAAACATATTCAACCACCAGTTAGGATAAACAGGAGATAATAATGCATATTCGGATGCAAGAATTCTAGTGGGTAGGCTGCACGTTTCCAGAGTATCTTAGAAGCTGTCACACCAGGGGAATATGTACACGCCTGCTTGAGTGTTGTGGTGGCGGCTGGAGTTTAGTCAGTTCGCGTACGACTTCATATGTTCTGGCTGCCACGTTGGTATACCTTTAAGAGTCCAGATTGTTGATGAAGCGTTGATTTTTATTTGCATTTTCTCCTAGTTACTGTGTAAGTGCTGTGCATTACGTCTGCAGTCTAGGGTGAAGTGAAAGGGGAAACTCAGTTTAGTGAATTTGTTGATAACGTTCAACTCCAGAAATTCTGGACTACATGTTCTATAAACCATAAAAAAAATTGAGGACAACATCTTTAGTACGCTTATCCTAGGGGCAAAATAAGTGATTTCAAAAGGCAAGTGAATAAACACTTGAATATGTTTATAAGAAAACGTTTCGGTTCTGGGAATTTGATGACTTCTAACAAGGTATAATCCACACTGTATGACACAACGCACTATGGACATAGCATTCAGAGGATTCTCTCTCCCTCTCTCTCTCTCTCTCTCTCTCTCTCTCTCTCTCTCTCTCTCTCTCTCTCTCTCTCTCTCTCTCTCTCTCTCTCTCTCTCTCTCTCCTACTCAAAGCCAAGAGCTTTCGCAACTGACACAACTTCCCCCAAAAGAACTGGCTGATATAGTTTTCATTAGCAGGTTTCATGTTGACCTGAAATTTACGGGTGTTTTGGACTAAAGTTTGACGCCCAGGAAAAGTGATGCGTCACCATTTCAAGGATGAATTTGGTGGAGGTGTCCTTAGATGAGTATTCAAGATGAGTTTTTTTGCAAAGGACATGACAGAGGACATTACAAAGGACATTAAGACGAAATGTAATGAAGATTGACTAAGATTTCAGATGTAGGTACGAGCCCAACATGGCTCGTCATATCTACATCCATAAATTAGACACATGTGCAACTCTTGGGTATCTTTATTAAGGAAACGTTTCGCCACACAGTGGCTTCATCAGTCCATACACAGGATAAGCTTGAAGAACAGGAGGAGAATGAGGTAATCAGTTCCTCAACCTTGAGTCGATGTGGTCAGTCCATCAATCTTGAATAGAATACGGCATATGAGCGGAGAAGCAGCTTATAAACCGTAGGAAGGAGAGGTGCAGCAGTCGTAGGTGGTGTCACATTTGCCCAATGTGGAAGTAGGTAGTGCCCAAGGGTTAGGCAAGCGAAGAATTCCCAAGTATTAAGATCCCGTGCCGTATTCTATTCAAGATTGATGGACTGGCCACATCGACTCAAGGTTGAGGGACTGATTACCTCATTCTCCTCCTGTTCTTCAAGCTTATGCTGTGTATGGACTGATGAAGCCACTGTGTGGCGAAACGTTTCCTTAATAAAGATACCCAAGAGTTGCACATGTCTAATTTATCAATGTGTCGGTTCTGTGAACCATTCATCTACATATCTACATCCAAAATATGAAGTGAGATCTAAGACATGAAGTTAATCTCCCTCAGGGAGATAAACTTCATGTCTTAGGTCTCATGTCTTGTATAATAATAATTGTATGTGTGTGTGTGTGTGTGTGTGTCGTGCCGAATAGGTAAAAGTCCTTTCTAAAATTTTCTCATCATTTTAAAGGTATTTTTCTTTCATTTATGTTAATATAAAAATTAATAATTTTGTACCACAAGAACCTTAGAAAACTTACCTAACCTTATTATAACAAACGCAATTTAATTTAGCTTAATTCAATTAAATATATTTTAGATAAGCTTACAATAATTTAATAAACAAACACAATGAAATACATATTTTTCTTCGTTAGGTTCAGAATTATTTTTTTCGAAATTATTGCATACACAAGTTTTCACTTACCTTATTCAGCAAGAAGAGCGTTGCTGTTTAAGCCAAAATAGCAACTTTTGCCTATTCTGCAAGAATGAATGAATATATATATATATATATATATATATATATATATATATATATATATATATATATATATATATATATATATATATATATCCGTACCCTATGAAATACAATACATGTGTTTGTCTGTACTTTAAAATAAATGAAAAAAACATAAGACTTGTGTATGTATAAAAAAATATCGAGAAATACTAAATAAAACAAAACTGCATGCCAGCCGCGTCTGTTTATGTACACAAACTCAAATGGGTGTTTAGCATGACTCACGAAATCGTAATGACACAATTGGTTTGGGTGTTTAGAATACAGTGACTCAGGGGGCTACGGGGGGGGGGTTGTATTAATCAATGTTGTAAAGTAAGCGTGTAGGCACTTCTTGCGTACGTTTGCTACACGCTCGCAAATGTGCTACATGCTCGCAAGTGTGCTACACGCACGCACGTGCACACATGCATGCGCATAGGCTTGTTTCACACGTGTATAATTATATATTTTGGTTTTACTGGACAGGGCAATTTTTAGACTCTTAGTTCCGGCTGGTCAGTTTCTTGTCCTTTACCTATTCTTTCTCTGCGTCAGCTGTGATTCTAATTCTAATTTCTCTGCGTCACTTTTGATTCTAATTTATTTATAATGCGGTGGCATTCTGGTGTGTGATTTCCACCATATTCTCTTGTTATTCTTACATCGTCAGTAGCCTATTCTTGTCCACCCTGTCTATGTATCCTCTTGTTCTTTCTTTCAGTAATGGACGGAGAGCTGGAAGGCTGGGTGTAGACGGGGAGCTGGAAGGCTGGGTGTAGACGGGGAGCTGGAAGGCTGGGTGTAGACGGGGAGCTGGAAGGCTGGGTGTAGACGGGGAGCTGGAAGGCTGAGTGTAGACGGGGAGCTGGAAGGCTGAGTGTAGACGGGGAGCTGGAGGGTCGGGTGTAGACAGAGCTGGAGCGTCGGGTGTAGACGGGGAGCTGGAGGGCCTCGATGTGGGCGGGAACTTGGGCAGGCAGGCAGGGTGTGGGTGGGGACCTAAGTGGACCGGATGTGGGCGGGGACCTTACAGGCGGGGTGTGGGCGGGACTTTTGCGGGGACCTTTGCGGGCGGACGTGGGCGGGAACCTGGCAGGCATCCTCGGTGTGGGCGGGTACTAGGGCAGGCTGGGTGGAACACCCTTGAGTCTGACACAAACTTCCTAAGCCCGTACTTCACCTCATTCATTAGTCCGTGATTACAGGTCTGCCGGGAGCCGCTTCAAGCTCTAATTTACACCTAAACTTGATAGTTTACATACGAATGAGGCAGCAACAAGTCTCTCTCGCTCACGTGTAAACAAGGATACGCCTCCTCCCGCTGCTCTTTTGGTTGTTAATCCTATAGTTAAGAAGTTAGCGCATGAGCCTTGTCAGCGGCGAAGCTAACTGGTGAATTACCGTATTGGCCAGGGTAGCCACCAGTGCTCGAGCCCAGAATATACACAGGCGCATTAGAGGCAGTGTTGGCAACTTTGTCTGACCCCTGCTACCACACACCCTTATTTATCCCTTTCCAGTAACCGAGAAGACTAATTAATACGAAATTCAGCGATAGGATTAATCTCCTGAAGGGTTCGGGATAGCAATGGATTTTTATCAAGCCTTTTCTAGATGGCTCACATGGCTTCTAATGTAAATAAAAGCGTTTTTCACCGGAATCATTACGAGAAGTTCTTCAGTGGATGGTGAAATCCTTACATATCCGTTTGGTGTTTTATTACCATGTCGGGTTTCGTTACTGAAATTTTATTTTCAAGATCGATTTTTAGCCATGGGTTCAAGTCCTCCCCCCGTTCCGTGATTTGTTTACAGTCGTGTTGATATTTCGTGAGCTATAAATTTTGTTTGCACAACAACGCATTGCAATAACTTATTCATAAGTATTGAATTGCATGTTACATTTCCATTACTAATATGAAATATAATTTACTCTAAATCGCAGGACCTGCCCTTAGATAATTGATAGGTGGAACCCAAGACAAGGAAAAAAGGTGTGTTAGGAGAAGCGAGTCGCCTCAGCGGTGCTTTAGTAGCCGGGTCCTGAGAGGAACCAACCCACTCAGTTGACCACACTGACAATTCCAGGATAATTGCCCTCGTCGCCCTGCATGGCAAATATCGCATAATCTAAATTAGGTCCTAGTGCGTGTGTAGTCTGCATGAGCGATGAATGACTAATGAATGTGAGGGATGAATAATAACAACGCAACGTGTAAGGCACCCAGGCGGCCAGTAGACCCCACAACAGCGGCAAGTACAGAATGTTAAGTGAAAGATCTTACCTGATCAACCACCTTCCTATGGTAATTTGTCCCTCCTCTGGACTTCGTTATTTCTCTGTAATACTCTCATGATCCCGCGAGTCTGGTAGCAGCAAATTCTCGTTGATAATTTAGCGTTAGTGACGATACGACTGTAATTTTCATTACGCATTAACTCTCGTAATAAATAATAAAATTTGGGGATTCTAAAAAAAAGCTGCAAAGGTTGACGGATGAATTTAGAAGGGTATGTAATAGGAAAAATATTAAATATGAAGCTAGGAAAGAGTAAAGTGATAGCAACAAAAAAATCTTAGCAGTGAAAGATTGGATAATCAGACTTGAGGGAGGGAATGTGGAGGAAGTAAATATATACCTGGAAAGAGTTCCGGGGGTCAACGCCCCCCGCGGCCCGGTCTGTGACCAGGCCTCATGGTGGATCAGGGTCTGATCAACCAGGTTGTTACTGCTGGACGGACGTAATCCAACGTACGAACCACAGCCTGGCTGATCAGGTACTGACGTTAGGTGCCTGTCCAGTACCTGTTTGAAGACAACCAGGGGTCTGTTGGTAATCCCTTTTATGTATGCCGGGAGGCAGTTGAACAGTCTTGGGCCCCTGACACTTATTCTGTTCTCTCTTATCATGCTAGTGGCACTCCTGCTTTTCATTGGGGGAATGTTGCATCGTCTGCCGAGTCTTTTGCTTTCGTGGGGAGTGATTTTCGTGTGCAAGTTTGGTACTAATCCCTCTACCATTTCCCAAGTGTATATAATCAAGTACCTTTCCCGCCTGCGTTCTGGGGAGTACGGGTTTAGGAACCTCAAGCGCTCCCAGTAACTGAGGTGTTTTATCTCCGTTATGCGCGCCGTGAAGGTTCTCTGTACATTTTCTAGTTCAGCAGTTTCACCTGCCTTGAAAGGTGCTGTCAGATATTTGGAAATGGATTTTTGGTCAGATGGATTTTTTGAAAAAACGAGTGTACTAGAAGAGACGAGGGAGGGGGGGGGGTAAGGTAGCATCTGTGGAGACATCGAACTTCAGCAGTGAAAGAACAAAATGCGGAATATACCAGATGAGAGTTACCAACACTGCTATGTGGGAGTTGAGCATGAGCTCTAAAATTTACAGCGATGAGACTGGAGGCTGTAGTGATGTTATGTTTTGAGATGATGAAATCTGTTTTGCAGAGAATTCAAAGCAGGGAGATTAGAAGACAGTGTGAGGTGGCAAAAAGTATACTTTAGAAAGCTGTGGAGGGTTGTTGAGGCAGTTTGAGCATTTGGAGAGGGTGGAGCAGGATAGGATGACTAAGAGGTTATATACATCTGGAGTGGAAAATGTTAGGGGTAGGGGTCATCCCCAACGGGTTGGAGAGGAGTAAAAGACGTCTTTATTGCTAGGGGCTTGAACGTCTGACAGGTTTGTGTGAGCATGATAGATCAAAATAAGAGAAGATAAGGATTATTGTGGCTTGACTTGCTGTTGGAATATAAGTCAGTTAACCATTATGAAGGGTGTTCAGGGTAAACAGGTCAGCAAATCTCGAGTCAGGGAGGCTGGAAATATATTGCCTGCACTTTGAAGGAAAGGTGAAGATGTTCACTGGTTTATATGAACTGTGAATTCAGCGTACTTTGGGAAAGGCAGCCATTGGATGAGTAACGTCGAGTGTTTTCCTCATTTCTGATCACCCTACCTCGGTGAGAGACGGCCAGCAATCCCCAAAAAAGATGAAACATTCATTGTCCTTCAATCACTGTCCCGCCAGAAACATGCTGACATCGCAATTCAGATGTCCTTCCAACGCGCAAAAATCGTCACCTCTTCTTTAGAGTTCAGGCATTGTACTTCCCACTTCCAGGAATCAAGTGATGTTATTCGATATCTCTAAATCCCTTCATAAACAGCACTAAAAACTTTTTGATTTCACTCCAGTCTAACGAGCTCACACAAGCCTGTTTGATGTTCAAGTCGTCCACACACAAAACCACCTTTACACTACTATAACCCTTCCTGGGACACCCCCAACTCCACTTACATTCCACCCCAGATTTATATCCAGTCCTCGTCACCCTCTATTGCTCCATTCTCTCTAAGTGCCCAAACTACCTGGAAACCCCTCCCCAGCTCTCCGAATTATACTTTTGGTAACCCTCTATGCCTTGTAATCTGCTCTCCGTATTTTCAGCATAATCACATCAGGCTCGTTCTCAACACATCTTCATTGTCTCAAGCTTCCTTCTCACTGTAACATTTAAAACCTGTTTCACACCCATACATTTTAAGTATTGGCTCCACTTTTGTCTGGTACATTCCCTTTTTTCCTCCATGAATCAAGCTCTTTGTCTCCACAGATGCCTCAATGTTCCGCCCAAAGTTTTCCCCTCTTGTATAATCAAGTTTACCTCATGTTTCATGCAGGAGACCCATCCACCGACAGGTCCTCCCCCAAATATCTGAACATTTACTTCCTCCATACTCCTTCCAATATGGTATTCTCTCATTGTCTAGATTTTTTGTTACTATCATCACTTTATCTTTCAAATGTTCAATTTTAATTACCTATTTATATATTCATTTTGAATTTCCTTATACATTTTTCATAAATTTCCCCACTTACCCTTGAGACTTTTTTTTTCAGAATCTTTTCAAACGGTTGTCATCAGAAAATTATAACTGTGGTAATTCCCACTTCATTTGTTAATCTCTTTTAATCCCACACCTCTCCCAACACACTACAATTTACTTTTACAACCCATCAATATCTTAAACAATCATGATGACATCACACATCTTTGTCTAAGGCCTGCTGTTACTGGAAAACTACCCTCTTTCTCTCCAAAGTATCCTAGTCTGTGCCTCACTATCAATATTGCTTTTAGTAACTTCCTACTATTCCATACATTTGCAGCATCTGCCACCCTATCATAAGTTTTATAAACCCAAATGAAACTAAAAAGTCCCCTACTTTGTAATAAATACTTCTCATATTCCCTGCCTTCTGAAATTTTGTATGTGGCTATGGCAATTCAATTATAGGGGCCCCAACTGTACTGTGAATGGCTACCAGGTGAATGGCTGACATCCAGATGACCTAACATTACTACTTACTCTGGCCTGTAATACATGCTCACTAGTTGACTGACTGATTACCCACTCTGATCTGTCTTGTATGAATTTATAAGCCAATAGCAGGGAGCGTACTCCTCTCCGAACTGCAGTATCTCCACCCCTCCTTCAGAATGCAAGTAGCGTCGTTCCCACCTCTGGACGTCTAACCGGTTCCCTGAATCCTTTTATAAATATTACCTTCTTGGCAGTGACGAAGGCCATGTAACGTTTGTAGGTTTTCATCTTTATTCTAAGCCTAGGATGAGCTCAACCCATGACGCACATTAGAGAAAATTAGATCAAAGATGTTGCGGGTCTTGGGTGTCACTAAACTGTGGAGTGGTTTGAGAGGAGAATCTCCCTCCATGAAGCCTCATCAGTCTTTTCCTCTGTTCTTTCTTCACGTTGTCGTTCACTATGACTTTAACTGGACTTATTATATGGCTTCGAAGGCAAAAGGATTATTGTATGACATAGGTATCGTTGGTGAGAAAAAGGACAGTGCTTCAGAGTTCTTGAAAACTAGTGTAGTATGTCGCAGAAGTGATTTATAGAAATTACTTAATACAAGTGGATGGTACACCATAGTCTGCTACTCGAAGTACCTCGATTTGATTCCATATGGGTAATACTTTCGTGTAACCCATATTCAACAGTAGAAAAATACAGTAAATATATTTTCGGTCTAAGTAAGGACCCTTCTCAGGCAGTATTTAACTAGTTGGGGAAAAACTCCAAATAGGCAAGCAAATCATGTACACAGGAAAGCAAAAGCACAGCAGAAGAGCCACCGACCCATGTCAGGCAATCCATACCAACCCATCTCACTCGCGCATTTGCCGTAACTGTTTGTAAAGCTACCTATAAGCTGTTAATTATGCCACCTCTGCTGTATACTAAACGAGCACTTGTTTCATATCCAGATAAATTAATCAAATTCATAATAACCGGACATTCTGATATATTTACGGAGAAGTCAGGCTTAATTTTTGTAGGAACGATGTCTTCCTTAGCCGTTAGACAAATTTAAGAAATGTATTCAGTAAAGGTTTAGATATTCTCGTACATGGAACTGAAGCTGGGAACGTTGTTAATTACATATTGTTCTAATCACTGTTCTAAGTTGTTGCATCCCATCAGTATTTTTGCATCACTGGAAATATTTTAGATTCTGTATTTATGTGCCATTACATAGCATTATTAATGTAACTCGAGGCTACAGAATATGCTGATAAAACCTATTTTTAAAATCATTTGTTTTGCGAATGATACGCTTCTGTAAACGCAAGCTTTCTTCACCTTTTTTTTAATTTACAAATGTTTTGATATTAGAATTACTTAAGGCAATATTTATATCATTCTGAGATAATTTTATCATATAAATAGTATGTAATACCGACAAATTGAGTAGCACGTGTACAACACCTAGGCTTTTTTTTTTAATTACGAAACGATTCACCTTATCGGTAGGCTTCATCAGTCGAAATAGGTGTTTACAGTCCTGGACACAAAAAATGGCGAGGTAGTTTGAGGTAATCGTTCTACAGTGGTATCTTAGTAAATGGGATATCTTCAACTCTATTGCTAACAACAGTTTAGCATGACCTATCACTAGTAGGCCCTGGTCACTTGTGACATCTTCCAGCTGCTACACCTCACTTCTAGTTCCAGTAGAGAAGTCTCGGGCCTCGTGCCTCTGCTTAAGGGGCACGTAAGTTCCTCCGTCTTCTAATAACATGTTTATTTTTCCACTATAATCTATCTTCATAATTACTATCGCATTTGCTTTGTCTCTATCGTAAGGTGAAGTCTAGGATCTTTTCTTTAATTTCCTTCCTGTCAGAAGACAGGGACGGATGGGGAAGAAGGGAAGTTGTAGTATTAGTAGCAATGGAGGTAGTAATAATTATGGTACTAGTATCTGCAGTAATAGTGAAAATAGTAATAGTAAACCAGAAAACAGGGCGAGAGGGAGAAGGTAGAAAAATTGGGTAGTAGTAGTTGTTGACAAAATGGGACGAGAGTTAAACATGACTACGTGATGTGATATATCTGGGCTGCCGGCTGCTTCAACGTAGATGGATCACAGTTTGTGGTCAAAGAAAACTCCAATCCTGAAGTTGGTAGCAGGTTCGCAAGTAATCTTTGAAGGCAGGATGGCTGAGTGGCCAGTGGACAGTTTCCTGACAGACCATCACTTACAGGACTCTGAAAACGCGTTGAAATATTGTAAGTGTTTAATACGTTAAAGTATATTTTATATATGAATGTGCGTAATATTTTGTCTAGAGGAATGGGCAATGAATAGATATATAGGGATGTGCGAAACAAATTTGAATACTGTCACTGAGGGAAGAATCATGGGTAGTTTTTAGAAGTAGCTTAGACAAGTACGTGAGTGGGTGCGAGTTGGGTGCACTCATGGGAAACGGGTACATGTCATAGATGAAACCTAAAGCACAGATGAGTCATAGGGATGTCAGCAAGTATTTCTTCAGCCTCGGGGTAGTCAGGAAGCGAGATGACCTAGATATTGAAAGTAGCAAGGAAAGCGTGTGTATAAATCTGGCGCTGAGCGATCTCCATTCTCAGAGGCATCTCCTCTCTCTTAGCGCTAGTCCAACTCCTCGTATCAAGAACACTCGCGCTCCATTTCCTCGGATACAGTTTTTAGGGGTTGCCAAATTTTTCGATTTTTTTTCAATTTTTCCTATTTTTGGGTCTATCCCAAGAGCGGCTTCAGCTCCTGGGTCCAGACCGCCCCTGCTCAATTTCTTCGTATAATTTTTTTCGATTTTTCCATGCTATAATATTCCTCCTTGCTCCATTTCCTCGGATCAAGATTACTATTTATATGCGAGTAAACGAAGTGTATCTACCTTAGAGTTGTATGTAATATAAGCAAATTTTGTCTTAATATTATATTGACATAAGGATATTTTTTACAATATTCATAGTAAACAAATTTAAGCGACATAGGTTTGTATTACATTTCCTGGGCCTATTATAGCTCCTGGTATGCCTTACCCCCCTACAACTGCTTACAAGAATACAGAGGTGAAAATTAAGCTCGAAGATAAGGGTCTCATTTCATATTCAATCAAAAGGAGAAACCACTACATAAATTTATATATATATATATTTTTTTTTGCATAATACATTACAACAAAATAACAGTATTATACCTAATACAACAAAATAATACAAAATATCTTATCTAGGGTGAATCGAAATTATTATTTCTCTGATTTCTATATGTTCTTGTAAAGAAATTTTGTGCATTGTGCTGGATGCTGCTGCTGGGATGACCACGTCACTTGGGGAGATGATGTTACTGCGGGATACTTTACGGGTGTGGTGTTGAAAGGTGGTAACAACGTTATTCCAGAATAATTTATCGGTGAAACATCAACACGTCGGCATCTTTTACTTGGCTGCTGGAAATCATCCGAAGAACTTTGTTCTACTGAGTTATGCAAGAAATATTCACCTCACACACAGTAGCAGCCGCTCCTGCAAGGCGGTGTGCTGAATGGCTGCCCTGGTGGATGTTCTATATTCGTTGAAGAACCAGCAATAGCAGCATCAGTAGCAGAAACAGCATCAACAGCAGCAACAGCATCATCAGTATCAGTAATGTAAAAAGCAAGATCTTTACAGTAAAGATTAAAATGAGGGGATTGTCGGCCATTGACAATAAAAGATTTTTCTTAGCAATCGTTCCTTGGTATATGGACGTCCTGACATCCCTTTGCTCAAGCGGAGGAAAATAAAGTAGAATATTTCTGCTGCTCTCTTTCTGACGCACACAGCACCAAAAAAAGTCAGACTCGCCGACTCCAATAATGCTCTTTTCAGTCATCATACTGACTGATCCTCTGCCAAAACTGTTGAAGCATTCCTTATACACAACTTTCCTTGTATGAATCTTGGTTCTGGCTTTGTCTCTGTAGATGCCTTCCTTTCTCCTTACATTGGCAAATTCTCTAAACTTCAGAACACTTGACTTGACATGAACCTTTCTTCTCTCCCAACGTTCTCTCCTTTCTTCTTTTCCGCATATATCTCCTTGTTTTCTATTTTTTTTCTGCCTAGTGTATTCTGTCCTTTATCATCCCCCCTCCCTTGTGATTTTGGCTTCTGTCTTTTCGACTACTATTACTACTGCTACTATTGCTTCCCTTCGCTTCCCTTTCTATCTCATGTGGCACAACTACTATCCTTTCTACTATTACTTCCACCACCAGCATCACCACTACCACTTCTGCTCTTTCCTCTCTCTCCGGTCCCTCTCCTCCTCGTCTATATATAATGGCTCACTCGGTCTCTAAATAAGCTTTTCTCTCTCCTGTGTGCGGGTTATTTGTGTATGAGTTGATGTTATATACACGGCGCCTGGAGTCTCTAATGAAGTGATGAGAATAATGTTATTGTTTAGAGAATATTTGTTCGATGAAAGAGTATTCTTCCTCACGGAATTCACTACTATATATTCGGAGGGCAGGAAGGAAGAAGTTTATGATTTCATCACGTTTAGTTTTTTGGTGTTGTGGTGAGAGTAGAAGTGGAGAAGATCGTGCTGGTTGGTCGGTTTTCGGTAAACTTTAAAACGAAGCCTTTACAACATAACTGAACCTCTTGCCATGAAACGTCTTCAACGTTGTCCTAAACAACAAACCTACTGGCCCATGCCGGGCAGGTCTTTTTCAAATTTAACCTCTTCTCAGCAATTAACTTCAGCACTCTCCACCTGACCCTTCACGTCACGATGCTCCCCATATATACTCAATTATTCTGCTCAGGTAGATCGCATTATATTGCATGTGTCTACTTTTCCATCGTGTCAGTATTGTACAGCATTTACCCCCATGTTAATAGCTTATTAACATAATGTAACAAAATATTGCATAATTAAATATATGACAAAATAAAACATAGAAAAACATAACGCTTCCTCCCAAGGAAAAAAAGAACAGTATAAAAGAACGTAGGAAGCTTGGTGGCCATGTTGGATCATCGGGAGGTAAAGTGTGTTAGGTCACCAGGTCAAGTCTCCCTGGAATACTTCAAACTTAAATTTTTGTTATATTTTTGCTGTCATGCAGGCTGATGTTGTTTGCGTGTAATTAGTCATACACAATCAACTCACAATAGTTTTGATATGCACTGTTACTACTATGAGATATAAGGCCACAATGTAGCATTAATTAAGAGTTTCCGGCTACTGTCAACTTCAGAGTTAGTTCTGAGTTACCGGACCCGGCCACCTGGATTTCGGTGGTTCGTCTTTACGGTCCACTTACCCACTTAACTCTGAGGAGTTCCTGAAGAAAAAGGCGTTAATAAGCAATGCTTGATGCATCTTCCCTATGATGTTCACTATGATGAATAAACACGAGAACAACAATAATGTTCTTGTGTTCATTCATCATAATGAACATTCATCTTGCTCATATTGATGATAGCCACTTATTCATATACATGCATATTTATATATAGATGCTCAAATATTTATAAATACATTTATACATTTAAAAAATTATACATATATGCACACACAAATAAAATTCACATAAAAGCGAGTGAAATTTATGACGACCTATCAGTTGGACCAGAACCATTAACTAGACACACGGTAACACAAAATGCTGATAACAACCTCTTCCAGATGGCGACCCGTCACTGGCTCCTGAAGGAGTGTCGGTGTTTGTACACGTGATGTACATATTTGTGTACAAGTGATGTACATATTTGTGTACATTGTGCTTGTGTATCGTAGAGTTAGAAGTGTGTGGGTGCGTGTGTATTTGTGTTTACATACTAGTAACAGAAAGGAGAAGATGCATTGTTGAATGAGTGTGTGTGTATGTTTGATACAAAGGATTGTGTTTGCGTTGCTTTATTCGTGCGTCTGTATGTGTGATGTGTGATTGTGTAGGATGTGTATAGAAAAATACACAAGCAGTATAATGTGATCCTTTATTGACAGTGTTTCGCCCACACGGTTGTATTTTATACCATTTATTTCCAGGATGTGTATGTGGAAATACAGAATTGAGTGTATAGAAGAGTGCGCACTGTGAAACCTTTAAAACAGTGCAAATAAAGAAGACTAATAACGAGAAAAAAGATGATAGATTACTATTAATTACAGTTACTATGCAGGTAACACAAAGGTTGACACACCGACTCTAATCTACACACGTAAAAACGCTCACAAATACACTTAGTCTACTAAATAACCGAACAAGCTAATAATTGACATATGTACAATATTAAATATAAATATATGTTCCAAATTTTCACTAGTGGCCAGTTCTTGGTGGACGAACTGGGATAGAGATCTCTCTCGTCTCAGGTAGTCGACGTTCGGGTCTGTCCAGGAGGATGCTATTACAGAGCGCAGATTTTCTGCGTGTCCTCCTCTGTAATAACATCTACGTTCGTATACTGATATTAATACACTTGTGTAGTAATATCATATATGGACAGTGCTTCAAGGCTGGCTGAAACTGCTGACCTCGGGGAAATGGTGAAGGGTGAATATCTGGAACCACAGACCTGGGGTGGGACTTCCTGACCTCAGGGAAGTGGTGAAGGGTGAATATCTGGATCCACGGACCTGGGGTGGGACTTGCTGACCTCGGGGAAGTGGTGAAGGGTGAATACCTGGATCCACGAACCTGGGGTGGGACTTGCTGACCTCGGGGAAGTGGTGAAGGGTGAATACCTGGATCCACGGACCTGGGGTGGGACTTGCTGACCTCGGGGAAATGGTGAAGGGTGAATACCTGGAACCACGGACCTGGGGTGGGACTTGCTGACCTCGGGGAAGTGGTGAAGGGTGAATACCTGGATCCACGGACCTGGGGTGGGACTTGCTGACCTCGGGGAAGTGGTGAAGGGTGAATACCTGGAACCACGGACCTGGGGTGGGACTTGCTGACCTCGGGGAAGTGGTGAAGGGTGAATACCTGGAACCACGGACCTGGGGTGGGACTTGCTGACCTCGGGGAAGTGGTGAAGGGTGAATACCTGGAACCACGGACCTGGGGTGGGACTTGCTGACCTCGGGGAAGTGGTGAAGGGTGAATACCTGGATCCACGGACCTGGGGTGGGACTTGCTGACCTCGGGGAAGTGGTGAAGGGTGAATACCTGGAACCACGGACCTGGGGTGGGACTTGCTGACCTCGGGGAAGTGGTGAAGGGTGAATACCTGGAACCACGCACCTGGGGTGGGACCTGCTGACCTCAGGGAAGTGGTGAAGGGTGAATACCCGGAACCACGGACCTGGGGTGGGACTTGCTGACCTCAGGGAAGTGGTGAAGGGTGAATACCCGGAACCACGGACCTGGGGTGGGACTACTGAGATTACTGAGTGTAGGATAGGAAATGGGGAAGGGAGAATATCTGAGGGGACACAGATGGACTCCTGGACACACGGACTTGGGGGAGGCAAGATTACTGGGTGTAGGATAGTAAGTGGAGAAGGGAGAATGTCTGAGGGGACACAGATGAACTCCTGGACACATGGACTTGGGGGAAGCAAGATTACTGGGTGTTGGATAGGAAGTGGAGAAGGGAGAATGTCTGAGGGGACACAGATGAACTCCTGGACACATGGACTTGGGGGAGGCAAGATTACTGAGTGTAGGATAGGAAGTGGAGAAGGGAGAATATCTGAGGGGACACAGATGGACTCCTGGACACAGACATGGGGGAGGCAAAATTACTGAGTGTAGGATAGGAAGTGGAGAAGGGAGAATATCTGAGGGGGGATAGATGGACTCCTGGACACATTGACTTGGGGAAGGCATGAAAAACACAGTAAGTGGACAATAATAATAATATATAATAATAATAATAATAATAATAATAATAAATATGTATTATATACTACTAGTAATAGTTATATATTATATATTTTACATACCCCACCCTTTAAGGAAACATGTTCCCTGCTTCACATGGATCGATCCCGGTGTATTTTGAGCAACGCTCAGCCTATACTGTATATACAGTGATATCACACATGCTTATTTAAGGACTCCGTGCCATCACCCATCATTATCTAAGACTGAGTGAGATCATAAATTGTTGTCTAAGTATATCAGAAGAGTCAATCTTTAGTTATGGAACTGATTCCAACGATTCCAAGTGTTTTAACACTCACTTTAGTGACAAGTTTACCTGCTTACTGTCCGTAAGATGCATCAACCATTACGTATTAACGCCGTTTTCTTCAGGAGCTCCTCAAAGATCTAACTCCGAGGTTGACAGTAGCCGCAGACTCTTAATTTATGCCACAGTGTGGCCTTATATCTCATAGTAGTAACAGCATATATAAAAAATGTTGAGTTGATTGTGCTTGAGTAATTACACGCAAATAACATCAGCCTGAATAACAATAAATATTTAAGTATTCCCGATGATCCAACGTGGCCACCAAGCTTCCTACCTTCTTTTATACTAATTTCTTTTTCTTGGGAGAAAGGGTTGTCATATATTAATTATGTAATATTTTGTTATGTGGAGAGTGTAGAAGCTGATTGCTGAGAAGTTGAACTTGAGAAAGACCTGCCCAGCATGGGCCAATAGGTTTCTTGCTGTTTAGGAAAACGTTGAAGAAGTTTCCTGGCAAGAGGTTCAGCCATGTTGTAAAAGCTTCGTTTTAAAGTCTACCGGAAAGCGACCAACCATCACGATCTTCTCCACTTCTACTCTCACCACAACACCAAAACAAATATTTTCCAAACTTCACTATTCTAATTATTTCAACAGAGACGGGCATATAACATCAATCATACACAGATAGTAATAAAGTTGGTAGAATTACCGACAATATGTAAAGTAAAAGGACACAAGTGCAACTAATGTGACATTTATTGTGGCAACGTTTCGCTCTCCAGGAGCTTTATCAAGCCATTACAAACAATACATGGACACAGAGGGTATATAAAGGCTCAGAGTGAGGTGTAATACTAGTGAGGTACCATTTCGATGTTCACTAGTGGTAGTAGTAGTAGTAGTGGTAGTGACAAAAGTAATACAATATGGTAGAGCAATTAATTGCTCTACCATATTGTATTACTTTTGTCACTACCACTACTACTACTACTACCACTAGTGAACATCGAAATGGTACCTCACTAGTATTACACCTCACTCTGAGCCTTTATATACCCTCTGTGTCCATGTATTGTTTGTAATGGCTTGATAAAGCTCCTGGAGAGCGAAACGTTGCCACAATAAATGTCACATTAGTTGCATTTGTGTCCTTTTACTTTGCATACACAGATAACCCGCACAGTATAGACGAGGACAGGAATGGGTACTTGGCTCTGTGAAGACCTGTTTGCGCGCTCTCTACGAATTGAAGCAAGATGCCCTCCATCGAGCAACTTTACCAACAGCTTAAGGAAGAATTGAGGATAGCGAAGTTGGAGATTCGGCGACTGACCGAGGAAAACAAGAAGATTCGTAGTAGTCCTCCTGTTTTGAGTCCTCAGGTCAAGAAGGGAAACTGGCCAGTGGCTAGACAGCAGGGAACGAAGTTGACGATCAAGAAGACGAATGGAAAGATAGAAACGATGAAGAAGAAAGAGACTGCCGTGGAAACTGTTGTGGAAACATCTAATACATTCTCAGTGCTACCCGACGAATGTGAGTCGACTACTGGGAACATCACGATGAACGACACCAAGGAAGGTAAGAATATTGTTGTTGTTGGGGATAGCCAAGTTAGGTATATGGATAGGGCGTTCTGCTTGAAGGACAGGAGTAGGAGACAGAGTTTGCTTTCCTGGGGCTGGGATGAAGGATATTGTTAGCCATCTGGATGACATCATGAGAGGTAATGGGAGCAATCCTATTATCTGTCTCAGTGCTGGAGGCAACGATGTTGGCAGACGTAGGAGTGAAGACAGTGATTAGCAGGTATAGGTCAGCAATAGAAATAATTAGGAGTAAGGGTGGGAACCCTGTCATATGTGGTATTTTGCCAAGGAGAGGAGTTGGAAATGAATGGTTGTCCAGGGCAATTGGTGTCAATTGCTGGCTGGACAAATACTGTAAGGAAAATGCAGTAACATTCATTGACAACTGGGACCTCTTCTATGGCAGAAATGACATGTATGCCAGGGATGGGGTTCACTTATCTAGGTCTGGAGTGGTAGCACTGGCAACTGCAGTGGAGGGAGCAGTTAGGACTTTAAACTAGGAATAGTTAGTGGTATGGGTTTTGGCAGGAAAGCAGTGAAGTCCCAGTGTAGTAATATTACGAGTTCTAGGGGAACTAGTAATAAGCAGAACGAGGTAGATATTGAAAAGCCAGGGACTTTGGGTGATAAAGACAGTAATAGGTTTAGTAGAAAAACAGAAATGAGCAGGAAGGGTAAAGAGAAAGGAGAGTCTTTCAATGTTTATTATGCTAATTGCCGTAGTCCTAGGAATAAGATGGACGAGTTGAGATTAGTTGCTAGTGTAGGTAACATTGATGTATTTGCCTTAACTGAGACGTGGTTTAATTCAAAAAGTCGGGACATGCCTGCGGAATGTCATATTCAGGGTTTTAAATTGTTCCAAGTAGATAGAAGTATCGGGAAGGGGGTTGGGGTGGCATTGTATGTCCAAGATCGCTTGAACTGTTGCATAAAAACGGGTATTAAGTCTGAAGTAACACATACAGAGTCTGTTTGGATAGAATTTTCAGAGGGGCATGAAAAACTGATTTTAGGAGTGATATACCATCCCCCAAACTTAGATAGGGACCAAGGGAGACTACTATGGGAGGAAATTAAGGCCACAAGGCACGATAATGTAGTAATTCTAGGAGACTTTAACTTTAGTCATATTGATTGGAATTTCTTGACTGGGAATTTAGAATCATACGACTTCTTAGAAGTAGTTCAGGATTGTTTTTTGAAGCAGTTTGTGACAGAACCTACAAGGGGAAATAATCTGCTTGACTTAGTTATGGCAAACAATGAATCCCTTGTTAATAATTTAGAAATTTCAGAGGAACTGGGTGCTAGCGACCACAAATCAATTACATTTAGCATTGAATGGAAGTACGATAGTAGCGATAACTCAGTAACAGTCCCAGATTTTCGCTTAGCAGATTACGATGGGCTTAGAGAACACTTATCATCTGTTGACTGGGGTAACGAAGTGAGATATCAATATGACAGTTTTCTGAACACTATACATGCTGCTCAAAGAACGTTTATCCCATATAAAGAAATTAGATCAAATAGAAATGACCCAAAATGGATGAATAATAGGCTCAAATATCTACTAGGGCATAAGAAAGGAATTTATAGGCGTATCAAAAGAGGTGAGGGTCATCTTATGAAACAGTATATTGACATTAAGAGGGACATTAAAAAGGGGATAAGAAAAGCTAAAAGGGACTATGAAATTAAAGTTGCTAGGGATTCTAAAACTAACCCAAAAAGTTTTTTCCAGGTCTATAGAACAAAAGTTAGAGATAAGATAGGTCCCCTTAAAAATAACTATGGGCACCTTACTGACAAAGAGAATGAAATGTGCTCGATTTTTAATAATTATTTTCTCTGTTTTTACACAGGAAGACACTAACAATATTCCAGTAATTAATTTTTATAGTGGGCTAGAAGAAGATAAATTATGTAACATCACAGTCACTAGTGAAATGGTTGTGAAGCAGATAGACCGACTGAAGCAAAATAAGTCGCCAGGTCCTGATGAGGTTTTTTTAAGGGTTCTTAAGGAATGCAAAATGGAACTCTGTGAACCATTAACTAATATTTTTAATTTATCTCTTCAAACAGGTGTAGTGTCTGATATGTGGAAGATGGCTAATGTAATTCCTATTTTTAAAACAGGAGACAAGTCGTTACCGTCAAATTACCGCCCAATAAGCCTGACCTCAATTTTAGACAAATTACTAGAGTCAATTATAGCTGAGATTATAAGAAGCCATCTCGATAAGCATAGCTTGATTAATGATACTCAGCATGGATTCACAAGAGGCCGGTCTTGTCTAACTAATTTATTAACTTTCTTCAGTAAAGCTTTTGAGGCTGTTGACCACGATAAAGAATTTGATATTATTTACTTAGATTTTAGTAAGGCTTTTGATAGAGTTCCGCACCATAGACTGTTAAAGAAAGTGGCAGCTCATGGCATTGGGGGAAAAGTGCTCTCGTGGATTGAGTCATGGCTCACTGACAGGAAGCAGAGAGTGTCCATAAATGGGGTTAAATCCGAGTGGGGATCTGTAACAAGTGGCGTTCCACAGGGATCAGTCTTGGGCCCGTTGTTGTTTATAATATATATCAATGATCTTGATGAGGGAATTACTAGTAATATGAGCAAATTCGCCGATGACACAAAGATAGGTAGGATAATTGATTCAAAAGTAGATGTTATGGAACTTCAGGAGGATTTAAACAAACTCTACTCTTGGTCAGAAAAGTGGCAGATGCAGTTCAATGTAGATAAATGCAAGGTTCTGAAGCTTGGGAGTGCCCATAACCCTAGTACTTATAAGTTAAATGATGTAGAACTTAGCCATACAGATTGCGAAAAGGACTTGAGGGGTTATGGTGAGCAGCAACCTTAAACCAAGACAGCAATGCCTAAGCGTACGTAATAAGGGAAATAGATTACTGGGATTTATATCAAGAAGTGTAAGCAACAGAAGTCCAGAGGTCATACTGCAGCTTTATACATCATTAGTAAGGCCTCACCTAGATTATGCAGCTCAGTTCTGGTCTCCATATTACAGAATGGACATAAATTCGTTAGAAAACATTCAGCGTAGGATGACTAAATTAATACATAGCATTAGAAATCTTCCTTATGAAGAAAGATTGAAGACTCTTAAGTTACATTCACTTGTTAGACGAAGAATGAGGGGAGACCTGATCGAAGTGTATAAGTGGAAGATAGGTATTAATAAAGGGATATTAATAAGGTCTTGAGGATGTCTCTCCAAGAGAGAACCCGCAGTAATGGATTTAAATTAGATAAGTTTAGATTTAGAAAGGACATAGGAAAGTATTAGTTTGGAAATAGGGTAGTTGATGAGTGGAACAGTCTACCTAGTTGGGTTATTGAGGCTGGGACTTTGGGTAGTTTCAAATTTAGGTTGGATAAGTACATGAGTGGGAGGGGTTGGATTTGAGTGGGACTTTCACATCAGAGCATATTTCTTGGGTGGCATTGAAAATTGGGTTGGGCAAATGTTTTGTTAGTGGGATAAATTGTAAAGGACCTGCCTAGTATGGGCCAACAGGCCTCCTGCAGTGTTCCTCCTTTCTTATGTTCTTAAAGAGAAGTAGTTGGTAGTAGTAATGCTGGTAGTGGAAGTGGTACTAGAAGGGGTAGTAGTTTGTGCCACAAAACATACAAAGGGGAATGAAGGGAGGTAATAGTAATGTCGTTTATGTAAATTGTGAACAACAACGG
Source organism: Cherax quadricarinatus (assembly GCF_038502225.1). Lineage (NCBI taxonomy): Eukaryota > Metazoa > Arthropoda > Malacostraca > Decapoda > Parastacidae > Cherax > Cherax quadricarinatus. The sequence goes on from NC_091292.1 coordinate 56,795,077, forward strand.
GCCCAACACTGACCCCTGAGGAACACCGCTTGTGACGTGCTCCCATTCTGATTTCTCCCCATTTATGTAAACTCTCTGCTGCCTTACTGAAATCCATATACTTCAGTAAGGTTTTCGACAGAGTTCCACACCAGAGGCTATTGAGGAAGCTTAAGGCACACGGAATAGGAAGAGAATTTTTTTCCTTGGTAGAGACATGGCTGACAGATAGGCAGCAGAGAGTTTGCATAAATGGGGAGAAATCAGAATGGGGGCACGTCACAAGCGGTGTTCCTCAGGAGTCAGTGTTGGGCCCGTTGTTGTTCACAATTTACATAAACGACATAGATGAGGAAATAAATAGCGACATAAGCAAATTTGCTGATGACACTAAAATAGGCCGTCCAATTCATTCTAATGAGGACACTAGAGCACTCCAGGATGATTTGAATAGACTGATGCAATGGTCGGAGAAGTGGCAGATGCAGTTTAATATTGACAAATGCTAGGTTCTAAATGTTGGACAGGTAAATAACCATGCCACATATAAACTAAATAATGTAGATCTTAATACTACTGATTGCGAAAAGGATTTAGGAGTTCTGGTTAGCAGTAATCTAAAACCAAGACAACAGTGCATTAGTGTTCGCAATAAAGCTGACAGAATTCTTGGCTTCATATCTAGAAGTATAAATAATAGAAGTCCTCAGGTTATTCTTCAATTCTATATATCCTTGGTTAGGCCTCATTTAGATTATGTTGCTCAGTTCTGGTCACCGTATTACAGAATGGATATAAATGCTCTGGAAAACGTACAAAGGAGGATGACAAAGATGATTCTATGTATCAGAAATCTTCCCTATGAGGATAGACTGAAAGCCCTGAATCTGCACTCTCTCGAAAGGCGTAGAATTAGGAGGGATATGATCGAGATGTGTAAATGGAAAACAGGAATAAATAAAGGAGATGTAAATAGCGTGCTGAAAATTTCCAGCCAAGACAGGACTCGCAACAATGGTTTCAAGTTGGAAAAATTCAGATTCAGGAAGGATATAGGAAAGCACTGGTTTGGTAATAGAGTTGTGGATGAGTGGAACAAACTCCCGAGTACAGTTATTCAGGTTAAAACGTTGTGTAGTTTTAAAAATTGGTTAGATAAATCCATGAGTGGGTGTGAGTTGGACCTGACTCTCTTGTGCTGCTGGGTCTGGTGCCGTGCTCCTTGAGTGGAGGTGACCAGATTAGGTGGGTCATTTGGCTAATCCCGGGGGGGGGTCATTGGGTTAATCCGGGGGGGGGGGACATGGACCTGCTCCGCATGGGTCAGTAGGCCTGTTGCAGTGTTCCTTCTTTATGTTCTTAATAGTAGCAGAAAAATTATGAGGAGAAATAATAGTGAAGGAGTGGTAGTGGGGTTCATCTAATGCCAAGAAAATGGAGCAGTGCATGAGAGCTGTAGACCCACAAGTAGTAGGGCCAAAATCACATGGGAAGGAGGGGGAAGAACTGAAGGACAGAACACACTAGGCAGAAAAATATGAAGAAAATGTGGAAAAGATGAAAGCAGAAGCGGTAGGGAGAGAAGAGTGGCTCATGTCATGTCAACAGGCCCCGTTACTCCCCCAAGATGCTAACAGTACTCCTGTTGTTAGGTAAGACACATATGCAACAGTTAGGTATCTTTATTATGAAACGTTTCGCCTACACAGTAGGCTTCTTCAGTCAAGTACAGAAAAGTTGATAGAAGCAGAAGATACTTGAAGACGATGTAATCAGTCCATCACCCTTAAAGTTTTGAGGTGGTCAGTCCCTCAGTCTGGAGAAGAGCATTGTTCCATAGTATGAAACATATTGTTTCATACTATGGAACAATGCTCTTCTCCAGACTGAGGGACTGACCACCTCAAAACTTTAAGGGTGATGGACTGATTACATCGTCTTCAAGTATCTTCTGCTTCTATCAACTTTTCTGTACTTGACTGAAGAAGCCTACTGTGTAGGCGAAACGTTTCATAATAAAGATACCTAACTGTTGCATATGTGTCTTACCTAACAACCTGTCGGTATTTTATACCATTTTAATGTTTAACAGTACTCCTCATGGCCCCCGTTATTGCCCCCCTGAGGTAAACAGGATGTTACTCCCCCTGAATTTAACAACCCCCTAGAGACCTCTTTGTTAACAGGCACTCAAAAACCTCCCACTATTCGAGGTAAACAGACTAAGAAATGTTTCTGTTGTGTCTCCAGGTCAACAGAGGTGTAAGAACACAAAAAAAAGCAGAGAAATAATTTCGATTCACATTGTATTAGTTATAACATTGTGTGTTTTGTCATATTGTAATGTATTATGCATAAATAAAATTTATAAAAATGAATTTGTGCAATGATTTCGCTTCTTGATTGAATATGAAATGAAGCCCAAGAGCTGTAATATGACACATGAGTGTTTAGCAGCAAAAATTGTGTTATCTTGGAAGCTTAATTTTCATCTCTGTATTCTGGTAAGGCATACCAGGAGCTATAATAGGCCCAGGAGATATGATACAACCTTAAGTCGCTTAAATTTGTTTACTATGAATATTGTAAAAAATATCCTTATGTCAATATAATTTTAAGACAAAATTTGTTTACATTACATACAATTCTAAGGTAGGCACATATAAATAGTGATCTTGATCAGAGGAAATGGAAGAGGGGAGAGTATTATAGCATGAAAAAATCGAATTTGAAAAATCGAAAAGCAATGAGGGAGGCGGAGCCTCCTCAAAATTAATCCGAGGAAATAGAGCAGGGGTGATCTTCATCCAGGAGCTGAAGCCCGACCTGACCGCTCTTGGGATAGACTCTCCAAAAAAGAAATTTAAATCGAAAATTATAAATAATTGGCTACCCTTAAAACTGGATCCGAGGAAATGTAGCGTGGATGTTCCTGATCTGAAGAGATGGAGCAGGGATGAGAGAAAGGAGATGTCTCAGCGCCAGGAGATCGCTCAGCGCCAGGAGATCGCTCATACAGACGCTTTCCCTACTACTGATGAGATTCAAACAAGCTCCATGCACAGCTTTAAGAAGAGATACGACAAGCCTCTTGAGGCTAGGAGGGAGTGACTCTGGAAAACAGCTTTAGCATTGGCGTGGGTATGTGTGTGTGGGGGGAATGGGGGAATGGGGGAATGGAGTGGTTGCAAGATTCAAGTCTTAGTTCCTGGCCCTTTCCCTTTGCTTGTCGCTACTAGGTTCACTCTCCTGACTTCGATAACCTTATCGTGTGTATGTTGGAAATCACTGACTGTGGCTCAGTAAAATTGTGTCAAGAGTTCCTGAAGCTACAATTAGTAATCAAAAATAAGTAACTATACACAAACCACATTCAAATAAACTTAACTCTTAGTAACAAAGGGTAAAGGCATGGCTGAGCAAATGAATGACTGGGCAGAGGCATGGCTGAGCAAATGAATGACTGGGCAGAGGCATGGCTGAGCAAATGAATGACTGGGCAGAGGCATGGCTGAGCAAATGAATGACTGGGCAGAGGCATGGCTGAGCAAATGAATGACTGGGCAGAGGCATGGCTGAGCAAATGAATGACTGGGCAGAGGCATGGCTGAGCAAATGAATGACTGGGCAGAGGCATGGCTGAGCAAATGAATGACTGGGCAGAGGCATGGCTGAGCAAATGAATGACTGGGCAGAGGCATGGCTGAGCAAATGAATGACTGGGCAGAGGCATGGCTGAGCAAATGAATGACTGGGCAGAGGCATGGCTGAGCAAATGCATGACTGAGCAGAGGCATGGCTGAGCAAAGACATAGCTGAATAAATGCATGACTGATCGCTAACACTTAATTACAGACAGGAATATGCTGCTAATCAAAATCGTATTATAACGAATCACACACAAACAACACTTACCAAGTACGACTGAAGAACCATCACTAATTTCTTGTAACTTAAAAACAAACCTCTCGTGGTGACCTAATGAAGAAAACATTGACCATCATTTGCACCCTTGCTCTTTTCCACCAGCATTAACATGACGATCAATGACCCACCATACCGCACCATCCGCACTTGTCTTTCAGAGTGGAGGCACAGTATTTCCGACCTCAAAACCGGTTTTCCTATACCTCTACCTTGATAATGCATTGCTTCCACTGCAAGAGCATCTAAACTGAAGAAAAATTGACTCCACTTGGATTATTCAAACGTTCTCACACGATGATAAATGCTCAGTGACTTACCTTTACTATTAAGTCTTACATTCCTTTCAGTTCTTCAGACATCTCTTATAATCCGTTTTACCTTCGAAGTGCCATGACGCTGATGAAGGGCTCTTGATCCTGGAATTGTAACTACCCTCCATGTGTGAAACATGATTGCCTCCCATTCCCCTGACATTATATGAGCCATGTGTTTAGCGCTTTCCCATAAATCGAATAATATACCCTTCCCCTCTATCTACCCCAGAGTTTCGCTCCCCTATTCCTTTGTCGTTCCTCAAGTATACCTTTCAATTTACCACACCTTTTAGTTACCTAACTTGCCATTCTTTGCTTAACCTTTACACCTACTTTCATGATTAATTAGACACATGTGCAACACTTGGGCATCTTTACTGAGGAAACGTTTCTCCCCACAGTGGCTTCATTAGTCCACTACAAAGAAGAATACAGCATAAACGCGAAGGAGGAGCATCTGCGTTTCCCTCAGTCGCCGCCTCGCTGAGACACCCAAGTTAGGTAAGACACATATGCAACAGTTAGGTATGTGATGAATGGTTTGAAAAACCGACAAGTTGAAGATTGAGACACTTATGCAGCATATGGGAATCTTTATTCAGGAAACGTTTCGCCACACAGTGCCTTCATCAGTCCAGTACAAAGAGGAAGGCGTAAGGAGAGGAGGAGTATGAGGTAATCAGTCCCTCAGCCTGGAGTCGATGTGTTCAGTCCATCAATCTTGTAGAATGTACCTTCTACAAGATTGATGGACTGAACACATCGACTCCAGGCTGAGGGACTGATTACCTCATACTCCTCCTCTCCTTACGCCTTCCTCTTTGTATTGGACTGATGAAGCCACTGTGTGGCGAAACGTTTCCTGAATAAAGATTCCCATATGCTGCATAAGTGTCTCAATCTTCAACAGTTAGGTATCTTTATTATGAAACGTTTCGCCTACACAGTAGGCTTCTTCAGTCAAGTACAGAAAAGTTGATAGAAGCAGGAGATACTTGAAGACGATGTAATCAGTCCATCACCCTTAAAGTTTTGAGGTGGTCAGTCCCTCAGTCTGGAGAAGAGCATTGTTCCATAGTATGTGTGTAAAATAGGATATAGAAACTAAGCACTTAAAAGAGAAAGCTGATGAACTATGGAACAATGCTCTTCTCCAGACTGAGGGACTGACCACCTCAAAACTTTAAGGGTGATGGACTGATTACATCGTCTTCAAGTATCTCCTGCTTCTATCAACTTTTCTGTACTTGACTGAAGAAGCCTACTGTGTAGGCGAAACGTTTCATAATAAAGATACCTAACTGTTGCATATGTGTCTTACCTAACAACCTGTCGGTATTTTATACCATTTTAATGTTCAGACACCCAAGTGTTGGCATTACTCTTCTCTGATGCATCACAGCATCCAGTGAAAAACTTCACAGATTCCAAGACATTCTCGATTGAGTCCTTTATTTTGTTATTGAGCTTCGGACACTTGTGGTCGCAGATATCTAAATATATTCACGTTACGCGCTTTCAAACCATTCTGAAGTTAAATCTCAATTAATATTTGCTACAACTATCATCAGCTTTCTCTTTTAAGTGCTTAGTTTCTATATCCTATTTTACACACATTAGGTGACCTGGTGACTGTGTTGTCTTCGCAATAGTAGTGTGACAAAATTCACTAATTATTAAAGCGGTTCACTCTTCCTTAAAATGAATTCATCATGCTAACTCAGCAAGATTACAGCTTGCCCTCACCTGCCCGGCAGCTTGCCCTCACCTGCCCGGCAGCTTGCCCTCACCTGCCCGGCAGCTTGCCCTCACCTGCCCGGCAGCTTGCCCTCACCTGCCCGGCAGCTTGCCCTCACCTGCCCGGCAGCTTGCCCTCGCCAGTCGGTAGCTTGCCCTCGCCAGCCAGACAGCTTGCCCTCGCCAGCCAGACAGCTTGCCCTCGCCAGCCAGACAGCTTGCCCTCGCCAGCCAGACAGCTTGCCCTCGCCAGCCAGACAGCTTGCCCTCGCCAGCCAGACAGCTTGCCCTCGCCAGCCAGACAGCTTGCCCTCGCCAGCCAGACAGCTTGCCCTCGCCAGCCAGACAGCTTGCCCTCGCCAGCCAGACAGCTTGCCCTCGCCAGCCAGACAGCTTGCCCTCGCCAGCCAGACAGCTTGCTCTCGCCAACCCGATACTTTGTCCTCGCCAGCCCGACAGCTTGCCCTAGCCAGCCGACAGCTTACCCTCGCCAGCCCGACAGCTTGCCCTAGCCAGCCCGACAGCTTACCCTCTCCAGCCTGACGGCTTACCCTCTCCAGCCTGACAGCTTGCCCTCGACAGCCCCAAAGCTTCCTTTCATAAATAAAAAAGTTAAATCTTCACAGAAATGGGAAAATGATGGTTATGCTGTTTATACAAAGCATTGTTTACGGCTTCACAAGCTTGAGTGGTACCTTGTAGCCAAGTATAAGATTAACATATATACTAGCCTTGACAGCGGGGAACCCGGAGCTGCTCGGCCCTTACTTGTAATTAGACAACTACCCTCCGAGACTGCGAGAGAGCGCCTCGTTAAGGGTAGTTAGGTGGTTGGCGTCGGCCAATTTACTTCGTGGGCTGGTATGGGGAAATTATTTATAAGTTGTTTAACTGGATGATTATTGTATGTTTCCTGGTTACTCACTCGTGATTGTAATGTATTTTTAACAGCGTGTGAGGCTGAATTTAGCTTTGTAATTTAAGTTGATAATGCCGTAATCTCTCTCGTAAATCTTCACATAGAACTCGGATGTTATTACCGAGAATAATCTCCAGTTGTTTGAGGTAGGTGCTTTCTCCGGTGAGGCATCCGCCTCGATGTTTACCGCTTGACAACGTTTCGTGAAAATGTTTATCGTTTGTTCCTACGAGAAAGAGACTAAAACTGTCAGTTATGTCTTTGTATTGCTTTGTTTTATTCTCGCCGAAGCGGAAAAACTCGTAAGGACTGGCAGGTAATCTGGTTGAAGGAAAGGCAAGGTAGGCTCATTTCCTTGGATCAAGAGAGCTTCCCGAGAGTCAGGGCAGGCATTAGCTCTTGAAAGGAGAACTGCGGTAAATTGAATTTCATAGCCCACTAATGGAAGGGTTAAATATTTATGAACGAATGTTGGATCTTCATTGTAGTCTGAATTCTCGTTCAAGTATTTGACGCTACATTATACGTGTTCCCGTGTTAAACAGTGGCACTGTGTCCGTGTCATACAGTGATTGACACTATACGTGTCCCCGTGTTATACACTGACACTACACTAAACGTAAGTTATTCAGTGACTGACTTCGTGTTCATGTAATGCACTGATACTACACTGTGCTGCATCCTTGTGTAATACAATTAATCAACACGGTGTCCCTTGTATTATACAACAACTGTACGTGTTGCGGTGATCTGCAAGTTACACTACACGTGTCTTGAGTTATATAATGACTACATTGTGTCCCCGTGTTATATAATACACTGGACACGTGAACCCGTGTTATATAATACACTGGACACGTGAACCCGTGTTATATAATACACTGGACGCGTGAACCCGTGTTATATAATACACTGGACACGTGAACCCGTGTTATATAATACACTGGACACGTGAACCCGTGTTATATAATACACTGGACACGTGAACCCGTGTTATATAATACACTGGACACGTGAACCCGTGTTATATAATACACTGGACACGTGAACCCGTGTTATATAATACACTGGACACGTGAACCCGTGTTATATAATACACTGGACACGTGAACCCGTGTTATATAATACACTGGACACGTGAACCCGTGTTATATAATACACTGGACACGTGAACCCGTGTTATATAATACACTGGACACGTGAACCCGTGTTATATAATACACTGGACACGTGAACCCGTGTTATATAATACACTGGACACGTGAACCCGTGTTATATAATACACTGGACACGTGAACCCGTGTTATATAATACACTGGACACGTGAACCCGTGTTATATAATACACTGGACACGTGAACCCGTGTTATATAATACACTGGACACGTGAACCCGTGTTATATAATACACTGGACACGTGAACCCGTGTTATATAATACACTGGACACGTGAACCCGTGTTATATAATACACTGGACACGTGAACCTGTGTTATATAACACACTGCTTATGTGAATCTGTGTTATATAATGATTGACACTACACATGTGAACCCGTATGTGATGTGTGTTATGGTTCTGCTGGTTACTGCTCCAGCAGATCGGTATCACAACAATTTTCCTAAACTTGAGGAAATAACGCACAAGAACAGAGGGGCAAGGCAGCATGTTGAACATGGCTTTTCAGAAGTAAACTTCTACAACACATCAAAAAAAAGAAATGAAATACCTATGTCATTTAACTAATAAACGTTGAGTAAAAAAAACTGAAATTCACAAAGAATTACCAGGTTTTATTACTGGAATCGGAACAGCACCGTGAGGATACCGAAAGCAGTGCAGTGGTGGAGTATACCGAGAGTAATGTAGTAGTGGAGTATACCGAGAGTAATGTAGTAGTGAAGTATACCGAGAGTAATGTAATAGTGAAGTGTACCAAGAGTAATGTAGTGGTGAGTATACACAGACTTTGCAGAAGCCTTTGACAAGTGAGATTATGGTGTAATAGCGTATAAAATACGTGCTAAAGGAATAACTGGCCAAGTGGAGAATTGGATCTTCAACTTTCTAACTAATCGCACACAGAGTAGTGGTCAACAGAGTTAAATCGGAAGCTGCCATAGTGAAAAGCTCTGTTCCACAAGGAACAGTACTCGCCCCCATCCTGTTTCTCATTCTCATTTCAGACATAGAGATGTAATCCACAGCACGTGTCATCCTTTGCAGACGATACTAAGATCTGCATGAGACTGTCATCTGCTGAGGACGCGGTTAACCTCCAAGAAGATATAAACCAAGTTTTCCAGTGGGCAACGGTAAACAATATGATGTTCAATGAAGACAAATTCCAACTACTCCGTTATGGAAAACTGGAAGAGATAATAACTAGAACAGAGTATACTACAAACTCTGGCCATACAATAGTGCGGAAAAAATAATGTGAGGGACCTGGGAGTGGTAATGTCGGAGGATCTCACTTTTTAAGGATCACAACAGTGCCACGATCACAACTAAAAAGATGGATGGATAATGAGAACGTTCAAAACAGAGATGCCAAGCCATTGACGATTCTTTTCAAATAAGTTGTTCTCTCTAGGTTGGAATACTGCTGTACATTAACATCTCCATCCAAATGTGAAACTGCAGATCTAGAGTGTACAGAGAACCTTTACTGCACAGGTAAGTTCCATCAAACACCTCAACTACTGGGAACGCTTGGAAGCACTTGACTTGTACTCGCTGGAACGCAGGCGAGAGAGATAATCTACACCTGGAAAATCCTAGAAGGAATGGTTCCGAATCTGCACACAGAAATCACTCCCTACGAAAATAAAAGACTGGGCGCCATGAGTACACTAACAGAAAACACCCTGAGTGTCCGGGACCCAAGACTGTTCAACAGCTCCTCACCATGCGTAAGAGGAATTGCCTCTTAAAGGCAGCTCCTGGCTGCCTTCAAGAGGCAGTTGGACAGATACTTAAAGTCGGTGCCAAATCAGCCGGGACTGTGATTCATACGTTGGACTACGTGCGGCCAGCAGTAACAGCCTCATTAATCAGGCCCTGATCCACCGGAAGGCCTGGTCGTGGACCGGGCTGCGGGGGCGTTGATCCCCGGAATACCCTCTAGGTATACTCCAAGTGGGGGAGTATACCGTGAGTAATGCAGTGTATACCGTGAGTAATGCAGTGTATACCGTGAGTAATGCAGTGTATACCGTGAGTAATGCAGTGTATACCGTGAGTAATGCAGTGTATACCGTGAGTAATGCAGTGTATACCGTGAGTAATGCAGTGTATACCGTGAATAATGCAGTGTATACCGTGAATAATGCAGTGTATACCGTGAGTAATGCAGTGTATACCGTGAGTAATGCAGTGTATACCGTGAGTAATGCAGTGTATACCGTGAGTAATGCAGTGTATACCGTGAGTAATGCAGTGTATACCGTGAGTAATGCAGTGTATACCGTGAGTAATGCAGTGTATACCGTGAGTAATGCAGTGTATACCGTGAGTAATGCAGTGTATACCGTGAGTAATGCAGTGTATACCGTGAGTAATGCAGTGTATACCGTGAGTAATGCAGTGTATACCGTGAGTAATGCAGTGTATACCGTGAGTAATGCAGTGTATACCGTGAGTAATGCAGTGTATACCGTGAGTAATGCGAGTGGCGGAGTATACCAGCAGTAATGCCGTTGTAGAGTATACCAGCAGTATGCAAATATAAATGTTAATGTAACATCAAATAAGCAAATTAAAAGGAAGGCCGCTATTACCGGTGATGCTAGAACTTTCTCTGGTGTCTGTGTGTGTGTCTGTGTGTGTCTGTGTGTGTCTGTGTCTGTGTGTGTCTGTGTCTGTGTGTGTCTGTCTGTGTGTGTCTGTCTGTGTGTGTCTGTCTGTGTGTGTGTCTGTGTGTCTGTGTGTGTGTCTGTGTGTGTGTCTGTGTGTGTGTCTGTGTGTGTCTGTGTGTGTGTGTGTCTGTGTGTGTGTGTGTCTGTGTGTGTGTGTGTCTGTGTGTGTGTGTGTGTGTGTGTGTCTGTCTGTGTGTGTGTCTGTGTGTGTGTGTGTCTGTGTGTGTGTGTGTCTGTGTGTGTCTGTGTGTGTGTCTGTGTGTGTGTGTCTGTGTGTGTGTCTGTGTGTGTGTCTGTGTGTTTGGTAATGATTGGTATTAAAATATATAATATTAAATATACAGTGCATATCTGTTAATGCTAAAGGAGTAAAGCGTATTTTACCATATTTCAAAACTTAGGCGAACTTTTATGAGTGAAATTTGAAGTCTGATGTATCTTCATGTACTAAACTCAGGATGTTTTCCAGGAGGACAAATAGGAAGGTAGAAAGGATGTTTTTATCTTTGGATGAAAACATCCTTTCTACCTTCAACTGTTAGAAATAAAAATGTAAATACAACGCGCACACATGCAAGGCAAAATTAGCCAAAAGGAGAAAACTTCTATCATGAAAAAACCCAACACAGATACTGAAACAACCTCATTAAAAAAACTCATTCAACTATCTCTCTCTCTCTCTCTCTCTCTCTCTCTCTATATATATATATATATATATATATATATATATATATATAAACAGCTATTGGAGGATAGATGGGCTAATGAGAGCATAGGCAATGGGGTCGAAGAGGTATGGGGTAGGTTTAAAAATGTAGTGTTAGAGTGTTCAGCAGAAGTTTGTGGTTACAGGAAAGTGGGTGCAGGAGGGAAGAGGAGCGATTGGTGGAATGATGATGTAAAGAGAGTAGTAAGGGAGAAAAAGTTAGCATATGAGAAGTTTTTACAAAGTAGAAGTGATGCAAGGAGGGAAGAGTATATGGAGAAAAAGAGAGAAGTTAAGAGAGTGGTGAAGCAATGTAAAAAGAGAGCAAATGAGAGAGTGGGTGAGATGTTATCAACAAATTTTGTTGAAAATAAGAAAAAGTTTTGGAGTGAGATTAACAAGTTAAGAAAGCCTAGAGAACAAATGGATTTGTCAGTTAAAAATAGGAGAGGAGAGTTATTAAATGGAGAGTTAGAGGTATTGGGAAGATGGAGGGAATATTTTGAGGAATTGTTAAATGTTGATGAAGATAGGGAAGCTGTGATTTCGTGTATAGGGCAAGGAGGAATAACATCTTGTAGGAGTGAGGAAGAGCCAGTTGTGAGTGTGGGGGAAGTTCGTGAGGCAGTAGGTAAAATGAAAGGGGGTAAGGCAGCCGGGATTGATGGGATAAAGATAGAAATGTTAAAAGCAGGTGGGGATATAGTTTTGGAGTGGTTGGTGCAATTATTTAATAAATGTATGGAAGAGGGTAAGGTACCTAGGGATTGGCAGAGAGCATGCATAGTTCCTTTGTATAAAGGCAAAGGGGATAAAAGAGAGTGCAAAAATTATAGGGGATAAGTCTGTTGAGTGTACCTGGTAAAGTGTATGGTAGAGTTATAATTGAAAGAATTAAGAGTAAGACGGAGAATAGGATAGCAGATGAACAAGGAGGCTTTAGGAAAGGTAGGGGGTGTGTGGACCAGGTGTTTACAGTGAAACATATAAGTGAACAGTATTTAGATAAGGCTAAAGAGGTCTTTGTGGCATTTATGGATTTGGAAAAGGCGTATGACAGGGTGGATAGGGGGGCAATGTGGCAGATGTTGCAAGTGTATGGTGTAGGAGGTAGGTTACTGAAAGCAGTGAAGAGTTTTTACGAGGATAGTGAGGCTCAAGTTAGAGTATGTAGGAAAGAGGGAAATTTTTTCCCAGTAAAAGTAGGCCTTAGACAAGGATGTGTGATGTCACCGTGGTTGTTTAATATATTTATAGATGGGGTTGTAAGAGAAGTAAATGCGAGGGTCTTGGCAAGAGGCGTGGAGTTAAAAGATAAAGAATCACACACAAAGTGGGAGTTGTCACAGCTGCTCTTTGCTGATGACACTGTGCTCTTGGGAGATTCTGAAGAGAAGTTGCAGAGATTGGTGGATGAATTTGGTAGGGTGTGCAAAAGAAGAAAATTAAAGGTGAATACAGGAAAGAGTAAGGTTATGAGGATAACAAAAAGATTAGGTGATGAAAGATTGAATATCAGATTGGAGGGAGAGAGTATGGAGGAGGTGAACGTATTCAGATATTTGGGAGTGGACGTGTCAGCGGATGGGTCTATGAAAGATGAGGTGAATCATAGAATTGATGAGGGAAAAAGAGTGAGTGGTGCACTTAGGAGTCTGTGGAGACAAAGAACTTTGTCCTTGGAGGCAAAGAGGGGAATGTATGAGAGTATAGTTTTACCAACGCTCTTATATGGGTGTGAAGCGTGGGTGATGAATGTTGCAGCGAGGAGAAGGCTGGAGGCAGTGGAGATGTCATGTCTGAGGGCAATGTGTGGTGTGAATATAATGCAGAGAATTCGTAGTTTGGAAGTTAGGAGGAGGTGCGGGATTACCAAAACTGTTGTCCAGAGGGCTGAGGAAGGGTTGTTGAGGTGGTTCGGACATGTAGAGAGAATGGAGCGAAACAGAATGACTTCAAGAGTGTATCAGTCTGTAGTGGAAGGAAGGCGGGGTAGGGGTCGGCCTAGGAAGGGTTGGAGGGAGGGGGTAAAGGAGGTTTTGTGTGCGAGGGGCTTGGACTTCCAGCAGGCATGCGTGAGCGTGTTTGATAGGAGTGAATGGAGACAAATGGTTTTTAATACTTGACGTGCTGTTGGAGTGTGAGCAAAGTAACATTTATGAAGGGATTCAGGGAAACCGGCAGGCCGGACTTGAGTCCTGGAGATGGGAAGTACAGTGCCTGCACTCTGAAGGAGGGGTGTTAATGTTGCAGTTTAAAAACTGTAGTGTAAAGCACGCTTCTGGCAAGACAGTGATGGAGTGAATGATGGTGAAAGTTTTTCTTTTTCGGGCCACCCTGCCTTGGTGGGAATCGGCCAGTGTGATAATAAAAATAAATATATATATATACATATATATATATATATATATATATATATATAATGTATATATATATATATATATGTATATATATGTATATATATATATCAAATTAGTTCCCCGAGGTCCCAACAGGTATCTCAGTAATCATGAAAACGGTGAGGAAAGAGAAAAGGTCCAAGTCATGGGCGCACTGAAATGTACTCCACTATTCAGCTGGACGCTACAAGCCACACAGAGGGAGGACAAGAGTACTTCACCAGCATTCATGTAACTGTATGCGAGATGGTGCTGTATGATCTTCAATCGACAGCCTGTTGACAATGGAGGGCCAGACACTTGTATCCTTCCTGACTTTGTTTAATTTGCTTCTCATCTGTATGACCCGCCCAGCCCCCACTTCTCTAGATTATACTTATGTATGTGGTTCATAAAGTCTTTGTAAGGTAGAAATTTGCTATAGTGCAAACTCGTTCTAGCAACTTCGCCTCGACATCTGTCCGTTCATCTTTGTGCCGCGAGTGGCGGAGAAACGGAAAATATTCTGCTGAAGCGGATCAAACATTACCAACTGTACGGAACTTTGGTCACTTGACTCAGGTCTTGTGCTACCTTACCGATACACACTGTAAAAATTAAGGCCGATAATTTGCAATGTTAAAAATGTTTTCCTGTGGAATAGTTTTAAGAGAAAATTGGACAACCAAAAATATATAGTACATTTTTTTCTTAAATTTGGCCGCAATATGAATTGTGCATATAATTTGTATTATTTTTTTTACCTGGAGTATACTTGGAGAGGGTTTCGGGGTCAACGCCCCCGCGGCCCGGTCTGTGGCCAGGCCTCATGGTGGATCAGGGCCTGATCAACCAGGCTGTTACTGCTGGCCGCACGTAAACCAACGTATGAACCACAGCCCGGCTGGTCAGGTACTGACTTTAGGTGCCTGTCCAGTGCCTGCTTGAAGACAGCCAGAGGTCTATTGGTAATCCCCCTTATGTATGCTGGGAAGCAGCTGAACAGTCTTGGGCCCCTGACACTTAGTGTTGTCTTTTATCGTTCTAGTGGCGCCCCTTCTTTTCATTGGGGGAATGTTGCATCATCTGCCGAGTCATTTGCTTTCATAAGGAGTGATTTTGGTGTGCAAATTTGTTACTAATCCCTCTAGGATTTTCCAAGTATATATATTCATGTATCTCTCCCGCCTGCTTTCAAGGGAGTACAGATCGAGGAACTTCAACCGTTCCCAGTAATTTAGGTGTTTTATCGCACTTACGTGTGCCGTAAAGGTTCTCGGTACATTTTCTAGGCGAGCAATTTCACTTGCCTTGAAAGGCGCTGTTAGTGTGCAGCAATAGTTCATCCTAGATCGAACAAGAGACGTGAAGAGTCTTATCACGTGCTTGGCATCCCTAGTTCTGAAAGTTCTCATTATCGATCCTGTCATTTTTCTAGCAGATACTATTGATACAATGTTGTGGTCTTTGAAAGTGAGATCCTCTGATATTATCACGCCCAGGCCCTTTTCATTAGTTTTTCGCTCTATTGTGTGGTTGGAATTTGTTTTATACTCCGATATAGTTTTAATTCCCTCAAGTTTTCCATATCGGAGTAATTGAAATTTCTCATCATTTAACTTCATGAAGAAATTAAGACACATGTGCAACATCTGGTTATCTTTATTGTAGACGTTTCGCCATCCAGTGGCTTTATCAATACAAATTCTAGGACATAACTTGAAGACAGTAGAACTATGTACAGAAGATGAGGTAATCAGTCCCTCAACCTAGGAGTAGTTCTACTGTCTTCAAGTTATGTCCTAGAATTTGTATTGATAAAGCCACTGGATGGCGAAACGTCTACAATAAAGATACCCAGATGTTGCACATGTGTCTTAATTTCATCTTGTCGGTATTATATACCATTCTTACACAACATTGAACTTCATATTATTTTCTGCGGCCCATTTAAGGATTTCGTTGATGTCCGCCTGTAGTCTTGTAATGTTTTCAATGGAGGACACTGTCATGCAAATTCGGGTGTCATCTGCAAAGGAAGACACGGTACTGTGGCTTACATCCCTGTCTGTCAGATATGAGAAACAGGATCGGGGCGAGCACTGTGCCTTGTGGAACAGAGCTTTTTACAGTAGCTGCCTCAGACTTTACTTTGTTTACTACTTCCCTTTGTGTTCTGTTAGGAAGTTATAGATACATCTACCAACTTTTCCTGTTATTCCTTTATCACGCATTTTGTGCGCTATTACACCGTGATTATACCTGTCAAAGGCTTTAACAAAGTCTGTTTTGTCTTCCAGAGCATTCAGGACCTTGTCATAGTGGTCCAGCAGCTGGCAAAGGCAGGCGTGACCTGCTCTAAATTCATATTGCCTTGGGTTGTGTAACTGATGGGTATCTAGATGAGTGATGATCTTGCTTCTTTGACCCCTTTCAAAGATTTTGATATGGGATGTTAGCGCTATCTGTCTTCAGTTCTGTGCTATTGTTTTACTGCCCCCTTTGTGGAGTGGGGCTATGTCTGTTGTTTTAGCAGTTGTGGGATGACCCCCGCATCCATATATCTGGTTAGCGGCTCGCTAAAATCCGAGTCATACTGGGACTTGAGTAGCTCATTCATTTCCTTGCTGATATCTTTGTAGGACCCATCTCGTTCAAGTAGGGCCTAATACTAGATGTTGTTCTCGACTTCGATTTGACAAAAGAAAAGAAATGTTTTGTTTTTTTCAATTTAATTTATGGCTTTTAGTTCTTCCAGTGTTTCTTTACTCCTGTAAGATTCCTTTAGCTTAAGTTCGATGTTTGCTATTTCTCTGACCAGTGCCTCCCTTCGTATCACACACAATTTGTAAATCTTATATACAGTTTTTTATATATATAAAAAATATGAGCATTTCATTCAGGAAGGGTGCCTTAATACTTGTAAACGCAGGGCTCTTGATTCAGTAAATAAAAGCTAATTGTACGTTTGAGATCAAACACATTTGACTCGCATAAGCCTGGAGCTTCTCCATAAATATAATAGTAACGTCCATTATATAAATATAGAAATAAAGGAGAATTAGCACTAGTTCCTGATCATTTTCCTGTGGGAGACTGACGTGAGGGATCAAGCAGGATCATCTTTCCTTAGGAAAACTGGGAAGGTATTAAAGCTCGACTGTCTCAGGAAAAACTGCCGAGGTGTTCATGCACGATTCTCATTGCAGTTATAATTTTCACAGTTTTCTAGTGAGATAGTTTTATATTTAATTTTACTGGAGGAAGAGTTTTTCCTGAAGACTGCTTCTCAAAACTGAACGTAACTGGTAATGTTTCCAATACAAAATACTTAACGTCATAGATTAAGCTACGTAAAAATATAAACCAAAATGAGAAGGATCTGTCGTTGTAATTTAAAACTGTCTATAAGAAGAGAGTAAGAAGGTGGTATTGCGTCGTCATGGAAGCGTGAACAACCCCAGTTTCTCATACATTTATATGTCAGTTATGTTTATTACGTATATCATTATTTAATAAATAAATAACGTTGGCAGCAATGTCAAGTAACATTACATTAGAATTATACCACTTCTCCTGGCGAGTAATGAAGGTGTTACTTAGTATATCGCGGTCTGATAAACTGCTTCATTTTATTAGTATTATTGATCTAGTAAAGCAGTGCTTAACCCGAATGGGTCATACAATGGTACAATGGTATACTATCAGGTTTGAACCAAGGAATCAGTTACTTTAAATCCTTGGTTCAGAATATCATGTTCAGGAGTGCTTCATTTTACATCATTGTCTATCTCCAGGAGAACTAAGTGCTTCGTTCACGCTCATAATCTGTTATTTTGACTGTCTCAGACAGTACAGCCTGAGGCTTAGCCAGGCTCTCAGAATTGTATCTTTACCTTTGCATTGCAGTGTTGTTGTTGTTGTGTGTGTGTGTGTGTGTGTGTGTGTGTGTGTGTGTGTGTGTGTGTGTGTGTGTGTGTGTGTGTGTGTATTCATTCAGTAACTGTCATGCCAAAATGTGAAGGTATCATAGTTCAAATGATCATACTGTAACATCCTCAACTCTCCTCCAGAATGCAGGCCTTGTACTTCCCTCCTCCAGGACTCAAGTCCGGCAAATCGGTTTCCCTGAATCCCTTCACAAATGTTACCTTGTCACACTCCAACAGCAAGTCAAGTCATAAAAACCACTTGCCTCCATTCTTATGTAACACGCTCTCACACGCTTGCTAAATGTCTAAACCCCTCGCATACAAAATCTTTTGTTCCCTCCCTCCCAGCCTTTCCGAGGACGATCCCTACCCCGCCTACCCTTCACTACAGATTTATATACCCACCAAATCATCCTGTTTTGCTTCATCTTCTCCAACCCCTCCTCATCCCTCTGGATAATACATTTAGTAACCCCGAACCTCCTAATCTCCAAGCTACATAATATTCACAACACACACTGCCCTCAGACACGACATCTCCACTGCCTCCAACCTCCTCTCGCTGCAGCATTCACAACCCATACTTCATACCCATATAAGAGTGTTGGTACCACTACACTCTAGTATATTTTCTTTTTCGCCTCCATGGATGACTTTGTCTCCACAGACGTTTTAATGCACCAACCACCTCTTCCCCTCATTAATTCTATACTTCACCACCTCTTTCATTGACCCATCTGCCGAAAACTATAGTCTCAAATACCTGAATATTCACTCCATACTCCCTCATTCAAGTCTAATATCCAGTCTAGCTAAATCGTTTGTTACCTTCATCACCTTGCTCTTTCCTGTGTTCAGCGCATGGATGGTCTGTGCCTGACAGGGAATATGAATGCTACTGGGCAGAGGTGGGCACAGTTCCGCTAACCGCTAATGAGCTAAACTAACTTTTTGTTTAGCGAATTAGCGTTTCCGCTAACTTCGGAAACCGTTAGCGGACCAATTAACTTCCGTTAAATAAAGTTCCGATAACTTTGAGTCCGCTAAAAAAAATTAATGCGTTGTTGGTAGTCGGAAAGCAATGACTTTTCAACGGCGCATGTTTTTGCTCCTGTCTGTTGTGGGCGTTTCTCTAACAGTCAGGCACGCTGTTGGCTGACTGTGTAAATGCGACTTGTCTACGCAGCAACAGCAGCATCTGAGCAGCGTTGTTATAGTCTTAGTATCAGCGATCACTGGGGTGCGTTGTCACTTATCGTTATGAACAGGGGAGATGTTTCTGTTCGGCCTGAGGGTGTTGAGTCTGCAGCGGCTGTGGTTGAAACAGAGGCCGCTCAGGCTGAGGGCCAGGAGTCGCAGAACCCGTGGCCCCACCTGGATGACTATTTTATCCTCAAGTCAAGGGATACGAAGAACGCCAATATTTTGTACTTCCTGTGCATCATGTGCCAACCCAAGGAGACCATCATGGGACAGGCAGCTAGACTCTACAACTTGAAGTCGCATGTTACGAGGAAGCACTCAGCACATGCCATCAAGTTTGAGGAGAGAATCAATGCCGAATCTTGGTGTGGAAAACACGGGCAATCTTCTTGTGGCAGCGCCACTAGCAGGAGCACCAGCTAGTAGTTACAGCCGCCCCGCAAAGAGAGCACGCCAGACCACCATTGGTGAAGCATTTGCTGTGCCGGCACTAGCGTCTCTCAGTCTGTGGTGGACACAAATATTGTTTCAGTGAACAAAAACAGAATAAAATGAACGAATACAATGAGTAACTGGAACTAATGAAGAAAACAGTCAAATAAGCTAACTCGATCTGTTCGGGTGTTATGGTGCTTCAGTACAGCGACAAGTGTGTCCTTGTCGGTCGCTCACGTTACATCACAAAATTAAACAATCGCTATTTTCGTACTAGTGGCACTTGATCATCATATAACCTTGGCATTCTATATCTTGTTAAAAAGTTCTCCAGGTCTGTTCTAAAAGTCTTGAAAGTAAAAATAAAAGACCAGAATAGTAAACCGAATCTGAATTCATGTGGAAAAACTTAGCGTTTAGCGTTAGTTTCCGCTAATTTTTTCGGCCTTTTAGCGGTTTAGAGTTAGCGGAGCTAATACGTATTTTAGTTAGCAGATTAGCGGTTAGCGAAGCTAACTTTTCGGTTAGCTGTACCCACCGCTGCTGCTGGGAGAGAGCTTACACATCCTCCAACTGTAAGAATGTGAGCGAGAAAATTAACGCTCTGACTAGGGTATGTCCCATATTGCTGGAGCGTAGAGGCTTAGATCGTGGAAAAAAATCAACGTACTATAATGCAAGGAAAAACGCATCTATTTGGAGGACAAGATGCCCTTATAACTTGTATGTTTTGTGACATACACACACACACACACACACACTTTCTCTTACTCTCACACACTCGCTGAGGGTTTAATCCCTGTTTTCTTGACTGATGGTGAGGTGACATGCAATTTGAATGACCTTCGTAAATTAGGATTTAAATTTCACTAATCAACCATCAGCCAAAAAGTGTACGAGATACATGCTGACAGAAAGACGAGTGAGCTGCTGTATCCCTATTGCTTAACGCAATAGGGATACAGTAGCTCATTTTTCTCACTTCGCAACACAACACGTTCGTTACTGGACGTTTTGGTAACAGGATTTGTTTTGCTAACTTCCCAATATTTTTATTGAACCATAGTGGTTTCAGACTCCCAATAGCACTGTAACACGCTACAGTGGTTCCAGACTCATAGTAGCAGTGTTACACCATTCAGTGACTCCAGATTCCTTGTAGTACTGTTACACGCTACAGTGATTCCAGACGCCTAGCAGCACTAATACACGCCACAGTGACTCCAGACTGCAGGTAGCAACACTACAATGGACAAATGTTCAGTCAGCAGCAGTACCATCTCTCTCTCTCTCTCTCTCTCTCTCTCTCTCTCTCTTTCCCACTTTCTCACTTTCTCACTTTCACTTTCACACTCGACAAGGTGGACAGACAGGATGTTTCAGAGTTGGGATACAGCAACAGGGGTCATAATTGGAAGTTAGACACAGATGAGTCACGGGGATGTTAGGAAGTACTTCTTCAGCGTTGTCAGAAAGTGGAATAGTCTTGAAAGTGATGTAGTGGAGGGAGGATCCATACTTAACTTTAAGAAACTCATGGAGCAGGGAAGAGGGGGACCAGGAGCTATGAATCGACCCCTGCAACCACAATTAGGCGAGTACACTTTCATTTTCTTACACTGTACTGTTCCTTTTGCGTGCAATGAAGTAGAAAGGGCTGGGCTTATGGGATACGGGGATACCTTTCTCTGATCCACCAGCGACCGGAACTCTTCGTTATTACAAAAAACTATAAAATACTCAGAATAGCACCATTACACAGCCTTCACTTTTTTATATACACCAGTCTATTGAAATTAGGATAACAACACCCCCAAAAAACTGCCATTTTTCATAATTTTCCGAGGGAAGCCGAGGCTCACAGTAGGGTTCACACCTCACATTAATTCCCACCAGTTTACTGTACCAGAATCCCGCTGTTACCTTCACGAGGTAGACAACATCAATCTCTCCGCCAAAGGACTCCCCAAGGATCCAATTGCTTCATTCGCGACTACTGGAGTTACAGGCGCATCCGGGGATACGTATTTGTAATTCATTTGCCAAACCAGTTGAATTCATTGTATTGGTGCCGGGGCTCATCGTGTGAGCGGCTAGTCGATTTATGCGGCCGCAGTTCATATTAGGATCGGCAGTTAGTTGTGTACCAGCGGATTACTTCGGTAGTTGTGGTAATATTGTGTTGGACGACTGAAGCTCATCCTGTCTGCGGTAGTTTAATATGCACCCGCAGCTCATCCTGTAAGGGGGCACGTCTTTTGTGCATCACTGTTCATCCTGTCATTGTGCACCTGCAGCTCACTGATCGTCAGTGCATCATAACTTTTCTAATGAAAATCATTTTGAAATCCGACAATTTGAAAGATGAAACAACTGTGCACAGATGTCTCAATCTTCAATGTCTCCGTTTTCAAAAGCATTTTCATCACACTTGTGTGACAAAGCAACATCTTGAGATCTTAATACAGGGAATTCCTCTAGGCTTGCCTGACCTACAGACATGACCTACTTACACTAGTGGATTGTCCAATGGTGACTCCGCCGCCACCTGCTTCTACCCGCCCGACTGCTGTATATAAGTCACTTCTCCGAGCATATGCTGTACCTTTCACAAGACTAAAGGACGGAGCACATCGACTCCAAGCTGAGGGACTAATTACCTCATTTTCATCTTCCACATTTCTTATCTGTGTTGGACTTAAGAAACCACTGGCTGGCGAAACGTTTTATAAGCGGAAGAACAAAAAAAAAAAAAGCATCAGACTCCACTGGGTAGAAATTATATCTTTTTAAATTTATATATCCGAGACCCTTCATACATTAAACTAATCACATAGTTAATTATCCTACTACCACTACCTCTACTACTACTACTACCTCCACCACCTCTTCCTGCCAATATATAGCCGTCCTGCTCCACTTCTGGTTAGTGTGACTTTGTAAATGGTCCAAGTCGGACCGAAACGTCGTCGTAAGCTTCTCTTTTATGTGCGGGTTATTTGTGTACTATTAATATTGTAAGTGGATGCAAACTTAATATTTCAAGTACAGAATATATATAATTAACACTCACTATGCATGTTCAGTGACATCCTGCAGTCTCTGATCCTTTTTTCTTTATAAATGTTATGTCTGACAGATTTCATTATGATGGACAATGGGTCTACCAATTACTCTGTGCATTCCACTTTCTTGAAACTCTTTTGCTAAGGGGAAGTGGGAAGACATGGAGTGGTAAGAGGGCAAGAGGGAAAAAGATGATTTGGAATACAAAGAAGGGGAAGTAAAGAAAGGGGCTAGACTGGGAGGAGGAAAAGGAGGAGAAAAAGGGAAGGAACGAAAAGACGAAGGAAGACGAGTGTTTGTAGACTTCTGTTTCCTGACGAACAAGCCACCACTAGCCCTGACACCGGCAAAATGCTAATGAGACACTCCATGTCGCTCTAAATCCGTTTGGAGTCATTCAGTGTAAGGAGTGGAGGCGGCTCGGTACTCGTTCGCTAATCGGAATTCGGTCTGTGACCGTTGAGGCTGTTGGCATCAAGGGACCGTGAGAATGACCTAACTAGCTAACATATATACATCAATGGCCATGACACTAAGTTAATCTGACAAATGTATATATGAGAAAAATATCCCGTGACATCCAGTGAGTCTACCATCCAGCTGTTAGATTTAAGTGACAGCTTCCAGAGCCTCCAGCAGCAACGCTATCTGGCTAAAAGCGTCGTCATTAAGTGCGTTGATAAACACACTTGAGCATTAAGAACATTTTGTTACTGAAACGTTTCGAAGTGAACGATGTTTTTATAATTAAATAACCTAATTGTTTGCTCACGTGTCTTTATAAGCAGAAAAAAAACTCCATTTGAACGTTTCGGAAGCAAATATTATGTTTTTTGAAACTTGTTTGGTTATTTTGCTGGCTACTAAGTACTGAAAAAAATATCTGCATTGCACATATCAACGCTAAATCTTCTGGCCAGCGTAATAGAAAGATTAAAAGTATATTAAACACCGACAGAAAGTTGACGTCTTCTGAATGGAATCTGCGTATTCAGTCAACATACATACACCTACAAGTACATATCCTAGTATGAAAACACCGAATGGAGTATTTCCTAGTGTATATACTGGAGTAGTAAGAAGGCAAATGACTGCCGATACCCTGAAGGAACAATACCACTAGTGCTATCAATATTACCACTATCACTACTACTACTACTATCACTACTACTACTATCACTACTACTACTATCACTACTACTACTACTATCACTACTACTACTACTATCACTACTACTACTACTATCACTACTACTACTACTATCACTACTACTACTACTATCACTACTACTACTATCACTACTACTACTATCACTACTACTATCACTACTATTGCTATCACTACTACTACTATCACTACTACTATCACTACTATTGCTATCACTACTATTGCTATCACTACTATTGCTATCACTACTACTGCTATCACTACTACTGCTATCACTACTACTGCTATCACTACTACTGCTATCACTACTACTGCTATCACTATTACTATCACTATTACAACTATCACTGTTACTACTATCACTATTACTACTATCACTATTACTACTATCACTATTACTATCACTATTATTACTATCACTATTATTACTATCACTATTATTACTATCACTATTATTACTATCACTATTATTACTATCACTATTATTACTATCACTACTATTACTATCACTACTATTACTATCACTACCACTACTACCACTAAAAAACAAAGACAATACCGTGTCTGGAATAATATACAGTAGACCGTTATTTAACACGGTAATTACGTTCCTGAAAACACCGTGTTAGGTAAAAACTGTGTTAGATGAACTGAAGAACTTATGGGGAAAATAGGGTTACGTTCCTGAGAGCCCCCAAAAAAACAAGCTTTTTTTTAGGCCTCAACATGTAACAGAAAAAATAGTATTTCTTACCCTAAATTGCGAGTACTGGTGTTTGTGGAGAGTTATGTTGCGGCCCTACTGGGCTGAGGTGGATGGTAGAGGTTCTGGTACTGAAGTTTATAGTTGTACTGGAGTGTCATTGTCATTCAGTCAAGTGATTTAGTAGGTCAGTCAAGCGATTTAGTAGGTCAGTCAAGCGATTTAGTAGGTCAGTCAAGCGATTTAGTAGGTCAGTCAAGCGATTTAGTAGGTCAGTCAAGCGATTTAGTAGGTCAGTCAAGCGATTTAGTAGGTCAGTCAAGCGATTTAGTAGGTCAGTCAAGCGATTTAGCAAGTCAGTCAAGCGATTTAGCAAGTCAGTCAAGCGATTTAGCAAGTCAGTCAAGCGATTTAGCAAGTCAGTCAAGCGATTTAGCAAGTCAGTCAAGCGATTTAGCAAGTCAGTCAAGCGATTTAGCAAGTCAGTCAAGCGATTTAGCAAGTCAGTCAAGCGATTTAGCAAGTCAGTCAAGCGATTCAGTAAGTCAAGTCACTCAGTCATTCAGTAAGCAGTCAGTCACTAAGTCAGTCACACAAACTTACGTTTACCTTTTTTTATGTGTACAAAGTAACACTTCATTATGGCCACAGGATGTCTTGGCTAATATCTTTGTTTCCTTCGTTAATTCTAAGACTTAAATGCTTACACATTTTCTTGCCACTTTGAGCAACACTGGTATGCTTACTGGGTGTCATGATTGCTTGGTAGATATAAGATACAGCAATTAAAAGATCAAAACACAATTCACAAGCTTGTAGCAGAGAAGTTGGACTGGACACGTATGAAGTACGGATACTAGGATGGTGGGGTGGTGTCAGGTGGGGTGGGGTTGGGGGGGGGACGGCGGGAGGTCTCCCCAGCTGAACCACAACAAGGCGGCCACTTCAGGGAAAGGGAAGTTTTTTTTTACCTTCCCGCAAACTTAACTGTGTTAAATTCATCATACGACGTGTTAAATAAAATTGTGCCACAATTCTTCAATCGTGCTATACTCAAATCGTGACAAACTCGTGCTAAATAACTGTCTACTGTACAAATAAGCCGCATATACAAAGAAACTGTGTTTACCTATACTACGACGATGACGCTCTCTTACGCTTAAAGATAATAGTTCATCTCATATTCCTCAAGTATCTGAAGTAATCAAGCTCCAAGAATAGAAACATCGTCAGTAAAGAATACGTTCGTGTCCAGTTCCCTCCAGTGCATTTACACCGATAGGGTAACAATGCATAGATAACAGTAATGAACTTTTCTTCGCATTTATGGATTTAGAAAAGGCATACAAGGGTGCATTGGAGAGCAATGTGACAAATGGTGCCACATTACTTAAAAAGTTAAGAGATTTCACAGGGGAAGCGAGGCTCGGGTTTTATTATGTAAGAGAGAGGGAGATTATTCTTCAGTAAAAGTAAGATGTGTAATGTAATGCCACCATGGATGCTTAACATGTTTATAGGTGAGACTAAAAGAAATAAACGCTAGTGTGATGGAGAAGAATGTGGGATTAAATAATAATTAATTTAATAGCAAATGAAAGTTCTCACAGGACCTTTTCGCTGATGTCAATATTCTTTTGGGTGATTTTGAAGGAAAATAATAAAAGCTGGTAGACAAATCTGGAAGGGTAAACTAACATAAAAGAGGTAATTAAAAGTGAACATTGAAAAGAGTAACAAAATATCTACGTAATGAATGATGTGATATCAGATTGGAAGGAGGAAGTATGGAGGAGATGAATATGTTCAGATATTTGGGAGTGGACTTGTCAGTAAACAGATCTGAGAAAGAATTGGTGAACCTTAGAACTGACAAGGGGAAAAGGGTAGATAGTGCACTGAGGCATCTGTGGATACCAAGAACCTTATTCTTGGAGGTAACATAACTGTACAAGATTAGTGGTACCAACACTCTTACATAGGTACAGAGTATGGGCTATAAATGTTGCAGTAAAAAGGAGGCTGGAGGCAATGTGCGGTGTGAATATTACGCAGGGAATTCGTAGTTTAGAGTTTAAAAGATGTGGGATTGCCAAAAATGTTATTCGGAGCTACGAGGAAGCGTTGTTGACGTGATTGAAGCGTTTAGAAAGGCTGGAGGAAAATAGGCTACTAGAAAGTTGTAAACTGGGGTGGAAGAAAAGTGGGAATCGTCCTAGGAAAGGTTGGAAGGAGAAAGTAAAGGCTTTGTGTGCGAGGTGGTTGGACATCCAACAGGGTTATGTGAGTGTATTGGAGTGGGGAGACAAGAGGGTTTTATGATTTGACGTGCTGTCTGGAGTATGAGCAAGGCAACATTTATGCAGGGATTCAGGGAAACCGATTAGCCAGACGTAATTCCCCGGAGATGAGGAAATACAGCGCCTTGGCTCTGTAGGAAGAGTGGGTATGTTGCAGTTCCGAGGGTCATCCGAACTGTGATGTCAGCACGCTTCTGGGAAGACTATGAATGACGGTGACAGCGTTTCTTCCTTTTTCTGGTCACCCTGCGTATATTCTTTACTAAGTTTTAACCTAAAAGCATGTTTTAGGTTTACCCGCTATCCTACAGTTTACTATATATTTGCACAGCGATCTATCGATAGATCGTGATCAACGTTTTGTCCACGCTATTGTTCTAATGAAACAGGCATGAACAATCGAGACAATGAGACTGCAAATTTTGATGAACACCGACAAGCATGCAAGACACACATGCGTTAACTAGGAAAACTGATTAAGGAAACGTTTAGTCATCCAGTTGGGTTGACAAAGCAACTGAATGACGTAAGGTTTCCCTATTATAATATTCCAGTTACCGCACGTCTCTCACACCTTGGACGTTTACTGTAAGAGACGTTACACTACTCTTGATTTTCTCAGTTATAATACATAGGTAAAAAAAAATAGTATTTATAGCAGAAAGGGTTCAGGTGCGATCCAAGAAGACCGGTTAGTTCTCAGAAACGAGTGGGCTGTGAAGAATGTGCCTAACAAATGTAAGTTGGCCCACTGCAAGGCATCTCCATTCATATGTCACCTGATGACATAATGGTAGTGAAGTGATAGTGTTAAAAATCAAAATCGTTGAGGCTTTCATGCATCGATGTCTCAGTAGATGACTCGGTAGATCACTTGTTCAGTAGCCCCGCTCCTCTCCACCCCATTATGTGACCATAAGTGCTCCAATGTTGGATATATCCACTCATTTCATCACTGCCACATATCTTTGCAGCACTGATGATATGGACAATGGCGTCATCACAGCCTCAGTGATGAAGGCACATACAAGCCCTCAGGGGATTGGCTGACAACAACGGTATCATCACCGCTCACAAAAGGGGGCCGGGAAAATGTTACTTACCACTATGGATTATCATAAAATTTTTGGACGCCAGTGGCTCCAAAACGTACCAATCTGTTTAGAATAACTGCTAATTAAAGTACCAGAACTTTTTTACAAAAAGCCCATAGCATTTTAGGCAAATGAGAAAAAGATCAGAAACTTCAGTATATTTTACCGCGACAACTTAAACCAGCATGTGTTTGTCCACCCTAAAACACACAAGACTGGCATTCCTCTATGTCCTGTCACCTCAGACATTAGAAGTCCCCCAAAGTGAGCTGGAAATCTTCTCACGTATATTTTTTGCGTTACCAGACCCCCAGATACACTTCAAACATTCGGGTGACTTACATTTTCAACCTGGATGTTAAAAGAGCATGACTCCTCTCTACTACACGGTTCATTTTACCAAGGTCGCCCACACGGTATTGAATACTCAGTGCTGGCGAGTACACAGCGTGAAGAGCGCAGTTACGTGAATAGTGCTGGATGCATGTACCGTGCTGTACTTCGTGTTGAGTGTTCGTTGCTTTTACCGTTAATTTTAATTTTTTCATTGTGTGTGCTTGGGGGGGGGGATTTTGCATGGTTGTGAGTCATTTACGAAGTCAAAGTACTCGGCGAGTGTAACAAGTACTTATAGTAACAAGTACACACTGAGCATGCGTGGTAATGTTTTTAAATAACTTGCCCGAAATATATAAGGAAACTCATCAAATATGTTGTTTTCGGATAATATAAAAGCACGATGTAAAATAAGGCATCAAAATGGCTTAAAAACGGCATAATACATTTGATAAAATGAACAAATGAAGTGGATAATGGATGCCAGAATTAAAGGAAGGTAAGCCACGTAACAGGGAAAGAAAAAAGGCCAGAACAGACTGCACGAGCAATATAAAATGTGGTATCAAATCTCAAGCACCAATAACAGTTGTAAGAATAACAATAAACCACAAGAGATATTTAGTAATAAACCTCATGTTTTACTGGCAACCATTAAACTAGGTTTACATATAAGAAGCTAAAATTTAAAAAAATGTTGCAACATAAGCTGAAGCAAAATTTATAAAAAAAAATAGTTAACCCTCTACATCATAATTGCCTAGATATACCAAAAGTTAAGTGTTTCCCTGTTCTACTGCATCACACTGGTTACATGCGTAATGAAATTTGCAGCCTAAACTAAGATACATGAGCAGGGTGATGAGGATCTCGTCAAGAATTCCTTCACTTTGGATACAGTAACTGTACTATATGAGCATAAGGTTTTCGTTGCAACACGGAGATATTATTACGTAGGAACTGTCATCTCAGGATGAACCAGGTGAGGGGTGGGAGAGGTAAGGAAGAGGGAAGCGAGGGTGGGGGAAGGTTATGAGATGAGGTTGGGGAGGTGTGGGTGAGAGAGATGACAGCGCTCTAAAACTTTCTCCAGATAAAGAGGAATGATATAAAACACCGACTTGATGAATAAAGACACAAATACACTCAAATTTGGGATTTTTGTCTTCATCCTTCGGTGTAGCTGGAAAATTTAGAAATGATAGGCTAGAAAATAGAAAAAACGGACCATTAAAATAAGAGCATCAGTGCAGTAATCTTACCTGCCCATGCAAGCAGGTTCTACTCACACTCAGGCATTCCCAGTGGCGTTTATCTAGCAGTTAAAATAACCTCAGTGAGTCACTTTACTGACCCTGCATACCAGGTATTCCCTCGTCAAACCAATGTTTTTCTTTATTCTTTCTAAACTTAAATTTAATTCCACATGAATACGAGTTATGTCTTGGTTAAATTTTTTCAGAACTTTATTTATAATCCATTGAGATATTCTGTTTTTTCATTCGTTCACATCAGTCATATTTAGCTCCGTATTCCATTACTTACAAAGTGTGTAAGTTTAATGTCTTCATCCTGTTTTAATGCAGATAATTCTGATACAAGGAACTGACTTTGTCACCATTGTCTTGCTGTATAACCTTGGGTCGTCTATTTCTTGTAAGCTTTGATATTTAGTCAGGAACATTGCTAGCTCTTGCGACCACTTGAGTGTTGATATCTTGGCTTTAGATTTGTTCCATTGTTTTTTCGCTGGATAACTCAATACGCCGCATATTGGTCATTTTCTTTCCCTGTGGTTAGGCCTATACAAATTGAATCGAACTACATATACGACTTGTCTGTCTTAAGCAATCTATCCAGAATCATCCTGAAGCTCCCAGGAATCTTCTAATATGTAGACTTTTTGTATCAACAGTGATTTTTTTTCTGTCACTGTTTATTCCCTCATTCAAGCCGCTTAAGTGTACTATAAACACCAAGTGGCTTAACCCTTATCCCATTTGGAGGCCACTTGTAACGGTTTCCCATCGTCATTTTTCCCCAAGTGTGCAAACCGTTATCAGACAGCTGTGCCTCTTCTGTCCAGAAGAGGAACTCTTCTCAAATGTCGTGTGCTGCTACCATCATCATTCTATTAGTGTTTCTGGAGCTCATGTGTATGCAGTGTATTATTCTGTAGAGCAAATTTTTTAGTGAAAAAGACAAAATATTGAAGTTTAGAACGACCCTTCGTAAAGTCGTGTACAGATTATTGATTTCATTATATAATTTTCTTCAGTCATTTCCAGCTGCATCCACAATGACTTGAGGTTAAGAAAACTGATAGGGAACCACAAGCTCAGGTCATTATACCTTGTGAAAATAGGGAAAACATTAACCAAGGTCACGATAAGCCACAATCGTGAATTAGGTGCAAAATTACACATTTTTTATCATTTATAATCACTGCTGGAATGTAATACAAACAGGAGCAGTATGACCCACAACCGCTGGAAACCTGGAAAAACTGTGACAAGTTAAATACTGAAGATGGGACCGAAAGAACATAGCTCTGCTCCGGTAATTACAAATTGCTTATGGATGAACTCCTTGTAAATGTAAAGTGTAAATTTTAATAACTCGAGTCTGTTTTTATTTTCGGCCTGTGAGCATATTTTTAGAAAACCTATTGAAGTTGAGGTAATGTCACAGCTGGCAGGTACTGCTGCTGCTGGCACTGGCACTGCTGCTGCTGGCATTGCTACTGGCACTGCTGCTGCTGGCATTGCTACTGGCACTGCTGCTGCTGACATTGGCACTGCTGCTGCTCACCTCATACACGTTTTTTTCATGTTGCATTTCCATACACTTGTATGGAAATGCAATATGAAAGTATTATACAAGTGCACAAGTTTTCCCATTTTTAAATAGTCGTTATCTTCAGTCTTTCACTTTACCTAGTATTATTTTTATTAATCCTCCCTGTCATATATATCTAGCCTCGTGCTCGTCAAAATGAGCTTGTTAAGATACGAGCAATATTTTGATTTAGACAAGCCAGAAATGTATATATACAGCTCTTGGTCGATCACTTGACGCAAATAATTAACAATTTCATAATGGACAATAAAATTTGAGTAGAGGAATTATGTGCAATTTGGAAACAATGACTAGCTTTTTTTAGCATTAAGTAATGGCTTGTTTCTGGTGGGAAAATGTTTATGGAAAGAGAGGAGGAAAATGTTTATGGAAAAAAGAGAGGAGGAAAATATGGGTGTGTAAGAGGGGCGGCGTCGAGGCGCGACGGCAACCCTGGCCATTGGCAGCCAATCGTGGTCTCTGATTACCTTCATTTGTTAGTCGTGAAGGTGAAGAATTTGACCAATCAGGGAGACTCACAGAGGCCAGATCCGACACCCCCCACCCCCTCCTCCTCCACCCTCTTCCCTTCTCCCTACAAATAACAGTTTAATTAAACAACCAGGGAGGAGATGGAACACACTCTACCGAAGTGTGAACCCAGAAACGCGCGATAAATTACACCAATAAAGCATAAATGCTCTTAAAAAACCGCAGGTAAAAATGTATTTACCTTTTTTTCCCCAGTGCCCGAGGGTCAAGAGGAAGCGGGAGTGACCATGCCCACAGCTGTTGCTTCCTGGTGGGAGCCTACCCATCTACCCCGCACATCACCACTGCGACTGGAGGAATTACTCACAACTTATCGCCTCCATTACCACCGTCCCCAACACTTACCACGTCAAACTTTGATGGGGTGTTTAACATCAATTTCCCAACACTTCCCAGTTTTTCCTTAAATGCTATTTTCTATAAATAATCATTTAAATTTGGTTATATAAATCTCTAAAGACATACATTAAACCACAGATAAGCAGGTAACATAAACCCCAGTGGAAATAAGTCACTGACTTTTTTGACGGGTATCCTAAGTAATTTACACTATGTATGATGCTCGTACTTGTGTACCTGTGCCTAAATTAATTTAGTTACTAAACCGACCTCAATACATGTGGCAACGAGGTGGTAAGGAACAAGAGAGAACGTTGATTTCTGCACGTGAATCCTTCCTATTTCATACACCCTACAATGGCTCTGCTTGCTTACTCTTACGTGTTCTTATATTATTGTGATGGTAGGAGAGGGGAGGTGAGGCTGGAGGCGAAAGGGGTGGAAGTGAGGATGGGCGTGTGGGTATAATAGGTAAAAAAAAGTGAGGGTAGAGAAGAGAAATGGAAGTAGTGAGAGAAGAAAAGAAGTGGGGGAGGCGAAAAGGTGTGAAAGGAGATGAGAGCGGTGGAAGTGACTGTGATGAAGAAAGGGGAAGGGGGAATGGTAGGTTGGTAAGGGATGGGAGGTGAGGTTCTTTATGGTATGTTGTGAGTCCAGGAGGAAATTGGATTCATGTTGGGGGTAACACTCAAACATTTGATTTTTTATCTTCCACTTCCGCTCAGAAAATATATATGTGGTGGAGGAATAAATAAATTTTTTTTAGCGATGAAATCTCTTGTTTTACACACAGGCACACACAGGGGTCAGTCCTAGGACCAGTGCTGTTTTTGGTATATGTGAATGCCATGACGGAAGGGATAGGCTCAGAAGTGTCCCTGTTTGCAGATGATGTGAAGTTAATGAGGTAGTAGGTTGGTAAACAGCAACCGCCCAGGGAGGTACTACCGTCCTGCCAAGTGAGTGTACAACGAAAGCCTGTAATTGTTTTACATGATGGTAGGATTGCTGGTGTCTTTTGTCTGTCTCATAAACATGCAAGATTTCAGGTATGTCTTGCTACTTCTACTTGCATTTAGGTCACACTACACATACATGTACAAGCATATATACACACACCCCTCTGGGTTTTCTTCTATTTTCTTTCTAGTTTTTGTTCTTGTTTATTTCCTCTTACCTCCATGGGGAAGTGGAACAGAATTCTTCCTCCGTAAGCCATGCGTGTTGTAAGAGGCGACTAAAATGCCAGGAGCAAGGGGCTAGTAACCCCTTCTCCTGTATATATTACTAAATTTAAAAAGAGAAACTTTAGTTTTTTCTTTTGGGCCACCCCACCTCAGTGGGATACGGCTGGTACGTTGAAAGAAGTGAAGTTAATGAGGAGAATTAAATCGGATGAGGGTCAGGCAGGACTACAAAGAGACCTGAATAGGCTACAAGCCTGATCCTACCTGGAGGTTATTCCGGGGATCAACGCCCCCGCGGCCCGGTCCATGACCAGGCCTCCCGATGGATCAGGGCCTGATCAACTAGGCTGTTACTGCTGGCCGCACGCAGTCCAACGTACGAGCCACAGCCCGGCTGATCCGGCACTGACTTTAGGTATCTGTCCAGCTCTCTCTTGAAGGCAGCCAGGGGTTTATTGGCAATTCCCCTAATGCTTGATGGGAGGCTGTTGAACAGTTTTGGGCCCCGGACACTTATGGTGTTTTCTCTTAGTGTACCAATGGCGCCCCTACTTTTTATTGGGGGCATTTTGCATCGCCTGCCCAGTCTTTTACTTTCGTAGGGAGTGATTTCTGTGTGCAGATTTGGGACCATTCCTTCCAAGATTTTCCAAGTGTAGATTATGATATATCTCTCCCTCCTGCGTTCGAACGAGTACAAGTCAAGTGCTTCCAAGCGTTCCCAGTAGTTAAGGTGCTTGACAGAACTTATACGTGCAGTAAAGGATCTCTGTACACCCTCTAGATCTGCGATTTCACCTGCTTTGAATGGAGATGTTAATGTACAACAGTATTCCAGCCTAGAGAGAACAAGTGATTTGAAAAGGATCATCATGGGCTTGACATCTCTCGTTTTGAAAGTTCTCATTATCCATCCTATCATTTTCTTTGCACGTGCGATCGTGGCACTGTTGTGATCCTTGAAAGTGAGATCCTCAGACATTACTACTCCCAGGTCCCTTACATTATTTTTCCGCTCTATTGTATGGCCGGAGTCAGTAGTATACTCTGTTCTAGTTATTATCTCCTCCAGTTTTCCATAACGGAGTAGTTGGAATTTGTCCTCATTGAACATCATATTCTTTACCGTTGCCCACTGGAAAACTTTGTTTATATCTTCTTGGAGGTTAACCGCGTCCTCAGCAGATGACAGCCTCATGCAGATCCTAGTATCATCCGCAAAGGATGATACGGTGCTGTGGTGTATATCTCTGTTTATGTCTGATATAAGGATAAGGAATAAGATGGGGGCGATTTAACTCTGTTGACCACTACTCTTTGTGTTCGATTTGTTAGGAAGTTGAAGATCCATCTCCCCACTTTCCCAGTTATTCCTTTAGCACGTATTTTATGGGCTATTACGCCATGATCGCATTTGTCAAATGCTTTTGCAAAGTCTGTGTATATTACATCTGCATTCTGATTTTCTTCCAGTGCATCCAAGGCCATGTCATGTGAGAGGCAGGAG
>NC_091292.1:56834553-56851310 GCF_038502225.1 Cherax quadricarinatus
TGGTATTATTTTACCCTCTCCATTAACGAGTGTGTTTAATGTGTCCATCCTTACCGGTGTTGTGCCAGAGTTGTGGAAGATGGCTAATGTGGTTCCTATATTCAAATCAGGGGGTAAGTCCACTCCTTCTAATTTCCGTCCAATAAGCCTGACATGGAAATATAAACACATATGCAGTATAATGTGATCCTTTATTGACTACGTTTCACCCACACAGTGGGCTTGAAAAAGCCCACTGTGTGGGCGAAACGTAGTCAATAAAGGATCACATTATACTGCATTTGTGTTTATATTGCCATTGTGTCGGTATTTTATACCATTTATTTCCAAGCCTGACATCTATAGTGGGCAAGTTATTAGAATCAATTATAGCTGACATTATCAGAAGTCACCTTGAAGAGCATAACTTGATAAATGAATCTCAGCATGGATTCACGAGAGGTCGTTCCTGCCTGACAAACTTACTGACGTTCTTCAATAGAACATTTGAGGCAGTTGACAGTGATAAGGAATATGATATTGTTTATTTGGATTTTAGTAAAGCCTTCGATAGAGTACCTCACAGGAGACCCTTGAAATAAGTGGCAGCTCATGGTATAGGAGGTAAAGTTCTAGCATGGATAGAGGCATGGCTTACCAATAGAAAGCAGAGAGTTACCATTAATGAAGTGAAATCTGAATGGGGATTAGTCACTAGTGGCGTTCCACAAGGATCAGTTTTGGGCCCTCTCTTGTTCATAATTTACATTAATGACCTTGATGAAGGGATTACGAGTGACATGAGTAAGTTTGCTGATGATACAAAGATAGGCCGTATAATTCACTCTGAGGAGGATAGCAATGTACTCCAGGAGGATTTGGACAAATTAATGTCCTGGTCTGAAAAATGGCAGATGAAGTTCAATGTGGATAAGTGTTAGGTACTTGCCCTTGGTAATGAAAATAACCATCGAAGCTATAATCTAGGTGAAGTAGAGCTTGATCATACAGAATGTGAAAAGGACTTGGGAGTCATGGTAAGCAGAAATCTAAAGCCAAGACAGCAGTGCCTTGTGTACGAATGGTATATAATACCGACAAGATGAGAGTAAGACACATGTGCAACATCTGGGTATCTTTATTGTAGACGTTTCGCCATCCAGTGGCTTTATCAATACAAATTCTAGGACATAACTTGAAGACAGTAGAACTATGTACAGAAGATGAGGTAATCAGTCCCTCAACCTAGGAGTAGGTGCGAACAGCACCATAGTCGTGGAGATTCTGAAGCAGAAGAAAGAATCCTGGCGCTTATATAGTAACGTCAGGTGAAGCAGACGAGGGCAAATTCACTGGTAGGCGGGATTCCCCAGTGGAAGTAGGTCCTTCCCAAAGAGATGGGTTAGTTGTAGTTGTCGTAGTCGTGAAGGTTATGTACATGTCCTCAGAATTAAGATTCCATGATGTTGCAGTGTCTGACAAGTTGTCTTACTCTCATCTTGTCGGTATTATATACCATTCGTACACAACTTGTCAGACACTGCAACATCATGGAATCTTAATTCTGAGGACATGTACATAACCTTCACGACTACGACAACTACTACTACAACTAACCTATCTCTTTGGGAAGGACCTACTTCCACTGGGGAATCCCGCCTACCAGTGAATTTGCCCTCGTCTGCTTCACCTGACGTTACTATATAAGCGCCAGGATTCTTTCTTCTGCTTCAGAATCTCCACGACTATGGTGCTATTCGCACCTACTCCTAGGTTGAGGGACTGATTACCTCATCTTCTGTACATAGTTCTACTGTCTTCAAGTTATGTCCTAGAATTTGTATTGATAAAGCCACTGGATGGCGAAACGTCTACAATAAAGATACCCAGATGTTGCACATGTGTCTTACTCTCATCAGCAGTGCCTTAATGTGCGCAACAAGGCCAACAGATTACTTGGGTTTATCTCAAGAAGTGTTAGTAACAGAAGTCCAAAAGTTATTTTACAGCTCTATACATCACTAGTGAGGCATCATTTAGATTATGCTGCTCAGTTTTGGTCCCCTTACTACAGGATGGATATAGACTCATTAGAGAACATACAGAGAAGGACTAAAATGATTTACTGTGTAAGGAACCTCCCGTATGAAGATAGACCTAAAGCCTTAAATCTCCACTCTCTGGAGAGGCGTAGAATGAGAGGAGATATCATTGAAGTGTATAAGTGGATGACGGGCATAAACAAGGGAGACATTAATAAAGTACTGAGGGTGTCGAACCAGGTAAGAACCAGAAATAATGGATTTAAGTTGGATAAATTTAGATTTAAAAAGGACATAGGTAAGTACTGGTTTTCTAACAGAGTTGTAGATGCGTGGAACAGTCTTCCCAGTGGGGTGATAGAGGCTAGGACCTTGGGTAGCTTTAAGAAGAGACTGGACAAATATATGAGTGGGAGGGGCTGGGTTTGATTGGTGTCATGGGGTACGGGAGTTATTTCTTGGGTGTGATGAATGGTTTGAAAAACCGACAAGTTGAAGATTGAGACACTTATGCAGCATATGGGAATCTTTATTCAGGAAACGTTTCGCCACACAGTGGCTTCATCAGTCCAATACAAAGAGAAAGGCGTAAGGAGAGGAGGAGAATGAGGTATTTCTTGGGTATCTTTAGGTAGTGGTCCTTTTGATAAGGACCTGCCTCGCATGGGCCAGTAGGCCTTCTGCAGTGTTCCTACATTCTTATGTTCTTATGTTCTTATTGTACCCTCTGGTATTATTGTACCCTCTGGTATTATTGTACCCTCTGGTATTATTGTACCCTCTGGTATTATTGTACCCTCTGGTATTATTGTACCTTCTCTGGTATTGCTTGTACCCCGTCTGGTATTACTTATACCCTCTCTGGTATTGTACCCCTCTGGTATTATTTGTATCCCCTATGGTACCCCCTATGGTATTACATGTACCCTATATAATATTACATGTACACCTTGTATAATATAACTTCTTCCCCTTAAGGTATTACTTAAAACCTTTTGTTATCACGGTCAATTTATACCTTAAGCTACTTCCATTTATTTATTAATATTTTTTACATGTGTTTCTGGCAGTCCTCGAAGATACAGTGGGGAAGGGGGGGGGATGAGGAGAGAGCAGTATGGTTGTCAGGAAGTTTTCCTGCAAGAACACTGAGTCTACGCTCATTCTCTAGTGAGGCCTTGTTTCCTGGTGTTGTGAATCTCTCGTGAATAAGTTTTACGCTACTACCGTACTTCAAGACCCTGAAGTGTACCGGTAAGATGTGACCTACGCCTGGCAACTCCTCCTCCCAATTTCAGCATGCTTATTATGTTATATTAACTACGATCTTTCTTGGATG
Organism: Cherax quadricarinatus; assembly: GCF_038502225.1. Taxonomy (NCBI): domain Eukaryota; kingdom Metazoa; phylum Arthropoda; class Malacostraca; order Decapoda; family Parastacidae; genus Cherax; species Cherax quadricarinatus. Next base: position 56,837,914 of record NC_091292.1, read on the forward strand.
AGGTGGGAGCCTAGGGTGACGGTGATAATTATCTGTAAATGCTGGTACGGATTTATAATAATTTTTTCAATGAGCAATGGAGTGGTGTGAGTGGAGGAGACGCAGTCATCTCTTGATTTTGTAAATGGATTGAATGATCAGCACAGATGCGCCAGCTGTTGCTTAGCTACTGAATAACGCTATTGCAACATTTTCAAAATAAAGGATTGAATACTAACCCTTAAGCGTACATATATGGTAGAGAACTGTGGCATTTACAAGGCACCGTGACCTAGGTCACTGAGCGTTTGTGACCAAAAGGCCAAAATGATTAAGTACACTGATATTCACGAATCGATCCAGAAATAAATTGAAAATGACTCAAACCAACAAAAACATAAGAAATAAATCTTATTTCGCAACTAGGGTAATATATACTGAAGTTGGGTGTCGTGTAAATGTGAGTACTTGAAACCTACTAATAAAAAAAAAAGTGGCAGATATGCTACTTCCTTCTAGAAAACCAAGATTATGGTTGATGAATCAGACACAAAACCAAGGCTATATTTGATGAATCAGACACATAACCAAGATTATGATTGATGAATCAAACACACGTGCAACATCTTGGTATCTTTACTAATACTGTAAACGTTTCGCCACCCAGTGGCTTAATACAATATAGAAGACTGGAGAGATAGAAAAAGATACCCAGATGTCGCACCTGTCTTAAAAATTTACCAGCTTGTCTGTATTATAATAAATTAGACACATGTGCAACTCTTGGGTATCTTTATTGAGGAAACGTTTCGCCACACAGTGGCTTCATCAGTCCATACAAAGGAGAATCTTGAACAGGTATCAATAAAGATACCCAAGAGTTGCACATGTGTCTATTTTATCAATGTGTCGGTTCTCTGAACCATTCATCTACTTGCCTGTATTATATACCAATGATATACAAGATTACGGATGAATGTGTCACGTAATTGGTAGACTATTGGAGGAGAAAACGTAGACACCCATACAGAGAGGGTAAAAAAAATCCCAGTAGAAGCTATTCGCATTGAAAAAAACTTTTACAAACTCAGAAATTCCTAATTAATATTTGATTATTAAATGTACAAATAAATACAATAATTGAGTTAAGGACTGAATTTGTGACGATGTATTTACATAAGCAAATGTTATTACTAAACCCCCCCCAAAAGGAAGATAAGCTGTTGGTCTACAAGTGAGAATAATCATACCTTCTCACTTCCAGGTTTCCGGAGGTGAGAGAGAGAGAGGGTATGTTAGAGGCCATTGGGCTTGTTACCTGTGGATGATTAGTGGTAGTACCAGGTACAAGGCTCAACCCTCAAAGGTGAGCTGCCCACCATAGGTGTTTATAATACAAAATGGATAGCCATTACGAGAGACAATAGTATTAACCTCAACGGATACGACTTGAAGCTTTTATTTATAACCCTGAAATTCGAGCCTATTCCAGGAAATCTCTTGGTGAAATGTATTCAGATGTTTTTATTAATATAAATACTATTTTTTGATTATGCAATATATATATATATATATATATTATATATATATATATATATATATATATATATATATATATATATATATATATATATATATATAATTATATATTATGCGTGTGTGTGTGTTTATACATATATCGTGGCGAATATCTAAAACTTGCGATTTTGGCTTAAATAGCAACGCTCTTCTTGCCTAATAAGCCAAGCGAAAATTTGTGTATACAATAATTTCGCAAAAATCATTTTGAACCTAACGATAAAAATATATATCATTGTGTTTGTTTATTATTAAATTATTGTAAACTTATCTAAAATATATTTAGTTACTTTAGGCTAAATTAAACTGCGCTTGTTATTCCAAGGTTCTTTTGGTACAAAATTATTAATTTTTTACATTAACGTAAATGGAAAAAATATATCTTTAAACTTATAAGACAAAATTTTAGAAAGTACTTAATTTTAAACGAGTTCTTGCTAACTAACCAGTTTTATCGTCACGACATATATATGCATACAGTGGCAGCTTTGAGGTACACAGTTACACTTGCTCGTTAATTCATATATATATATATATATATATATATATATATATATATATATATATATATATATATATATATATATATATATATATATATATATATATATATATGTCGTGCCGAATAGGCAGAACTTGCGATCTTGGCTTAAATAGCAACGCTCATCTTGCCATATAGGACAAGTGAAAATTTGTGTATGCAATAACTTCGCCAGAATCATTCTGAACCTAACAAAAAAAATATATTTCACTGTGTTTAGTATTAAATTATTGTAAACAAATCTAAAATATATTTAGTTGGGTTAGGCTAAAATAAATTATTCTTGTTATAATAAGGTTAGGTAAGTTTTCTAAGATTCTTTTGGTGCAAAATTATAAATTTTTACATTAACATCAATGAAAAAAATATATCTTTAAACGTATATGAGAAAATTTTAGAAAGGACTTAATTTTAAACGAGTTCTTGCTAATTGACCATTTTTACATATTCGGCACGACATATATATATATATATATATATATATATATATATATATATATATATATATATATATATATATATATATATATATATATATATATATACCTAATACATGCAGACATGGTCAAAAGGTTCAGTTGATTTTGAGACTAAACATCAAAAAGTGGTCTGAAAAACGCTCAACATCGAGTCAGTGGCAGTTATGTGGACAAAAACGTCTTGTCAGTGTGAGAGGTCAGGTGAGAACGGCCAGACTGGTTCAAGCTGACAGGAGACAGTAACGCAAATAACCTCACATTACCACAGTAGTATGCTGAAGAGCATCTCTGAATTCAGAGCACATTAAGCCTTGAAGTAAATCGGCTGAAGCAGCAAAAGACCTTAACGGGATCTACTACTGTCAGCTAAGAGGATCAAACGAGGCTACAGCGAGCACAGAATCACCATAGCTAAACAGTTGAAGACTGTAAAAACAGGATCTGATAAATCATGATTTCTGATGCAACATGCAAATGAAGGTAGTCGGAATTTGGAGTAAATATTTGGGATGTGGTAGAAAGGATTATTCTCAGCATGATTTTGCAGCACCTGCGTGATGTTATGTCAACATGGACCAGGATCTGTAAGGAATATTTTCATCACTTTGTGGTTTTCCATTTCACGAGAAATTCAGGCTTTTCTGTGGACAAGGAAGGGGAGCCCTCCCCAGTACTAGAAGGATGTACCTAACGAACTGGCCAATGAGTGTATGTGAAATAGTATTTCAACAGTGACAGGAAGGGGGGTTGGAGTCGCAACTTTAGGTCTTTCGTACTAATGCTAATGGAAGTTTCATCAGGAACTTTCACTGTGAATTAATGAATCTAGAATATTGTGTTTGGGGAAAGAGGCTTCTGCTTGTGAAGACAACGCCGGGTCATGCATGAAGGACGTTGTTTCGACAGCTCACAGTAGGTTTTTACCTAAATTTTCATTATGTATTTATTCTCCTTTCTTCATACTGCAAGCTCCTGATGAGGCATCTCATTTGTGTGATAGACCTAAAGGAGCTGTTCTTCCCTCCTGAGACTGTTACAATTTATCTGTGATTTTTTGCATGTATGCATGCTCAAACAAGACGGCGCAACTGAAAGTTAAAAACTCGGATGAGTGATAGGAATGTTAGGAACTACATCTTCAGCATTAGGGTTGTCAGGAAGTGGAATAATCTGGAGAGTGAGGTAATAGAATCGAGATTCATGTATTGCTTTGAAAAGAAGTACGATAAGGTTCTTGGAGTCGGGAGAGAGAGTGGACCTAGGAGCGACCAGCGAAGAGAGGGGGGGGGCAGGAGTGGCAAATCAACTTCTGCAACCACATATAGGTGAACACGCACGCACGCATACAACACACACACACACGGACACACACGGACACACACACACGGACACACACACACACGGACACACACGGACACACACTGACACACACACACACACGGACACACACACACACGGACACACACGGACACACACACGGACACACGCACACACGGACACACACACACGGACACACACACACGGACACACACACGGACACACACACGGACACACACACACACGGACACACACACACACGGACACACACACACGGACACACACACACACGGACACACACACACACACGGACACACACACACGGACACACACACACGGACACACACACACGGACACACACACACACACACACACACACACACCTTGAACGGAACGGATTCAGGGAAGGCAAATCCCGTGTCGCAGACCTACTTGAGTTTTATGACAAGGTAACGGAAGTAAGACACGAGAGAGAGAGGTGGGTAGATTGGATTTTCTTGGACCGCAAGAAGGCCTTCGACACAGTTCCTCACAAGACATTAGCGCAAAAGCTATAAGATCAGGCAGATATAACAAGAAGGGCATTGCAGTGGATTAGAGAAGACCTGGCAGGGAGGCAACGAGTCATGGTACGCGACGAGGTTTCACAGTGGGTGCCTGTGACGAGCGGGGTTCCACAGGGGCCAGTCCTAGCACCAGTGCTATTTTTGGTACAAATGAATGACATGACGTAAGGGATTGATTCAGATGTGTCTTTGTAGATGTAAAGTTAATGAGAATTAAATTAGATGAGGACCAGGCGAGACTGCAGAGAGACCTGGACAGGCTGGAAGCTTGGTCCAGCAACTGGCTCTTCGAATTTAACTCCGCCAAATGCAAAATCATGACGATCGAGGAAGAGCAAAGAATACCACAGGCAGAGTATAGGCTAGGTGGCCAAAGAGAGCAAGCCTCACTCAAGGAGAAAGATCTTGGGGTGAGTATAATACCGAGCACGTCTCTGGAAGCACACATCAGCCAGATAACTGCTGCAGTATATGGGCGCCTGGCAAACCTGAGAATAGCGTTCCAATACCTCAGTAAGGAATCGTTCAAGACTCTGTACATCGTGTACGTTAGGCCCATATTGGAGTATGCAGCACCAGTTTGGAATCCACACCTGGTCAAGCACGTCAAGAAACGAGAGAAAGTGCAAAGGTTTGCAACAAGGCTAGTTCCAGAGCTAAGAGGAATGTCCTATGAAGAAAGGTTAAGGGAAATCGGACTGACTACACTGGATGACAGGAGGGTCAGGGAAGACGTGATAACGACATACAAAATACTGCGAGAGATTGACAAGGTGGACAGAAGCAGGATGTTTCAGAGATGGGACACAGAAACAAGGGGTCACAATTGGAAGCTGAAGACTCAGATGAGTCAGAGATATTAGGAAGTATTTCTTTAGTCATAGAGTTGTCAGGAAGTGAAATAGTCTGGCAAGTGATGTAGTGGAGCCAGGAACCATACATAGTTTTAAGACGAGGTATGATAAAGCTCATGGAGCAGGGGGAGAGAGGACCTAGTACCGATCAATGAAGAGGCAGGGCCAGGAGCTAGGTATCGACCTCTGTGAGTACACATACAAAAATCTAACACACACCATAAAAACACATACACACACTCATATGCAGTTGGTTTCTAATGCAGGAAGCAGAATACATCACCATCAACACTAAATCACTCAGGGACACTAAATACCAGGTTTCTATAAATAATTCCAGTTAAAGCAATAAATTATCCGCTTCTTTGTCTTGAATTATGAATTAGTAATTACTAGTTTCCCGTAATTAGAATACTCTCTAAAAATAATGCACATTTTTGTAGACAGATCCGTAAAGTGTAGAGAGGTAATTATACACACTATGTATATGTTTGGAGTTTAATCACTGTAGTAGAGATTAATGTATCGTTAATTGTGTACAGGTAAGATGTAGATAAGCAAGACGCGTGTGCAACAGTTGCAAAAGTCAAGTTGCACAGGTCTTATCAACTTTTCGGTATAGTATACCAATATCCACAGCCTTAATGATCCTCGTGTATTCGATATGCATTAAACCAAATGATAAACCACTCAACATCGTCAATGCATATAAAAAAAAAACACCACTGGCGGGACTAGAACCCGCGATCAGTCATACAACTCCAGACCGTGGTATGGTTTGTTTGCAATAGTGTCATTACGATTTCGTGAGTCATTGCATATATATATATATATATATATATATATATATATATATATATATATATATATATATATAGAGAGAGAGAGAGAGGTATGTACTGTATATATTTATACACCGAATTTGCTTTGACTCATATTTTAGGAGTTAAAATTTTCTTGGTAGTGCACAGGAAAAGTGCAACCTTAGCTAATGTACAGTGGATAGGGCTTAAATAATATAGTACAGTAGTGGGTTGTACAGTATTGATGTATATGGATGTATAGCTAAGTCGAATACTATCGTGTGGTATTACCTTATATTTATATTAAAACTAACTTACAATACCAGCTCACTGTACAAGTTATTCCTGCCCAATGTATGGAAGATGTACCAAACTTGTTTAAAAACAGACTAGTTGCAATGGAGTCCATTACTGATGCAACGTTTCACCGATGGGTGATAATTTTCAAGTGGGCGAAACATGTTACTAAAGGACTCGGCAGCAACTGCTCTCTTTCTTGCTACTTGTCGGAGTTCCGTTCCAGTTCCCAACAAACCTGATGGACCATCTTGTCAGGGTTATATAACACACTTCAGCAACTTGTGTTTACAAGCCCCTGCCGCATAGTTTTCATTATTGGCTTTACTTGAAAGGGGCTCAAGAGTTCACTTTAAAAAACGACTTATCTCGCTGTTTAGTCGGGATAGAACCTGTATGTATTAACCAACATTGCCAGAGAACCTAACCAACATTGCCGAGAAATTTATCATAACAGTAACTTAACTGCTCGCCTGGATTTAATATTATTTGTTTTTTAGGATGGAACTATGATTTCAGAGCTTACTTGTTTTTCCCAATATAACATGCAACATTCTTTTGAAAAAGATTGTAAATATGCAGTAACAACAAATTACTTATTAAAGAAGTGATGCCATTAATCTCGCTAGTGACACAGATTGCCTCAGTAAAACTATTTTTTTTTCCAAAGTGTCAAGGGACTAGTCAGTGAAGATCCTGAGGTATTTCAGTGTACACCAAGACCGGTGGATCGAGTCCATTGGGCCACCCTACATAAATTTATTTCACAATGTAAAATTTTATTGAGCTTTAACTAGGGTACAACACAGGAATAAAATAAGTTAAGAAAACAGTGACATTGATTCTCTCGTCTGAACTTCATGTATGTTACTATACACAGACTTACTTATGTTTATTCTCAGATGCTTTTTACCTTTAGACGTTACGATCGGGCACGTTCACATATACCTGCTGGACACTCAGGCCCCTGCCCATCAATATCTCATTCTCTCTCCTGCCAACCCATACACAAACTTCATTACCAGTTTAATATATTCATTTCATGTCTAATATTTTTTGCTGAATTCACCGAAGAATGAAAGGCTTAAGAGTAGAACTCAAATGCATGTTGTAAAAAAGTTCTCAAATTCTAACTTAAGTACCTCGTAATATTTATTTTTGTGTGACACGTGTAGACAGTGTGTCTGCAGTCAGGTCACTAAGAATGGTTCAGGGTACCAGCCCCTCCACAGCTGTTGCAAGTGGTTGTCAAAGTCGTTAGATCCAGTATGCTTGTGAGCCGACGAGTAGTGGAGCAATGACGAGTATTAGCAAAAGAAGCTCCATCTACAGGAGAGACTGCGAGAAACTGCTTTTAGTAAACTTCGTAACCATAAAAAGTCATTTCTTGCTCTCTCTTCATCTACCGATGTAATTGTAATTCTTGTGATTCTTTACCTAGCAACACTCATGTAGAACGTAATCGGCGGCACTCCCCACACAGTGAGAGAGGAAAGGTTACTTGCGTATAAGATGTCACGAAGGTAGGAACCTTGACAAACAAAGGTGTTGTTCATCAAGGCGACGGGCAAGTTGTAGTGTGCCCTTAGATAGGGGGGAGAGGAACACAGAAGTGTCACGCAGGTGGACGATGGTGACCAACTGCGCAGGGACTGTTATGTGTGTGAGGGCGGGATAGGCAAGGAATGGACCATACTTACCCCTCTTTAAATGTAACTCTTAAGGACATTAAATCAATAAGTGATGAGAGGTGCGTCATAATGAAGAGTACACGCGACTTGATCTTTGTAAGAAGTGAAATGTTTCCACAACCTTGTAATTTTGTACGTACATCAATGTTTAGCTCAAATTTTTAACTGATCCAAATTGAAAATGAAAACAGGACGTTACCTGGGTCAATAACAAGTCATTGTGATAATGGTCCAGCAACACTAACAACAGCACAGTCAACAGCATCACCAACAACAAGAAAACCACCAACACCACCAACAACAAAAACGAAAACAACACCCACCATCCTCATACCGCTCATGAGGCAGGATTAACTGTGAACCCTAGAGAAAACTAAGTTAATACACTTAAAGGTGCTGAAAAACGTCATGTTGATGGTTCGCTAAAGTTAACAAATTCAATATAAAACATGATACCTGAAAATTAAAGTAGTACATAAATAATGATGCCGTGTTAAAAAGCCTTATGAATTAAGACCGTGTTAAAAAGTCTTGGAAATTTAGCACAGCTGATGTTAAAGGTAAACTTGTAAAATTTCACATTGCTTTGAACATGGAGGCCGCTTCGAAAAAAATAATTAATTCATGATTGAACATTTTTTTTTTATTATTGACACACTGGCCGATTCCCACCAAGGCAGGGTGGCCCGAAAAAGAAAAATTTTCACTATCATTCACTCCATCACTGTCTTGCCAGAAGGGTGCTTTACACTACAGTTTTTAAACTGCAACATTAACACCCCTCCTTCAGAGTGCAGGCACTGTACTTGTCGTAGGGGTTCGGTAGGAGATAACTAGGGTTGAAGGTAGACACACTTGTTGGATGGTAACGATATATATATTGTCAGACTGTGGTAAGGAAAGGATGAGCCCAGCCTGCCGTGTCACTGCCTGGATGTCTATACGCCGACTGAGAGCGAGGCAGCTCGTCTCACTGCCTCAAGCTGTACCCTGTGACGTCATATAGTCACAGGTCTAAGGGATCTTCTATATAAAGCACATGGATGGTACTATAATATGCTATACAACACATATAAGGGGATCAGCAACTATGCTGACAGCTCGGTCATGTTACGTATGTCGTCTCGACATACACTACTATGCTATAGGCTGAACAGGCAGGTGGTTCTGGGCTGATTCTATACAATAACAAATTCATATATACAGTGGTCCCTCTCTTTTCATAGTTCTCGGCAATCGTAAATTTCGCCAATCATAGGGGTATTTTCGTATAAACATGGACTCGCTTTTCATAGGTTGACTCGCGAATAGTAGTTCGTCCAGGACGCTTAGGCACGGTGTGAGCAGGGGAGGCCTCCCTACCCAGCCAGTCTGGCATTGTTTACCAGTGAGTGAAGGTCCCCTCAAGTGCTCCTACGAAATATTAAATAATATTCCACTCATTTTAGTGCTTGCAAGTACTAAATAAGCTACCATGGCTCCAAAGAAAGCTCCTAATGCCAAGCCTGTGGTAAAGAAGGTGAGAAATATGTACAGTGACGAAGTCTTGTACCATTTTAGGGAAGTGTTAGAGACACCAGAAACAGAGCTCTCTCCACAGTTACTTTGTGAGACAGGACTAGCGACTCTCAAGGTGGTCCTAGTGGCATTAAGAAACAGAGAAGAGAAGCAACCCCAGAGAAGCAATTGGTACCTGAGGTGTTGATGGAAGGGGATTCCCCTTCCAAACTGTAAACAATCCAATCTCTCTCCTCCTCCAGTCTCCCATACACTAAGAAGAATCTCCAATAAAGGTAAGTGTTATGCTGTTAATGTTTCATTCATCATTTCCCACTGTATTGTTTATGTACTACATGTATATTTCATGTAAAATTTTTTTTTGTTTTAATACTTCTGAGTGTCAGAAACGGATTAATTGTATTTACATTATTTCTTATGGGGAAAATTGATTCGCAAATAGTAAATTTCGTTTATAGTAGCTCCTCCTGGAATGGATTAATTACGAAAAACGAGGGACCACTGTATATAACTTAGAACTAATAGATGGTATCATAATGGATGTTAACATAATGAGTTTTACGTAATGGGTGTTAACGTAATCACTTTTAACGTAATGCATTACGACTTATAAGACCAAATCATTGTACATTATGGATGGAATTGATCGATCGATCTGTATTCATGCACTCTACGGATTCTGGGGAAGAATAAATATATATACATGTATATATATACAAGGTGAAATTAACAGCAAGGCATCTGGTGCACTCAGATCATTACTGTCAAATTCTCAGAATACAGAAGGAACGTGAACACGAAAAAAAAAATTCTGAAAAACTGATCAGTTAATAACAAACAGTTGACAATTTCCTTCATCTCGGACATCTAGTTATACAGACTATGTACATTTAAACCCAATTCTGCGAGGGTGAGGTTTACATATGCAGAATGGTTATCATCTCTGGGAGGATCGAATTCCTCTGCAATGGCTAACACATGCCTTGACTGAGGGAGATCTGAACGAGTATCTACAAAAGATACTTGTGGGTTTCTCATTACTTGTCGAGTACGCAAGGAGTAACGACATTCAGGTTGAATATCTGACTGAGTATTTGAGGTAGAGGGTACAGAGTCAAGAGGATTTTCAGCATCTGTCACATTAGTCTGGGTAGCAATATCATCATCTCATACTAATTTCATATGATCTAAATGCGATTCTTTGTACTTACCAGTACTAATTTCTCTAACCTTACACTTATTGCCAGAGATATGTTCTACAACTCGATAAGGGCCAACGAACTTTTGATCGAGCTTAGGCATTGCGGATGTTTTGTTGAAATTACTCTTGAACCTACTTTAACTTTTGATGGCTTAGCACGGCTATTAGTAACTCTAGTAAATTCTGCTGTTGATTTATGAAGTGTTTCACGGATTCTTCTAAAAACACTGAGTCATGCTTGTACGAGTTGCTACGAAATCATCAGGGTTGTAATTGGGTTTCGGAGTGGAATATAACTCATAGGGTAAACGCTTGTCTACACCATAGAATGCATAATGTGGAGTATCACCTATGGAAGCACTGTAAGCAGAATTTATGGCACATTGAACATCTGGTATGACTTCATCCCAAGTTTCACTATTGGGGTTGATAGTGGCTCTCAAAACATCAAGTACTTTCTTATTGGTTCGTTCAGCTAACCCATTGCTGGCAGGATGTTGAGGAACAACGGTGGATTTAGAGATCTTGTACAAAGTACACAATTTTTCAAGAATCTCATTACAGAATTCACCTCCATTATCTATTACTAAGGACTTAGGGGTGGTATGCCTGCAGATAATGCGTTCTTTAAACGCTTTAGCTACTGTCTCTGCAGTCTTATCTGCAATAGAAACTAACTCACAATATCTGGTGAAATGGCCTACCATAACACACAGATGTTTGTTGCCTTGGTGGGAACATTTAAAATTAGTTAACGAATCAAGGGCAACTCTTTCCCCACGGTTCGCTAGTGGTTGGGTACACTTGGATTGGATTAGGACCATTGACATTTCCTTTATGTTGCATACAAACACTACATTTCTTAACATACTTTGAAATGTCAGTTGCCATACGTGGCCAAAGTACTTCATTCTGGCTTGCTTCACAGAACGATCCATACCAGGGTGTGCAACACCTGGTGTATCGTGAACTAGCTGTAGAGCTACATTCAGTAGTGACTGTGGAATTACTAACTGGTACACTCTTCTACTTGGAGTACCCAACTCGGCTGTTCGATACAGTAATTCTTGGCTCATTACAAAGTCACTGATGGATGCTGGTGGCTTCACAGTCAGAATAAGATCTTCGTGGAGCAGGAATCGAATCACACCAGACCACATGGGATCTGTTCTTTGGGCATTCTTTACATCCTCTGCAGTAAATGGAGGATCTGCAGTAACTACACTAACGTGTCGCGATAAAGCATCTGCGGCTACGTTTGACTTGCCAGGTAAATGTTCAAAAGTGGGATTGAACTCTTGGATAGTCAAGGTCCATCTGGCTAACCTTCCAGTAGGTTGTTCTGGAATAAAGATATCAGTGGTGCATGGTCTGTCAAGACATGAACAGGGTACTGGTAAATAATGTCTCGGAAGTGCTTTAAAGACCATACTATTGCTAAAGCTTCTTGCTCCGTTACTGTATAATTACGTTCAGCCTTCGTAAGGACTCGACTAGCAAATGCAACTGCGTTGTACTTGCCATCAGTCTTCTGAGCTAGTACGGCACCTATGCCAATTGAACTAGCATTAGTTGTCAAATAGAAGAGCTTAGAAAAATCTGGGAATTTCAAAATGGGAGCAGACGTTAGCTTTTCTTTTAGTGTTTGGAATGCTCTTTCTTGACGGAAGGTCCAGACAAAAGGAGCATCTTTCTTAAGCAATTCAGTTAGAGGAGCTGCTATTGAAGAAAAATTAGCAATGAAAGATCTGTAGAAACCTGCTAGACCCACAAAGGATCTTACAGCATCAGCAGTTTTGGGGGCTTAAAATTTAGTACTGCCATTACTTTACTTTGATCAGCCCTAACCCCTCTAGGAGTGACTACATGACCAAGAAACTTGATTTCTGATCTGAAAAATTGACATTTGGACAGTTTGATCTTTAAATTGGCTTCTTCAAGCTTACCAAATACTATATCAAGTCTTTTCAGGTGTGTATCCACATATTCGGACATGACGATTACGTCGTCTAAGTACACCATAAGTGCTTTACCTATAAGACCTCTAAAGATATTGGTCATGAGTCTAGAGAACGTGATAGGAGAGGATCATAATCCAAAAGCCATTCGAAGGAAGTGATAATGACCTGTGGGAGTGGAGAATGAGGTTAACTCTTGGCTGTCCTCGTGAAGAGGGACTTGCCAAAACCCTTGTAACAAGTCCGGGGTCGAGAAGGCTTTGTTATCTCCGATATTGCGTAAAAGATCACCTAGTACGGGAAGTGGGAGGCGATCTGGAATAGTTTTCGCATTTAACTTCCTAAAGTCAATCACCGGGCGCCAAGTACCGTCCTTCTTAGGCGCTAGGATCAAGGGAGCGTTCCAGGGTGAATTACTAGGTGCAATAACTCCATCATCGAGCATTTGATTGATCAATTCCTCTGCGACAGCAACTTGGGAATGAGGCATTCTGTATGCAGGCATATAGATAGGTCTAGTACCAGGTTCAAGTGGAATACGATGGGACAATAAGTTCGTTATACCCATCTCTCACCTGGTAAGGCAATGGCTTTACGACGTTTGTTCAACTGCGT
>NC_091292.1:56851410-56911410 GCF_038502225.1 Cherax quadricarinatus
AGGGCCCTTAGTCATCCTCATGGGGAAGATTTCTGATACATGGGATCAATTTTGTCATCCTCCTTTGTACATTTTCCCAGGGGAATTTATATCCATTCAGTAATACGGTGACCAAAACTGTGAAAGATAATCAAAAATGAGGCCTAACCAAGGATGTATAAGGGGAAAAAAGAACAACCTGGGGACTCTATTATTTATTTTCCCTTGTTAAACCAAGGATTCTATTATTTATTGCGAACACTTATGCACTGTTGTCTTGGTTTCAGATTACTCAACCAGAACTCCTAAATCTTTTTGAAAATCCGTAATATTAAGATTCTTATTTTTTTTAAGTGGCATATTTTAAACCCCACCAACATTTAAATTTGTTTTGTTTAAAAAACCCAAATTGCCACCCTCCGCCCCTGCAATATTTTTTTAAAATTTTATTGTAATGCCCTCAGTTAAAATTCCCCTTTTTGGGGCCCGTTTTTTATTTTCTTCTTTTTTAAATTAAACGTTTTATATACCCTTTATAAAGGTAAAAAATTGGGGTAGGTTTTTTAAAGATCCCTTTAATAAATTCCCCAAAAAAAGGGGGCCGGGACAAACCCTGGGCACCCTTGAGGGCCCACCAGGGAAGGTAAAATGTGTTTTACTTTTTTAAAGGGGCCTTTGGCAAAAAAACCTTGGACCAAGGTAAAAATTTTAAATGACGACTCTCCCAATTAAAAAAGGCTTTTGGCTTAAGTTACTTTGGGGGGAAAATTCTATTAAAGGCTCGGCACGAAGATAAAATATAAGACGGAGGGGACCCCTTGGGGGGGCCCCCAAAAAACCAAACTGTTTTTTAGTGAAGAGGTGACTGAAATCCATTTAATGGTTCAGGCTATTAGAGATTTTTTTTTTAAAAGACTATGCCACTGACTTAAAAATAAGGAGCCCAGGTCTATGGATCTGGTTTGTGCTTGTCTTTCGGGGTTTTTAAATGAATACCACCCTTTGCTGGTTTAAGTGTCACGGGAAACTGTTCAGAGGCCAATATGGCATCATGGTTATTTACCAGTCATCTTGCAGGGGCCTGGAGCTTTATTTCTCATTCTGCGTAGTGACTAGTACATCTCTTTAGGTATATAGGTCTAGTAATGGTGTATAAATTAAAGTATTGGTTGAAAGTCTGCCCGGTTGTCGTTTCTTCATTGGATGATCCACTGATAGTGGTTGTTGTTGAATATTCTGCTGTCACTGTATGAGAAAAATTTCTCCCACACTTTGCCAATCAGATTGGTTTGATCTTGAGGGTTATTCATGTTGATAGACACGTTCTCACTGTCTTCGTCGATGAGAGTGATTAGGTGAGTTAGGTACCGCGTAGGCGTGGGCTTGACCCCAAGAGCATTGAATCTTACTCAAGAGCTGTTCGGGACTATGTTTGTATTGGTTAGCCTGAAGAACAAGATATATCCGTAAATCCTTTTGTGATGGGTGATTAGAGTGATTAATTTCCGCCTCACTCGTGCAGTAAAGCAAGTGTGGGCTCTCTCGCTTGGTGGTGCCTCTCACACTCTCATAATATTTCATGATCTCCTTAATTTCCTGGCTGGTTTGTACTGCTGGTATAACTTTGATGATGTTAGTCGGCTTCATGCACCAGTAGCATCCACGATTCTTTCGTGGAGGGAGCTGACTGCATCGTCTAATGCAGTTAAAGGTTGGTTCTCAAGCACACAGTATGGTCATTGCCTGTAGTCCTGAAGGTCAAAGCCCAGGTTTTAGGTTAGGTTCTGTGGAGTGGTATCCGGTATGGCGAAGTCTGAGCTTTATTATGACAGGAATGTGGTCCGATCGACATTTCTGCCATGGGAAAAATCTGCAATAAATAGGTCGAATCTCTGTTGGTGAGGACAACATCGGGTGTTCCGGTGAGGGCCCACATGTGACTTGAAGAATGGGCCTTGAATGACAGATTTCTGCTGACATTAGGTTGAGCAGCTGTTTTCCTTATGATCACCTAGTGGCTGAGCTGCGCCGCAGCTGAAGAGAGCGGGTGATGGGAGTTGAAGTCCTGCGCACGGTGGTGCATTTCTACCGAGTATCTGATGTAAGGGATGGACTCTATGTACGGCAGTATAGGAGGGAAGTCTCCTGTTCCACTGTTAGTTGCCCAGGAGGTTGCCATTTCTATTGCAAGATGTCCTCATCAACGTGGATGTTACAGAATGTGTATCCCAGTTTCACTAGGACAGCACCCACTGCGGGTTCCTCTAGACTTCAATAGTGCTGAGCAAACTCGCAACTTAATATGTTGGTCAGGTCTGTAGCGTTTCGTTCAGAATAATGATGTCCGGGTTGTGGTTGCAGAGTTCAACTTCCAGGCGGTATAGGTGTTGAATGGCGATGTTGAGTTGTAGAACTGTGGTCCCATTATTTCTTCTGTTTTGCGTGGTCACAGCGTGTGGAGCTGCTGCTTTCTGAGATAATAACTACTTCATGAGCTTGAGCCTCTCTCCTTGATTCACCGGCGGGAGGTGGTAGTCGTGTGGTTTATCTGTGACCAACATGCTTGATGAGAAGTGACAGGTCTCTCTTGTAGTGTATCAATGCACAAACATTACAGTAACCTAGGGACAATAACAGATAGTGGAGATATTCTCTTCTCTCTTCTCTCCTCCTCTCTCCCCCTCTCTCTCTCTCTCTCTCTCTCTCTCTCTCCTCTCTCTCTCTCTCTCTCTCTCTCTCTCTCTCTCTCTCTCTCTCTCTCTCTCTCTCTCTCTCTCTCTCTCTCTCTCTCTCTCTCTCCCTCTCTTTTTTTTTTTTTTGCACGGGGTTTGGTTAGGTTAAGGACCCTACTTTTAGAAAGTTTCCCGGGTTAAGTTCCCCAACTTTTTTGTTTAAAGTTTTCCCTACATCAGCTCATTTAAAAACATTTATTTTATAAACAAAAAGAAAGAAAGATGAGTTGGAGCATCGGGCCAGCATTTTATTTAATCAACGATTTTTCTCGTTGACATCATTATGCAGAAGGGAATACCGAGTCATCCTGGGGATAAATGACCCAGCAAGTGATGTTCGGGAGAAGGATAAGCGGGTGGTTGTGTTTTTCCCCCGTCTTGTGGTATGAAGCTTGCTTCATGTTGTTCTAAGTGACCCAAATGTGGTATTTTGAAAAATTTTTTTACATAAATACTGCCACCCACATCCCTCCTGTGTTAAAGGGGCTCTCAAAGCGATCACAGGATGGGCAGGCGAAAATGTACGTTTGCTTGTTCTCCACTTGTCAAGCGTCGGTGAAGGAGAGGGAAGGGGGGGGGGGAACCAAGAAAGGGGGAGCAACTAAGGGGGGAGCGTACCCTGAAAAAATCTTGAACCCCACTGTCAACAGAGGGAATACGGCAAAGTGTTGAAAGCTTCCTGGCGGCCTTGTTTAAAATTTTACAGCGTGTTTTATGGTCAGTTTGGAGTAAAACCCCCCAAGGACATCAACTTTCCCCAGGTGCCAACATCCTCCTTTCATCCCCTTTTGCACGGATTACCATGATGGGTAAAATAACATCTTTTTTTTCAGGTAAAGTTACTTGATCCTTTTCCCCCGCTGATATAGTCTTAGCTTGATTGAGGGCATTTCTTCTTGGGATAAGGAATGTCATTAAAGATCTGCATATGCATATTCTGGGATGAAGAAGGGGCTTTAAGAAAATTTCGATAACAATGGTCCCAGAACGCTTCCTGGGGAACCTTCCCCAGTGGATGTCTTTGATTCTGTTCCCCAAAACATTTAAATCAATGAAGGTAATACTGAGGAGACATATTTAGAGCCTGAAATTTCAAAGCCTTTTTTTATAAGGGGCCCCCGCCACACCTGTCAAAGAAAGAATGCCCAGTGCCCACACAGTGATTTTGGATTATCCAGTGACTCCACTTTAGGAGGGGTTTAAAAAGACCAGCAGAGAACCTTTTCCTGAAGCCATATTGACGATCCAAAGTGGGGGGAGTCAAAAGTCTGTCACTTGTCTTGAGTTATTGCCCCGGGCTTGCCTGTGATTGCGGGGACACTGGTTTTAGTTTGATTTCTGCTCTGCTCTTTTTTTGTGAAAGGGATACATTTGCCCCCTTTCCATAGAGAGTGCTAAAAGAGGGAGTTAGAGGTCCCTAGCTGGTCTGCACATCTCAGAAACTTGGGCTCAACTTTCGGGCCCAAAGCCTTTTCTTTCTTCTCTCTCTCCCCTTTCTCCTCTCCCCCCCCCCTCCCCATTCTAGCTCTCCCCCATTCTCCCCCCCCTTTCATTCTTTCCCTTTCCCCCTCCCCCTTACTCTCTTTTTCTTTCCCCACTTTTTTTCTCCCTCTCTGCTTTCTCCCCCTCCCCCTCTCCCTCTTCCCTCCCCCTTTCTCCCCTTTCCCTTTTCCATCCCCCAACTTTCCCCGTTTCCCCCCCTCCTTTTTTTTTTCCGTCACGGCAGAAATATTGAAAGTCTGATCGGGGTCTATCCGAATGAGAGGGGGGTTTTTTGGGGGGGCCCAGAGAGTGGTGGGGGGGGAGTCAGGGGGGCAGGAAACCATTCAAGACTGGCCCACACACTCAGATTTTTGGGTAACAGGGGGAATGTAAAAGCTGGCTGGAAATTGATAGGGGATGACTGTCTGTCTGGCAACGGCACTCCCCTTTCTGACTTCTGCAGCAGGCGCCTGTCTTAACTGCTTGTAGCTGGCGGGGTCCTTGCTAACGGGGGCGGTTAGCTTAATAAAACAAAGAATAACTGACTGACTGATGGTAGTGACTGACTCGCCAGCTGCTAGCTACTAGTTTACCTGACTGGATGGCCCAAAAATGACGGCTGGCTGACTGGCCCCTTTGTTTCTTGCGATTGGTTTGGGTGGGTAAATGCCGGGGCAGTTCCTTTTACAACTGGCTTTTCCCATTAGAACTGGGGCATGCTGGTGCCCAACTTTCTGACGGCGGTCGACACCCGTTTGATGCCTTTCCTTTCCAGCTGACCCTCTCATTCTTGTAAAAATTTTAGACATGAGAGTTTGGCTCGCCACCAAATGAAAATTAAGAAATAAATTAAAAAAAAAATAATAAAAATTAATAAAATAATAATAATAAAAATAATAATGGGCAGGGCCTAGAGGAAGCCTAACTATGGGCATGGGGGAAAAACCCCCCTGATGACCATTTTGCCACTTTTTAACCCCGGGAAAATTCAAAAAATATATTTATTTTTTTTCCCTTGATGCTGGGGAGGAGGTTTATCCCAAAAATGTTTTTGGGTTTTGGGGAGTGTCTCTCTCCATACTGGGGGCCCGGATATCCCGACTGGGGTAAAACGGGCTGTTTTCCCTATACTTGTTGCCCTGTTCACTTAGAAGTGGGAAACCCGGTTTCTAGTCAACTGCGGGGTCCCCCTGGGGAGAGATTACCCCGTTGCCAGAAATCTTGTGTAACCAGGGACTTCTACAAATATACAATAATGACAGCTATGTCTGTAAAAGTTGTATTATGCATTTGTATAAAAAAATTTATTGTTTTAAAACAATTTAAAATCCCCCCGGTCCAGGGCGTATAAGCCCAGGGTTTTGACTTTCTCCTGATTTTGAAAAGTTCTGAAGGTATAACTTGAATGAAATGGAATTTCCGGGGTGGGGTAGGTGTTCGAACAATATCTGGAAAAAGTATCTTCTCCTGTTTATATATTTAATGTTTATGTTGTTTTGTGTTTCATAAAAATTTTGTTAATCAAACAGATTTTTGTGAAAAGAGAATATTATTCTGATTGCAATAATTTTTTGTTTCACTAACTGGTTATCCCAAAAAAACCAGTTTAATATTCTGCATGTATCATGACATCTGTGGCCCCAAGGTCATTTTTTGAACTTTATAAATAAACTAGGGTTACGTAAAAATTTTTTGAAAGCGGGCAATCTTATGAAGAGATGTTTTGTAAGTTTGCATAGGCTAGGCTCCTTTGTCGACATAATTGGGAAAAAAAAAATACTGCTGCATATGATTGGCTTTTTAAATTTTTATTCCCAAACTCATAACTTAATTATTATTATTATTATTATTATTTATTATTATTATTATTATTATTATTATTTTTATTTATCCTAGTCGCAAACCCACAATATAGGGGTGCAGGTAGGGTTTCTGTTATTAATAATAAATATGCTTGATCTCAGAGAGTGTGTTTGAATAAAGATGGTTAGTATTGGGGTAAGGAGTAAAGGGTGTATAATCAAAATTTTTGTAATATATATCTTTTCAATATGTGAAAAAGGGAAACGTCAACATGGCGTCAGCGAGAAGGAAGATAAAGTAAATGGGGGTAAGAGTGGTGACAGCGTCTGGCAAATCTTGAGTTTTCCTGGGAGGGGACAGTCTATAAAAAAGGGAACTGAAATTGGGAAACCCGACAGTTTCACACGTGGCATGGGCACCTGTCCACGAAATACCTGACTGAGACATTTTACCGATCCATGACAAAAAAGTCGTCGTGCCCGTTCCAAAGGACTTCATTTGTTTGTTCCCGTCACGGTATTGTGATTTTTTGTTATTTAAGAAACCAGAATCCCAAACACGACTTGACAAATTTTTTTTAAATAACTAAGATAACGTTGTTTCAAGGGTTAAGATTGTGATAATACGAAAAAAATCGTCGGCCATCATCCAAGACCAGGATCCAAAAAAAGATTTTTTTTAAAAGCGGGGAAAGAGGGAATTAATTTTGATAGCCTGCAAAACACGAAAAAGTCTGAAAGTACGGATATTTAGGATTCTGACAAAATACGTATAATCGCTATAAAATTTTGTTCAGGGTTAAAATGCTAGCAGAGTCTGATAAATAACCCGGACAACACTGTCGGGAACACTGCCGCGAACCCGACACGTCTGACGATTTGAACCGTCAGTGTAAAATGCAACGACATAAGAATGAGCCCAAAAGTGGTTGGGAAAAAGGATCAAGAAAGAGCTGTAGATATCCTACATTTCTCACGGCAGTGGGGCCAGAAGACCCCTAACTGTCGGAAGTGGGGCCTGGTGGCCTGGTGGTTAACCCCCGCTTCCCCGTTGAGGGCCTGGGTTGTTTCCCCGCCAGAGTAAAAACTTTGGGACGTTTTTTTTCCAAACCTTTTCCCCCATTTTTCCCCATCAGTAAAAATGGGTACCTGGGTGTTAGTCGACTGGTGGGGGCCCGCATCCGGGGGACACTGACCTGGAGGCCTGGGCCCAAACCGGGCCGCGGGGTTGCCCCCCGGAACCTCTCCAGTAAACTCCGAAACCTCAAAGGGAAAAGAAAAAAGTTGATGTTAGATGAACATTTGAGGGTAAGGGAAAAAAAGGGAAGAACGGGGAAATTTGGGGGAAAAGAGATTTATTTCAAGGGTTTCCCATCAAATAATGGACCCTAGTAACGTTCGTTAAAAACCGGGTACGTAGAAGGATCGTGAAGGTCATGAGAACTGGCAAAATATCGCAGGCAATGGGCATCACACTTATCGTTAAAGGACGGAAAACCCCTTGCCTCTGCATATGGGCAAACCAACCGGGAGCCCACCTGGGGGGTTTTCCCGGGAAACCCCCCGGGGCCCCGGTCCGACCGGGGCTTCCGGGGGATCAGGGCCTGATCAACGGGGCGGGGCCCTGGGGGCCCCGTAGACCAGCGTAAGAACCACAGCCTGGCTGATCCGGTATTGACTTTGGGTATCTGCCCAGCCCCCTTTTAAAGGAAAAAGGGGTCTACTGGAAATTTCCCCCTTTGGCTGGTGGGGGGCTGTCAATTAAAAGTCTTGGTCCCCAGACACTTGGCCCAAGTATTCTCTTAGTGTACTGATGACTCACCTTTTTTATTGGGGGAGGGCATTGCCTGCCAAGTCATTTGCTTTGAGGGAGGTTTTTGGGGATTGGGGACCAGTCACCCCTAGGTTTTTTCCAGGTATAGATTATAATGTATCTCTCTGCCTGGGGCCCCAGTGAGTACAAGCCAAGTACTTCTAAGTGTTCCGGGATTTAAAGGGGGTTTGATGGAACTTATATGTGCAGTAAAAGGTTCAGGTTTTTAAAAAAGTAGTGAAAGGTGCCCGGGACACCCGGTGATCAAACACAAGACCGAGAAATTCAAACTGACGAGGGGAAAAGGATTTTCTCTTTTAAATCCCTTCATTAAACGTCTATTTACAAAGACGTTCATCAAGCGCCAACATCACTTGAAAAAGTGGAATTATGGCAAGCAGCTCCACGGACTGAGAATTCTTTTCGACCTGAAAATGTTTCGCTGGGTGGCCAAAACACCAAAAATTTTTCACACTGTTGAGATGTAGGGACCCAATTTTCCCGTACTTGTAAGCAGGTCCGGGCTTAAACAGAGGAGGGGAGCTTGAGAGGAAAGAGTTAATCGAGCATATTGGGAAAGCATCCCGTCCCCGGGAAGTATTATATGTGTCTGCTTTAAGAACTGGGAGATTTTTGGACCCCAAAGTTGCCCCATGATATACGCATAATGCCCGGTCATGTTGAACAAGGGTACGGGGAAAAAACTACGGTTCCTCTCAAGAGAGAAATGTGTTTATGAGTTTTAAAAAAACATCGTCAATAGATAAAATGGTAAAGGACCCTTGGACGATGCCTGCATCACTTTAAGGCCATGAAATGAAATTTTTGACCAACATAGCATTATCCCTTTGCTGATACTATGCCCCGAAAGATAGGGGGAAAATTGCCAGGGAGTTTGAAGAAATTAGTCCATTGTGTATGCTGAACTGTGGAATGCGGGAAAGAAAGTGTAGTGCCGGTCATTTCTGGGAAGGTGTGAAGAAACCGGAGACAGTGTCATCCAAGGGTTGTGGTGTTTAGGGGGGGACTGGAAGTGGTCCGTCCTCAGAGAGGTCTGCCATCTGAAAATTTTTTCCCCCGTAGGGGGAGTAGCTGAAACCATTGTCAAAGAAAAGAGGTCAAAAGTATAAAGTCGGGGTGGAATCTCAGTCAGAGGTGGGAAAAGAAATGTTACCGGGAGAATATCCCGAGGTCTAATAACGGCCCAAGGGTAGGGGGCCCTGCGGGAGACAGGGTCTGGGGGGAAAGTTTTTAAAAGATGTGGGACTCAATGGAAAATTTTTCCTTTTGCTCTAAAAAAGAAAAAATGGGTTGGTACATGGGGGGATATCTCCTAGGAGGAACAAAAGAGATTTTTTTATCCCCTTCCCCCCCGGGGGGTCCTCTGTGGGGTGGTGCAAATGAAATGGAACCTGTGCCCCTTTTTAAAAACCCCAGAAAACCCGGAAAACCGGGGATAGCAACCTCAAAACCCCACAGGGCCCCTCGGGAGACAAAAAAAAGGGGGTGGTCGGGAAATCTGCCGGAGGGCCTCCCCATCCTTGTCCATTTCCATCTCAAAACCCCACTGGTTTCTGATGAGCAGTGCAACCCCAGTTCACTTTTTTTCCCTCAAGATCGATAGACAGCCTGGAAGAAGGGGTCTGCTATCATCTCTGGAATTTTTGTCTCTCAATTTTTTTGATGTCTGGGGATGCCCCCATGATTCATTCATGCCCTCTTTCTTTTTTTGGGTTATTCTTTCTCTGTTGGTATGCCTTTCCCCTTCCCCTTTTCTTTTCCACTGCTATATAATTTGTTTGTACGTTTTTGGGACCCCGCCCATTGCCCATGGGTCGGGGGGGGTGGGAGGAATTGGGGGGTTGGGAGAAGGGAAGACAGGTTTATATCTTGTGGGGAGGCGCGTGAGGATAGTATTTGTGGAGGGGGGGGACTAAAGGTTTGGGGGTTATGGTTTGTTTTGGGTTGGTGTGATGCAAAGGGGTTGATGAGTTTTGTGTTTGGCCCCAGATGGTCCTCAAGGGCTAACCCTTCCACCTGTCGATGCCTGCCTTGTCTCTCCTTCCAGACTCGGCGGTTTTGTGCCCTCGCTCTCTCTCCCCGCATTTTACCCTTTTTTTCTTGTTCTAAAACTGTAAAGGCACACCGGGTTATGCCTTTAACCCTTTTAACTGTTTTCCCCTGCTGCACGATCCTGTTTCGTTCATTTTTATTAAAAATGTTTTTTTGGCCAAACAAATTATTCCCATCAAATATGCTGAAAAATTTGTTACCCTTTTAAATGTTTTCTTCGTTCTTTTATCGCAAGTCGTTCCATCACCCTTTGAAATCCAAGAATAAATTGCCCTTTTTCCCTCTCCTCTTCCCATTTACTTTCTTTATATATCTTTGAAAAATTTTTAATCATCTTTTTGGGTTGTTTCCTCTTATCATCTCCGGGCCCTTTTTGGTGCCCTTTAACAGCACTGATGAAAAAACCCCCCAGCTCCTGAAAATTTTTCCCACCCCCTGACTGCCCACTGATGACCCATTTCCCCATGTCCATGTCATTTTCCCTTTCCCCATGATTGTTTTTCCCCCATTTCAGCCTTTTTTAGTTGTTATAGATATCTGTCTCAGTAGGTTTTTTCCTTTCCCCCATTTCATATTCTCTACAGATACTTTCTGCATTTTTTTTACTAAACTAATTATTTTTTTTACCCACTCTTGTTGGATCAAGCTCTTGAGACTTTCTGCCCATACTTCCATCTGTGATAAACCCCAAGGTTCCAGGTTCTTTCTTGTTTTTTGGATCCCTTTTTTTTATCCGGTTTAGGATAATAGCTTCGAGAGGTTTCGATGTACTCACCTAGTTGTACTCACCTAGTTTAGGTTGCAGGGGGCGAGTCCCCAAACCCTGGCCCCCCCTCTTCACTGGTCGCTACTAGGTCCCTCCTGAACCATGAGCTTTATCGTACCTTTTGCTTAAAGCCATGTATGGATCCGCCTCCACTACATCCCCCAAACCATTCCAATTTTCCCGACTACCTGTGGCTGAAAAATCTTCCCAACATCCCTTTGGTTCATCTGTGCTTTAGCTTCCAACTGTGTCCCCGTGTTGCTGTGTCCCGTCTCCCGGAACATCCTGTCTTTTCCACCTTGTCAATTCCTCCCGATTTTTGTAAGTCGTTATCATGTCCTCCCTATCTCTCCTGTCCTCCAGTGTCGTCAGGTTGATTTCCCTTTAACCCTCCTCATGGGGCCTTTTCCCCCTTAACCCCTGGGGCTAGTCTTTTTAAACCTTTTCACTTTCTCTGGTTTCTTTACATGCTTGGCTAGGTGTGGGGTTCCCAAAATGGTGCCGCGTAGTTAATATGGGCCCCAACATTTGCAGGGGACGGGGGCCTGAACGACTCCTTTTTTTAAGATGTCCGGAAAGCTGTTCTGAGGTTTCCAGGCGCCCATATGCTGGGCGGGTTTTTTGGTTTATGGCCCCTTCCCGGGGAAAATTTCCCCCCCGGGGTTTTACTCACCCCAAGATCTTTTTTCCCTTTAGTGATGTTTGTAGTTTTGGCCCCCTTTGACTGTACTCCGTCCCGCGGGGCTTCTTTTGGGGCCCTTCCCCCAAACCTCCTTTACTTTGCACTTGGTTAATTTTAACTCCAGGAGCCAGTTGTTTGGGCCAGGTCTGCGGCCCGTCCAGATCCCTTTGTAGTTCTGCCTGGTCTTGATCGAATGAATCCCTTTTCATCAACTTTCGTCATCTGCAAAAAAGGGAACCCCCGGAGTTTATTCCTTTTCCCCTGTCGTTCAAAACCAGAAAAGCACTGGTCCTGGGGCTGACCCGGGGATTGCTGGTCACAGGTGCCCCCTCTGACACCTCGCCACGCCCCTTTCCGCTGCTGGGTTTTTTGACGGGATTCCCCGATCCATTTTCAGTGCCTTCCTTTTTATCCCCGCTTGGTCCCCAGTTTTTTCACTAATCTCTTGTGGTACTGTGTCAAAGCCTTTTTGCAGTCCAAGAAAATGCAATCCACCCCCCCCCTCTCTCTCTTGTCTTACTGCTGTCACCATGTCATAGAACTCCAGTAGGTTTGTGACACAGGATTTCCCCCTCTCTGGGAAAACCCTGTTCGTTGGGGGATGAGATCATTCCCCTTTTTAGATGTTCCACCATTCTTCTCCTGACAATCTTTTCCATGATTTTTTCATGTTTTACATGCTAAAATACACTGGTCTGTAGTTTAGTGCTTCATGTCTGTCTCCTTTTTTTGATTGGGACCACATTTTTCTGTCTTCCATGCCCAGGCAATCTCCTGTTTCGATAGATGTATTGAATATTGGGTTTTTAGGGGTACATGGCCCCTGCTCTCTCCTCAGGACCCATGGAGGGTGTTATCTGGCCCCATTGCCTTTGAGGGGTCTAGCTCACCCGGAAACCCCCTTCCTTTTTTCCCTTTTTGTGTGCTGTGTCAGCACATGGTGGTGACCCACCCCCCTCAGTCTTTTGGGCCCCCTTTTGTCTCCTGTAGTTTGGTTTTCATTTTGTCCTGGGCCCTTTCCGGTTTCCCCCATTGTAGCCCCTGTGTATTTTGAAGCTCAAAAACCCCATGATCGCTGGCCCCAAGGGGGCTTTTATATGTGATGTCCCCAAATCTGCACTACTCAAGGTGAAATAAGGCCAGTCTTGCTGGTTTCCTCTCCCCTCTCTTGTATTGTCCCCCAGTGTTTGGGACATGAAATTTTCCCGTAACCCCCATCATCTTAGCCCTCCATGTATCTTGGCCCCCATTTGGGCCCCCAAATTCTCCCATTCGATCTCCTTGTGGTTAAAATCACCCTTTATCCCGGGGCTTTGCCCTGCATGCATGAGCTCTTCTCGCCACTGCAGCCAGTGTGTCAACCATGGGTCTTTGCTCTCGTCATACTTTTTGCCTTGGCCTTCTGCTGTTCTGTGGTGGGGGCCACATCGCAATTTTCACCCGGGGCCACCAGAGTGAAGTGTTCCCCCCCATGTAATCACTTTCTTCTCCGTTTTCTCCCCTCCCGTATCAAAAAATTCCCCTCGGTGTTTTTATCAGCAACCCTCCCCCCCACCCCCTGTTCCTTCTGTCTTTTTTCAGGATCTGGTATCCCCCCTGGGAAAAATGGCATCTGTTATCATACCCGTGTTTTGGGTTTTTTGATCGCCATGATGTTTTGGGATGCCTTTTGACTCTTTTTGTGCCACCCCCCCACTTGTTTTTTACCCTCAGGGTTTGTGTACCATACCTTCAGTTTTCCCTTTTTAACACTGTGTTGGGAACCCGTCGGGGGGGGAGACCTGGTTGGGTTTCTGTGGGGTTCTTATAAGGGGGGGGGTTGGGTGGAAGCTTGGGTATGGATTGTAAATTTTGTTTTGGGGTGGGATGATAGGTTTTGGGGTTTTTGAGGATAGTTGTGTGTGTGCTTGCCCTTTCTGCTCTTTTTGCTCTGACTGACCTCTACTGGGTTTTAAACCTTTTCTCCCCCCCCCTGCTCCTTTCGCTTTTTTTCCTCTCCCCCAGCTGCTTTTCCGTTTGGGGTTTGCCTGTCAAGGAAAACCTTTTTTGTACTCTTCCGAAATTTTCAACCGTGGCTCTCTTGGGATCCCCCTTTTCCCACTGGTTTCTGTCCTGAGAATCAGCTTGATCGGGCAGTTTCTCCCCCTTTAAGCCCCCCCATTCTCTTTAAAATTTCAATCTCATCCCTTCTTCTCCCCTATTTCTGTGATGATTTTTTTCAATCTTTCCCTTTTTTTCTTCCTGCCGTTTTTAGTGTGTGTCCCTTTTTTCCCCTCTCCGAAGCCCTTTGGGTAATCACTGATTTTTTCCCCTCCTCCTCCCTTTCCTCCCTTTCCCCTGTGACTCTGGGTTTCCCGTCTGTATGTGGTCCCTTTTCTCCCTTGATTTTATGGTCTTGGTTTGCATGGTTGTGCCTCCCCTTCAACCTATCTCCCCCTCCATCTGCACCCATCTGCTCTTCGGTTTCCCCACTGGGGCCCTTCTTTTCAGGCTGATATGACCTTAGCATAATTCAAACTCCTTCCCTTCCCCGTTCAGCCTCTCTCATCGTATGGTGTGTCTTTCTGGTCACTACCCCCGAGACTTGCTTCAGCCTGTTTACCTCAAAATTTTAGGGCCTTTACCCTGGCTACTGAGTTTTGACTTGTGACTCCCCCCTTTTTTCTCCTTTTTCCCAACCCCTTTTCCCTTTTCAAGAGCTCTTTCTCCATTTTTTTTAGAAAGCTTCCTAATTTTTTCTCTCCCATTCTTTCTCTATCCTTTTCCCTGTTTTCCCCCATCCATTCCCCCCTTTCCAGTACCATTGTCATCTTTATCCCGATTCCTGTGAGTCCCAACCCTTTTTTTTTTGAAAGAGAAAAAAAAAGAAAAAAGGGGGGAGCGGGGAATAGGGGGAGAGAGAGAAGGGGGGCCTGAAGGAGGGGGAAAAGAAGGGAAAAAAAGGGGGAAAGTGAGAGGAAAGGGAAAAAGGGAAAGAGAGGGGGGGAAAGAAAAGGGGAAAAGAGAGAGAAAAGGAAGAGGGGAAAGAGAGGGAAAAGAGGGAGAGGAGAAAAAGGAAAGGAAGAGGAGGGAAAAAGAGAGGGGGATAAAAGAGGGGTGAGAGAGAGGAAGAGAGGAGGGGAGAGGGAGGATGGGGAGAGAGGATGGAAAAGAAAAGGGGGGGGAGAGAAAGAGGAGAGAGAGGAGAGAGAGAGAGGGAGAGAGAGAGAGAGAGAGAGAGAGAGGGAGAGAGAGGAAGGGGAGAGGGGATGGGGGGAAAGGGGGGAAAGGGGTTTTAAAGGGGCACCACAGGAAGGGTGTGAGGGAAAGGGGGGGGGTGTATGTGTGTGTCTGTGTATATTTTGTGTGTGTGTGTGTGTGTGTACTCACCTCCCTACTTGCACTCACCCCCCTTTTTGGTTGCAGGGGGCAGTCTTAGTTCCCGGCCTCGCTTCTTCACCGGTTTCTACCAGGGTTTCCCCTCTCCCCGCTCCATGAGCTTTATCAAACCTCGTCTTAAAACTATGTATGGTTCCCGCCTCCACTACGTCACTTTCTAGGCTATTCCATCTAGCAACTCTATGACTGAAGAAATATTTCCTAACATCCCTTTGACTCATCTGAGTCTTCAACTTCAATTGTGACCTCTTGTGTCTGTGCCCTCCCTGGAACATCCTGTCTTTTCCACCTTGTATATTCCGAGCAGTATTTTATATGTCATTATCATGTCTCCCTGACCCTCCAGTCCTCCAGTGTCATCAGGCGATTTCCCTAACCTTTCTTAATGACAATCCTTAGCTCTGGAACTAACAGATGCAAACCTTTGAACTTTCTCTAATTTCTTGACGTGCTTGATCAAGTATGGGTTCCAAACAGGTGCTGCATACTCCAGTATGGGTCTAGCATACACGGTGTACAGTGTCATGAACGATTCCTTGCTAAGGTATCGGACGCTGTTCTCAGGTTTGCCAGGGCCGCATATGCTGCAGCAGTCATCTGGTTGATGTGTGCTCAGAGACATGCTCGGTGTTACTCACCCAAGATCTTTCTCAATGAGCGAGGTTTGCAGTCTTTGGCATCCTAGTCTATACTCCGTCTGCGGTCTTCTGTGCCCTTCCCGATCTTCGTGATTTGCATTTGGCGGGTTAAATTCAGAAGCCAGTTGCAGGACCAGGTGTCCAGTCTGTCCAGTCTCTTTGAAGTCCTGCCTGATCCTCATCGATTTAATTCTCCTCATTACTTCATCATTTGCGGACAGGGACACTTCGAGTCTAACCCTTTCATCATGATCGTTCACATATGCCAAAAATATCACTGGTCCTAGGACCGACCCTTGGGACCGCTCGTCACAGGTGCCACTGTGATACCTCATTACATACAATGACTTGTTGCCTCCCTGTCAGTTATTCTCTGATCCATTGCAGTGCCCTGCCTGTTATATCGCCTGATCCTCTAGCTTCCACAATCTCTTGTGAGGAACTGTGTCAAAGGCCTTCTTGCAGCCCAAGAAGATGCAATAAACCCCACCCCTCTCTCTCGTGTCTTACTTCTGTTTTTTTTCATAAACTCCAGAAGGTTTGGACACAGGATTTCCCTTCCATGAATCCGTGCTGGTTGGCATTTATCTCTGGGTCCTTCCCAGGTGTGCAACCATCTCCCTCCTGATAATCTTCTCGATGACTTGCATACATACACGTCAGTCTATAGTTTGTGCCCTTTTTCTGTCCCCTTTTTTTAAATATGGAACTAATTTGCCGTCTTCCATACCTCAGCTAGTTGCCCAGTTTCCCAGGGAGGGTTGAAGATTGTGGAAAGGTGGCACAACAGCATATTCGCTCCTCTCTAGGATCCACTGTGAGATATTGCCCGGTCCCCATTGCCTTTGGGTATCGATGTCCGTTAGCAGCTTCTTCTCCTCCTCCTCATTTGTTTTATGTCGTCCAACACTTGTTGGTATATTTTACTGGTGTCCCCTCTGGTCTGTCCCTCCAGAGGCCTTCCTGTCTCCTGTAAATACTCTTAAATCCTTTGGCTCCTCATACCTCGTCTTCTTGAGTTCCCACTCTTTCCTCAGTTTATCACCTGGTCTTTGACTCTTGTCTTCCCTCCCTAATGTGGCTATACAGCAGTTTCGGGTCAGACTTGACTTTCGATGCTACGTCGTTTTCGTACTGGCGCTGGGTCTCCTCCTTTCTGTGCATACTCGTTTCTGGCTTTTCTACTAATCTCCTTTTTTTCCCGGGGTCCTTTGCCTCCTGTACCTTTCCATTCTCTGGTGCACTTAGGTTTTGCCTCCCTACCCTTCTGATAAACCAAGGACTCTTTGGTCTTCCTTTATTTCTTTTTCCCCTTTGGGGAACAAACCTTCCTCTGCCTCCTTGCACTTTGTTGCTCATATTCCATCATCTCGTTTACTGATTTTCCTACCAGTTCTCTGTCCCACTGAACCTCCTGTAGGAGCCCTCATGCTTGTGTAGTCCCCCTTTTATAGTTTGGCTTTTCCCATTAATTCCTGTTACCTTCTCCACTTGTAACTCTACTATATAATCAAAATCAGAACCACGTGATCGCCAGCCCCAAGGGCCTCTGGTAAAGTGTTGCCCCAAAGTCTGAACTGTTCAGGGGAACACGATCCAGTCTTTGGCTCATCCTCCCCTCTCCTCTCTGGTAGTGTCCCTGACATGTTTGCTGGGTTTTCAAGTACCACATCCATCATCTTGGCTCTCCAGCCTTCATCACCCCCATGATGTGGGTCCCGGTTTTTTCCCCGTCGATCTCCCAGTGGTTGAAATCGCCCATTACCAGTAACTTTGCTCTGCTCGAGTGAGCTCTTTCTTGCCACCTCAGCCAGTGTTCCACCATCCCCTTTTTTTTCTTCGTACTCCTCTCTTAGCCTCCTGCAGTTCTGGGTGGGTTATACATCACTCAATGACTACTTTATGTTCTCCAGACTGAATTGTACCTACTATGTAGTTCCCTTTTTCAATCATGTCCGTGCCATGTTGTGTGTGTGTGTATACTCACCTCCTGGTTGTGGTGCAGGGTCGAGTCACAGCTCCTGGCCCTCCGTGTGTGTGTGTATACTCACCTCACCTAGTTTTGGATGCAGCTGCCAATTCCCCAAGCTCCTGGCCCCTGGTGTGTTGTCTCACCCAATTGTGGTTGAGGGTCGAGACTCAGCTCCTGGCCCCCCTCTTCACTGATCACTACTGGATCCTCTCTCTCGCTTCCTGAGCTTGTCATACCTCTTTTTAAAACTATGTATGGTTCCTGCCTCCTACTTCACTTGCTAGGCTATTCCACTTGCTGACAGCTCTATGACTGAAGAAATACCCTAACGTCCCTGTGACTCGTCTGGTCTTTAGCTTCCAGTTGTGACCAATTGTCCCTGTGTCCCCCCTCTGGAACATCCTATCTCTGTCCACCTTGTCTATTCCGCATCTTGTATGTCGTTATCATGTCTCCCCTGACCCTTCTGTCCTCCAGTGTCGTCAGTCGATTTCCCTTAACCTTTCCTCGTCGACATTCCCTTGAGCTCTGGGACTAGCCTTGTTGCAAACCTTTTACTTTCTCTAACTTCTTGACGTGCTTGACCAGGTGTGGGTTCCAGACTGGTGCTGCATACCCAGTGGGGGCCTAACATACACAGTGTACAGTGTCTTGAACGTTCTTTAAGGTATCAAGCATTCTCGGGTTTTGCAGGCGCCCGTAGCGCTGGGGTTTTTTGGGTTGATGTGTGCCCCCCGGTGTGCTCTGTTATGGTCCCCCCAAGGCTTTCCCCCGGTGGGGGTCTGTGTCGCCACCTACCCCTATCTCTGTCTGCGGTTTTTTTTCCCCTCCCAATCTTCAACTTTGTTGGCGGGATTAAATTCGAGAAGCCAGTTACTGGCCCCATGTCCAGCCCCCCATCTCTTTGATCTTCATCCTCGTCCGTTTAATTTTTTCCCCCAAAACTTCCCGCATCTGCGAACAGGGACCTTCCATCATTGTTCACATATATAAAAAAAGGCACTGGCCCTGGGGCACCTGGCCCCTCGTAAGGGCCCCCATGGATCCCCTCTTCCTCCATGACTCGTTGCTGCCCCCCTTCATATTCCTTATCCATTGCTGCCCTTCCACGTGTGCCTGATCCTCCATTTTCCATAATCTCTTGGGGAACTTGTCAAGGCCCTTCCGGGCCCCCAAAAAACCAATCTAAACCCCTCTCCCCTTGTCTTACTTCTTTTTGTCATAAAACCCCCAGGAGGTTTGTGATAAGATTTCCTTTCCCAAAACCCCTTGGGGTTTTCATTTTATAATCTTTTTCCCTTTTCCCAGGTTTTCGACCACCTCCTCCATAATCTTCCCCCATGACTTTCACACAATACATGTCAGAGACACAGGTCTGGTTTAGTGCCTGTTTCTTTTCCCCTTTCTTAAATGGGGGAATACATTGCTTCTTCCATTTCTGGTAGTTGCCGTTTCAAGGGGTGTTGAAGATTGGGGTTGGGGCACGCACAGCATTTTGCTCCTTTCTGGACCCAGGGGGAGATTTGTCGGCCCCATTTTAGGTGTCAAGGCCCTTAGATTTTACCTCCTCCTCAGTTGTTCGTATGTCACCCAACACTTGTTGGTATATTCCCTCTTGATGTTCCCTTCTGTTGTCTTCCCACAGCCCCTTTCCCGCTCTACTGTCTTTTAAATTCCTGTTCAGCTCCTCCATACCTCCCGATCATTTCTTGATTCCCCCTTTGTCCTTAATCTGATCACCCGGTCTTTACGTTGTCTTCCCCCCTGATGTGGCTTACAACAGTTTCCGGGTCATCTTGACTGATCTATGTCATTTTTTTACTGTCTTGGGCCCCCTCCCACCCGTGCGTACTCATTCCCTTTCTCTCGACTGAACTCCCCATTTTTTGTGTTCTCTGCCTTCTGTACTTTCCCTTCTCTTTGCCTTTGTTTTTCCTCCCTTTCACCGTCGTGAACCCGGGCTTGTTCTGGGGCTTCCTTTTTCCTTGTCCCCTTGGGGAAAGAACCTTTCCCCTCCTTGCATTTTGTTTACATATTCCATCATTTCTTTACTGGCTTTCCTGCTTTTCCCTTCCCCTGGGCCTCCAGGGAAATTCTTCAACCCCATGTAGTCCCCCCTTTTTTAGTCAGGCTTTTCCCCTTCTACTCCTGTTATTCCCACTTTCAGCTCACATGTTTCAAAACACAGAACCACTGGTGCTGGTCTGGGGGCTCTCATTGATGTCCTCAAGTCTGAGTGCCCAGGGGGAACCTGGTCCAATCTTCTGGTTCATCCCCCCCCTCCCTGGTAGTGTCCCAACATGTTGGTGATTTTCCAGCACCACGTCAACATCCTGGCTCTCATGTTCCGGGCCCCCTTTGGGTAGGTTTTCCCAAATCTCCTGGTTGAAATCCCCAAACCAGCAACTTTGCCTGCTGGAGTGGCTCTTCTACCTCAGCAAAATGTGTCCCCCATTCCTGTTGCTCCTTCATATTCCCCTCTTGCCCCGGTTCTGTGTGTGTGTGTTTTTGATTTATGTGTTTAATCACCCATTTGGATAATTTCCCCCGTCCTACTCAGGTCCCTCTCCCTGCACTTCCTGACAACTCTCTGGCTGAAGAAATGCTTCCTAACATCCCTGTGACTCATCTGAGTTTCACCTTCCAGTTGTGACCCCTTGTTGCTGTGTCCTCTCTAAAACATTATGTCCCTGTCCCATACAATTTCTCAGTAATTTATATATTGTTATCATGTCATCCCTATCCCTTCTGGCCTTCCAATTTTATCGGATTGAGTTCCCTTAACCTTTCCTAGTAGGACCAAACATCTCAGTTCCCAATTTAGTCTTGTTGCAAATCTTATTCCATACTGGTGCTGCAAACTCCCAATTTGGGCCTGACATACCTGGCGTGCATTGTCATAAATGACTCCTTACTTAGTTGTCGAGAATGCTATTTTCCAGGTTCGCCAGGTGCCCGTATGCTGCAGCAGTTATTTGGGTGATGTGTGCTAGGTATGATGCTTTACCGCAAGATCCTTTATCCTTAAATGAGTTTTGCAGCCTTTGACCTCTTAGGCTGTACTCCGTCTGTGGTTTTCTGACCTTCCCCAATCTTCACTTAACTTTGCTTGCTGGGAATAAACTTCAGGGCTATTTGTCAGACCAGGCCTGCAGTCTCCCCAGATCTCCTTGTGGGCAGCTAATTCTCTTCCACTTGAATTCTCCTCAATAATTTCACATCATCTTCAAACAGTGAAGCCTCTGATTCTTTTTGCTTCGATCATATCATTCACACACATACAAGAAACAAGAACCGACCCTAGGACTAACCCTTGTGGAACCCCACTAGACACACATGCATCCACTCTGATACCTCGTGTCGGACTGACACACGTTGTTTCCTTGCTGTCAGGTATTCTCTGATCCATTGCAGTACTTTCCCTCCTATTTCTGCCTGTTGCTCTACTTTTTCAACCAGTCACTTGTGTGGTGCTGTGTCAGAAAATATGACAATCCAAGAAGATGCAATCTACCCATCTCTCTCTCTCTCTCTCTCTCTCTCTCCTGTCTTATTACCAGCTTGTCTTAGAACTCCAATGGGTTTGTGTGCAGGATTTTCCTTCCCTGAAGCCATGCTTTTTATTTAAGTTCTAGTCCGTTCCTTTCAGGTGCTCCACATTTCTTTTTCTGATAACTTTTTTCCTTAAGTTTACATAGAATACATGTAACAGACACTTGTCTGCAATTCAGTGCATCCTGTCTGTCTCCTTTCTTAAAAAATCTGGACTACATATGCTGTATCTTCCATGTCGGGCAGTTCCCTGTTTCCAAAGATTTGTTTAAGTTTGTTGTTAGTAGCACACATTGTACCTGCTCCTCTTTCATTGCAAAGAGAGATAAATTGTCTTGGCGCTCACCTTCAGCGAGGTATCTAGCAGTTTCTTCACCTCTCCTCGGTTGTGAGTATGTGTGTGTGTACTCTGGTTGTACTCTCACCTAGTTGAGGTTGCGAAGGGGTCGATTCCAGCTCGTGGTCACTGCCTATTCACTGGTCGCTGCTGGGTCACTCCTGTACCGTGAGCTTTATCATACCTCTTAAAGCTATGTATGGATCCTGCCTCCATTACATCGCTTCCCAAATATTTCCACTTCCTGGCAACTCTGTGGCTGAAAGAAATACTTCTTAACATCCTGGTTCATTTGTCTCTTCGCTTCCAACTGTGTCCCCTTGTTGCTGTGTCCATCTCTGGAACATCCTGTCTTTATCCACCTTGTCAATTCCTCTCAGTATTTTGTATGTCGTTATCATGTCCCCTATCTCTCTTGTCCTCCAGTATCGTCAGGTCGGTTTCCCTTAACCTCTCCTCGTAGGACATACCTCTTAGATCTGGGGCTAGTCTTATTTGCAAACCTTTGCACTTTTTCTCTCTAGTTTCTTTGTGCTTGTTGGCTAGGTGTGGGTTCCAAACTGGTGCCATACTCAATATGGACCTAACATACACGGTGTACAGGGTCTAGACGATTCCTTAATAAAGTGTGTGTTTGTGTGTGTGTGTGTGTGTGTGTGTGTGTGTGTGTGTACTCACCAGGTGTGGTTGCAGGGTCTGAGACTCAGCTCCTGTCAGCCTCTTCATGAATCATGCAATTCTCTCTCTCTTTGCCTCCAGGCTTTGTCATACCTCGTCTTAAAAGCTATGTATGGTTCCTGCCCTCCACTACATCTCTTGCTGAGCTATTCCACTTCCTGACGACTCTGTGACTGAAGAGTACTTCTAACATCTCTGTGACTCATCTGAGTCTCTTCAACTTCAATTGTGACCCCTTGTTTCTGTGTCCCATCTCTCTGGAACATCCTGTCTCTATCACCTTGTCTATTCCACGCAGTATTTTGTATGTTATGATGCTTCCTGGGCCTCCTGTCCTCCAGTGTCGTCAGTCCGGACTGAGCGGAACGGAACAAGCCGTGTTGCAAACCTTTGTACTTTCTCTAATTTCTTGACGTGTGACCAGGTGTGGGTTCCAAACTGGTGCTGCATGCTCCAGTATGGGCCTGACATTTGCTGTGTATAAAGTCTTGAACTATTCCTTACTAAGGTATCAGACGCTATTCTCAGGTTAGCCAGGCGCCCATATGCTGCAGCAGTTATTTGGTTGATGTGCCTCAGAGACGTCCTCCGGTGTTATGGTCACCTCAGATGCTCTTGAGTGAGGTTTGCAACCTTTGTCATCTGCTTCTACTCATCTGCGGTCTTCTTTGCCCTTCCCCAATCTTTGCAACTGCATTTGGCAGGGGTTGAATTCGAGAGAAGCCAGTTGTTGGACCACATGTCCAGCCTGTCCAGGTCTCTTTGTTGTCCTGCCTCATACTCATCATTTGATTCTTCTCATTAATAACTTCACATCATTTGCGAACAGGAACACTTCAGAATTTCTCCCTTCCACAATGTCATTCACATGTATCAAAAATAACATTGGTCCTAGAACTGACCCATGGGTTCCACTTGTCTGAGCGCCCACTGTACTCACCTAATTGTGGTTGCGAGGATCGAGGCTCAGCTCCTGGCCCCACTCTTCACCGACCACTACTAGGTCCTCTCTCCCCCTTGCTACATAGGCTTTATCCCTTCTGCCATTTCGTTCACATATACCAAAGAATAGCACTGGTCCCAGGACTGACCCTATAGTACGTCTTTCATCACCAGGGCCCACTGTGATACCTCATCACGGACCATGACTCATTGTTGCCTCTCTGTTAGGTATTCTCTGATCCATTGCAGTGCCCTTCCTGTTATCAAATGCATGTTCCTCTAGCTTCTGTACTAATCTCTTGTGAGGAACTGTGTCAAGCTTTCTTGCAGTTCAGAAAATGCAATCAACCCCCTCTCATTTCTTGCTTCCCAGTTACCTTGTCATTAAAACTCATTAGGTTTGTGACACAGGGTTTGCCTTCCATGAATCCCGTGCTGTCGTTTATAGTCTTGTTCCGCTCAGGTGCTCCACCACTCTCCTCTGATATCTTTTCTCCTTCTTAAAGATGGGGACTACATTTGCCTTATTCCATACTTCAGGTAATTTCCCAGTTTCAAGGAAAGTGTTGAAGATTTTGGTTGGTAGCACACATAATGCCCCTGCTTCCTTTCTAAGGACCCACGGAGAGATGTTGTCAGTCCCACCGCCTTTGAGGTATCAAGGTCGCAGGAGCTTCTCCACCTCCTCCTCAGGAGGAGGTTGGTATATCCTTTGTTGCTGTACCCCCACTGTTTGTCTTCCCATTGTCCGTTCAGCCTCCACTGCAAATACTTCCTGAAATCTCATGTTGAGCTCCTCACATACCTTCTGGTCATTTCTTCTGAGCTCCCCACCTTCTTTCCTCAGCCTGATTACCTGGTCCTTGGCTGTTGTGTCTTCCTCTGATGTGGCTGTAGGTGGTTCAGGTCAGACTTGGCTTTCGATGTTATGTCATTTTCATACTGCCGCTGTGCCTCCTCCTTGTCTGTGCATACTCGTTTCTGGCTCGTTGATTATTCTCTTTATTCTCCTGAATCCTTTGCTTTCTGTCTTTTACATTCTCTAAAGCACTTAGTTTGCCTCCTGCACATTCAGGTAAACCAAGGGCTCGTTCTGTCAGCCCCATTATTTCTGTTACCCTTGAGAGCAAGCCTTTCCTCTGCCTCCTTGCGCATTTTTGTTGTTACAAAGTCCATCATTTCGTATACTGATTTTCCTACCAACTTCTGTTCCCACTGAACCTGTGCTGGAAGGTCCTCATTCCTGCGTAGTCCCCCACTATAGTTTAGCTTTTCCTTTCTACTCTGTTACCCTCTCCACTTTTGGCTGCTCACGATGTATTCAGCTCTTAACTAAGTGGTCACTGGCTCATGGGGCCCTTCATATGTGATGTGCTCAATGTCTGAGCTACTCAGGGGTGTGAACACAAGGTCCAGTCTTGCTGGCTCATCCTCCCTCTCTCTGGTAGTATCCTAACATGTTGGTGCATGAGGTTTTGCCAGCACCACATCCATCATCTTGGCTCTCCATGTTTGAGACCCCCATTGGCTCCAGGTTTCTTAATCATCTCCCTGTGATTGAAATCGCACATGACCAGTAACTTCACTCTACTCAGTGAGCCCTTCTTGCCACCTCTGGCTAGTGTGTCCACCATTACTCTGT
Organism: Cherax quadricarinatus; assembly: GCF_038502225.1. Lineage (NCBI taxonomy): Eukaryota > Metazoa > Arthropoda > Malacostraca > Decapoda > Parastacidae > Cherax > Cherax quadricarinatus. Next base: position 56,875,879 of record NC_091292.1, read on the forward strand.
TGCCTCATCCCTTATTCCTCTTTTGGCCTCCTGCAGTTCTGTGGTGGGTTATACACCACTGCAATGACTACCTTGTGTTCCCTAGTTGAACTGTGCCTGCTATGTAATCCCTTTCTCCACTGTCATCCATACCTTCCATTTCTTCCAGTAACCCCACCGTTTTTTATTAGTAATTGCAACCCCTCTCCCTCCCCTGCTCCTTCTATCCTTCCTCAGGATCTGATATCCATGTGGGAAGATTGCATCTGTTGTTATCCCAGTGAGTTTTGTTTTGTAACCGCTACAATGTCTGGGGACATCTCCTTGATTGTTTATGCTACTCCTCATTTATTCGTTATTTCCATCTACTATGTTCATTTACCAAACCTTCAACTTCTTTTCAATAACTGTGGTCTGGGGGGAGAGGTGGGTTGGGGGTCAGTGCCCTGGCAGGCCTATGAGCGAGGTTGGTGTGGGGTGGGGTCTGTGGTGTGTGGGGCGTGGGGGCAGAGAGGGAGCCTATGGGGGGTTTCAGTGGGGGTGGGGTGAGGTGAGGTATGGGGGAGGAAGGGCCTGGGGGGTTACAGTGGGAAGAGGGTTGTGGTGAGGGGATGGGGATAGAGGGTACAGTGTGTGGGTTGCTGTGGGTTACTGTGAGGTGGGGTTTGTGGTGAGGATAAGGGAGGGTACATTAGGTTACTGTGGGTTTCTGTGTAGGGGTGCAGTTTTGAGTTGAGGGGATGTGGGTTACTGAGGGTTTACTGAGGTGAGAGTTTTATGCAGAGGGGATGTGTGGGTTACTGTGGAGGCTTCTGTGGGGTGGGAGTTTGCACTGAGGGTAATTGCTTTGGGATTGCCATGGTTGTGTTCCTTCTGTGGGTGGTGTTACTGGAGAGGTTGTGTTTGTTCTTCATGGACCTGTTCACCTGCTCTCTTCACTCTTCTTGCCTCCATTCCTCCTTAAGATGTGCACCCTCTCTTTCAGTGTCATCCTTTCTTCTTGTGTTCTCTCTCGGTCGAAATTTATGAACCTGATTGCCCAGCAAAGCGCACTTTCTCCTGCAGGATCCGGTTTCGATCGTCTGCCTTAGAAAATCACTTTGACGGACGCTTTTTCCCTTAGTAAACCACCCAATTCTCGAAAAATTTGTCCAGCTGGGTCATGTCGTCCTCTCTATTGCTTTCATGATGCTTTCAATCGTTTTTTCTCCTCCCCTGTTTTATATAGTGAATTTTCCCATCTATTCTTAGAGCCAATAGACAAAACGACCCTCTCACCTGTCTTCCAGCTGTGTTTCCTAGGCATCCTCTGTGGTACCTCATCATGTACCATGACTCATTGTTGCCTCCTGATAGGTATTCTCTGATCCATTGCAGTGCCCTTCCTGTTTTACGTGCCTGATCCTCCAGCTTCTGCACTAATCTCTTGTGAGGAACTGTGTGAGAGCCTTCTTGCAGTCCAGAGGTTTGTGACACAGGATTTGCCTTTCATGAATCCATGTTGGTTGTCGTTTATAATCTTGTTTTACTCAGGTGCTCCACCACTCCTCTGCTGATAATCTTCTCCATGGCTTGCACATGTATGTAAGTCAGAAGAGACTGGTCTGTGGATTTAGTGCCTAGTTTCTGTCTCCACTCTTAAAATGGAATACATTTACCGCCTTCTATGCCTCAGGTAGTTGCCCAGTTTCAAGGGATATATTGAAGATTGTATTTGTAGTGACACGCATAACGTCTCTGCTCCTTCACTCTGGGGACACATAGGGAGTGTTGTCTGGACCCCTCGCCTTTGGTATTGAAGTCCTTAGCAGCTTCTGCACCTTCTCCTCCATTGTTTGTATGTCATCAAACACCTGTTGATACATTCCTGTTGGCGTTCCTCTATGTGCTGTCTTCTCAGGAGCCCTTCCTGTCTCTATTGTAAATGCTTCTATAAATTTCATGTTATTGCTCCTCCCTTGCATCAGTGATCGTTTCTTGTGAGTTCTCCATCTTCTTTCCTCAGACTGATCACCTGGTCTTTGACTGTTGTTTTCCTCCTAATGTGGCTGTACAGCAGTTTTGGAGTCAGACTTGACTTTCGATGCTGTGTTACATGCTGTCGCTGGGCCTCCTCCTTACCTGTGCATACTTGTTCTGGCTCTTCGACTAATCTCCTTATTTCCTGTGTTCTCCGCCCTTCTGTACTTTTTCCATTCTCTATTGCACTTAGTTTTGCTCGTTCTGGTCTTCCCATTTTTCTGTTGCCTTGGTAACAAACCTTTCCTCTGCCTCATACATTTGTTACATATTCCATCATTTCGTTTACCGACTTTCCACCAGTTCTCTACCACTGAACCTCTTGCAGGAAGTTCCTCAAACCTATAGTTCCCCGTATGGGAATGGATTTCCCATTCAGCTCTGTGCCCTCTCATCTTGTAACTCTACCTGTATTCAAAGCACAGAACCACGTGGTCACTAGCTCCTAGGGGCCTCTCATATGTGATGTCCTCAGTGTCTGACTAACTCGGGGTTGGCACAAAGGTTCAGTCTTGCTGGTTCATCCTCCCCTCTCTCTGGTTGTGTCCTTATGTTGATGCATGAGTTTCCAGTACGACATCCATCATCTTGTTCTCCATGTTTGGGACCCCTGTGTGGCTCAGGTTTTCCCCAATTAATCTCCCTGTGATTGAAATTACCCACTTAAACAGTAACTGCTCTGATCAGGTAGGCTCTTTTGTCACTTCAGCTTGTGTGTCACCATTCCCCTGTTACTCTCTTCATATTCCTCTCTTGGCTCTACCCAAGTTCTGTGGTGGATTATGCACATCACTATTGACTACCTTGTGCTCTCTCCAGACTGAAGTGTAAATTACTATGTATACTCTTTATTCAATCATCGCCTCCCATTTTCTCAAATTTCCATCGGTGGTTTTATGAGCAATTGCAGCCTCCTTCCCCTCTGCTCCTTCTATCTTTCCTCATTATCTGATTTCCTGGTGGGAAAGTGCATCTGTTATTTTCTCAGGTTTTCGTTTCTGTGACTGCTATGATGTCTGGGGACTTCTCGTGATTCTTTCATGCAACTCCTGTATTTGTTCACGTTATTCCATCTGCATTCGTGTACCAAACCTTCAACTTCTGTTCCAAACTGTTGTCCTGGGAGAATATTGGGGTTGAGAGCAGGAGCCCCTGGTGGGGGGGCCTATCTGGGGTTGTGGGGTAGGGGGCAGAGTTCCTATGGGGGTTGCTGTAGGGTTGAGTTTGTTGTGTGGGGTGGGGACAGAGGGATCAGTGTGTGATTGTTGGCCGTTGTTCAGTAGCCTTGGGGTTGTCATGGTTGGAGTCCTTCTGTGGGTGTTTTCTGGGGATGGTGTTTCTTCTACCTGTGTCTGGAGTTGTCTTTTCTTTGCCACTTCCTCCCATACCTTCTTTCGGTTTTACTCTCTCTTTCAATCCTCCTTTCGACTTACCTTGTGTCTCGATCAGGTGCACACTCAGATTCAGTGTGTCTCTCAGCTGTACCTTCTCCTGCAGGATCATGGTTCGAGGTGATTCTGCCTTAGAGCTACTTTGAGGGCCACTGCCTTCTCCTTTACAAACCACCAATTCTCCAAATTTGCCACCTGGGTCATGTCGCCCTCTCCTATTGCCTTCGTAATACCTTCAATCCTTTGTCTCTGTTTCGTTCATCATAGGTTTCCCCTTCCTTCCTGGGCCAGACAAAACCTGATCTCTCCTTTTTCCTCCTACTGTGGCTCCCATTGCATCCTTCTGAGGTGTTTTGGTTCCTTCCCTTGGAGTGTTCACTTCCTCAATCCCTTCCTACCTGAGGCCCCCATTGCTCATTGATCTGTCTTTCCTGCTCATGTTCCTGGCCCCTGCAACTCATCTGAGTTTTCAGCTTCCATTTATGACCTCTTGTTGCTTTGTCCCATCTCTGAAACATCCCATTGTTGTCCACCTTGTCGATTCCTATCAGTTTTTTATATGTCATTATCATGTCCCCTTTATCCCTCCTGTTCTCCAGTGTCATGTTAATTTCCCTTAATCTCTTCTCATAGGACATCTCCGTTAGCTCTGGGACTAGTCTTGTTGTAAACCTTCACACTGTCTCTAATTTCTTGACGTGCTTGACCAGGTGTGGGTTCTATACTGGTGCTGCATACTCCAGTATGGGCCTGACGTACACGGTGTAAAATATCTTGAATGACTCTTGAATCAGGTGTCGAAGTGCTATTCTTAGGTTCGCCAGGCACCCATATGCTGCAGCAGTTATTTAGTTGTGCGCCTCAGAAGATGTGCTCGGTATGATACACACCGCAAGATCCTTTTCCTTCTTGAATGAGGTTTGCAGTCGTTGGTCCCTTAGCCTGTACTCTGCGGTTTTCTTTGGCCCTCCCCAATCTTTATGATTTTTCAGTTGGTGGGGTTGAACTCCAAAAGGAAGTTGTTGTAACAGGCTTGCAGCCTGTCCAGATCCCTTTTTAGTCCTACCTGATCCTCATTCATTTGAATTCTTCGCATTAGCTTCACATCGTTTCCAAACAAGGACACCTCTGAATGTGTCCCTTCCGTCATGTCATTCACATATACCGGAAATAGCACCGGTTCTAGTACTGACCTTTGAGGGACCCCGCTCGTCACAGGCCCAACTCTGATACCTCATCACCTACCATCATTCGCTGTTTCCTTCCTGTCAGGTATTATTTGATCCACTGCAGTGCCTTTCTTGTTATTCCTTCCTGCTCCTCTAGTTTTTGCACTAATCTCTTGTGTGGAACTGTGTCGAAAGCCTTCTTACAGTCCAAGAAAATGCAGTCTACCCATCCCTCTCTTGTCTTGCTTCTGTCACCTCTGTGTGAGTCTTCACCTATATGGAGTTGTAGGGGTCGATTCATAGCTCCTGGCCCAGCCTCTTCGCTAGTCGCTACTAGGTCCACTCTCTCCCATCTCCAAGAGAGAGAGAGAGAGAGAGAGACAAACAGAGACAGACAGAGACAGACAGAGAGACAGAGACAGAGAGAGAGATATTCCAATGTACAATAACAAATTTGTAATTAGCGGAACTGAGGATGTTCATATTGTTCAGCTCTTCAAGCATAGTAAATGATCCAGCGAGTACATTCACACCAAGTGAATTCATTTTATTTTATTTAAAGAAAATTTGAATTTCTTAACACATCTCGTGGCTTCCTTTCTGAACTTTTACTCGTCTTACCGATTCCTCTCTCTCTCTCTCTCTCTCTCTCTCTCTCTCCCCTCCCTTTTACACAGCGTTTGACAAAGTTAGGTTAAGGATCCCTAGCTTTATTGAAAAGCTATTTACAGGTTAAGGATTCCTAACTTTATTGACAAGCTAAGAGCTGTTACCTACGTCAGCTCATTTCAAAGAATTTTTATTGTTATGAGACAAGTAGGGAACAGGATGAAGTTGGAGCCATCTGTGGGCCAGCATTTTCATTTGATCAACTCACTTTATCTCGTCGACATTATAATGCTGTACGAATGTGTTCTATACTCGAGTCATCCCGGGGATAAATGAGCTGAGATGAAGTGATGTTCTGGAGAAGGGTACAGCCAGAGTGAAATTGCTGCTTTCTGCCCGTCCTGTGGTATAGAAGCTTGCTTCTCACTGTCCTCGAAGTGGAGCCAAGTGTGGTACTTTGACAATATTGGCTTTGTACATAACAGTAAGGCCACTCATATCCCTCCTGTGTTGAAGACTCTGCTGAAATGACAGATCTATCCAGGATGGGTCCAGGCGAGAGATGAGACGTGTTCTCTATTCTCTACTCTGTCAAACAGTCGCAGATGAGAGGGGGGGGGGCACGCAAACCAAAAAAGTGGAGCATACTCAAGGTGTGAGCGTACTTGTGCCTCATACAGAATCTTGCAACCCCTACTGTCAAGCAGATGGGAGATACGGCGAAGTGCTGTAAGCTTCCTGGCTGCCTTGTTTTCAAAATTTACAACGTGGTTCTTCATGGTTGGTTTGGAGTCTAATTTCACCCCAAGGATATCAACTTCTTCCCCAGGTACCAACACCCTCCCATTCATCCTTAATACTGCACCGGCATTACCATCATGGTGCCTAGTGACCATCATCATTTGTGTTTTCTCAGGTGCAAATGTTACTTGCCATCTATTTTCCCAAGCTGATATAGCTCTTAGCTGGTGATTGATGTAGCTTAGAGCAGCTGGCATTTCTTCTCTTGCATAAGTGAATGTCAGTGTACAGTCGTCTGCATATGCATGGGATTCTGGGATGAGATGAAGATCATTGAAGTAGACATTCCGTAACAATGGTCCCAGCACGCTTCCTTGTGGAACACTTGCCCCAGTAGGATGTCTTGCTGATTCCGTTCCATTGAGAACTACCCTTAGAGATCTACCATGAAGGTAATCACTGAGGAGATATAGCTTAGAGCCTGTAGTTCCCAGAGCTTGCAGTTTTGCTAAGAGGCCCTGGTGCCACACCCGGTCGAAAGCACCAGCAATGCTCATTGCTACCGCACAGCTGACTTTGGATTCATCCAGTGACTGGTGCCATTTAGTGGAGTGCTTAAACAACAGATCAGCAGCAGAGTAACCTTTCCTGAAGGCATATTAACGGTCACAAAGTAGTGAGTGGTAGTCAAAAAACTCTGTCATCTGTCTTGAGATTATTGTCTCAAGGATCTTGCCAGTGATTGACAGGAGTGACACTGGTCTGTAGTTGCAGATTTCTGCTCTGCTTTTCTTTTTGTGAACAAGGGCTACATTTGCCTCTTTCCACAGAGAAGGCAATTTACACTGTACTAGGCAGTGCTGAAAAATGCGAGTTAGAGGTGCTGCTAGCTGTTCTGCACATCTTCTCAGCAATCTTGGGCTCAACTTGTCTGGGCCCACAGCCTTTTCTTGTCAAGAGATTTAAGAAGGAAATACACCTCCTGCCTTATTGTCACCAATGACATTTTTGACAGTTCTTGCAGCTAGCCAAAGAGGGTCCCTTGCTGGATCAGGAACTTGCATTTTGGTAGCAAAGTGTTCGGCAAAGAGGTCCTCTTTCTCTTGACTACTAGTATTGGGGGTCCCATCCTGTCGATTTAGAGGTGGAATGAGTTCATCAGGCAGATAACCTTGTCTGTCCTTGACCAGGGACCACCAGGTTTCGGAACCTACTCTACCTGATGCTAGCTTTCTTTTTGTGTTTTCCTTCCATTTAGCAATGGCCCAGTTTTGAACGTCACTCATATACCTACAGGCTTGCCAGTGCAAGTTCCTGTTATAGGTGGTAGGATGTCTCTTATACCTGCGCCATGCCTTGTACTTAGCAGTAGCAACCTCTCTACAGCGAAAGCCAAACAAAGGCTGATTGATCTGTAGGCTTCGTCACATATTGCCGGTGAGGAATGTGTTCTTGTTGTAGATTAAGGATGTGTCCAGTGAAGGCTTTCACTTGGTTGTCAACATCCCCTTGGAAAAGAGCATTCCAATAGGTGGTGGCGAGCTCAGAGCAAAGGGCTGGCCAATTACCTCTTTCCCATAGCCAGGTTGTGCGTGTGGACTCCTCACCTCGTTCTGTTGGGATATCTATCTATCTCTCTCTCTCTCTCTCTCTCTCTCTCTCTCTCAAATTTGAAAAATCTCTCTTAATCCATTAAAGTAAATTTATTCAGCGTCTACTGTAATATGATAGTCTTTCATTTTGAAGATAGACTTTTCAGTATTTTCAACTTCTTCAAGCTTTTGAAATTTCATAAAGTTAAAGATAAACGATAAATTTGGATGCCACACAAATGGAAAAAAAGTTGGTTTTGAGAAAAACTTGCCTTGAATGGGCCAGTAGGCCTGCTGCAGTGTTCCTACAATACGAATGTTGACAGTCACACTTCCTAAACAATTTGTCATCTAGTCACATTGTTCATATAAATTTTCCCTCCAAAAAAACTTTTCTCGTAGCACATATGGTGTAATTGTAAAAATTACTGCAAATTCATCCAGTGTGTGTGTGTGTGTGTGTGTGTGTGTGTGCGTGTGCGCGCGCGCATGCATCATTCCTTTGCGTTTATCTCCACTCGTTCGCGGAGTAGAGACGAGCGGCACGTTAAACTACGGTAGCTGCTTCGGCAGCAAAATACAAAACTTACTTCATAACTCGGCCAAGCCAGTTTTAAGGTACCGTTTTAACTGCCTCTGTTTTTGGACTCTGCCTTTTACAATTTTTTTAAATTATTGATCCGAAGATAAAAGCCATGTTTAGGTTTAGGCTTCACGTGCAATGCAATTTTTCTGTGCTTCCGTTTTTGGACCTGAATATCATCCTTACTTTTTTTTTTTTTTACCAACGAGAAACCGAGCAGACGATTTATTAAAGTTACGTCGAATTTACTCCTTTCACAATGAAGAAGCAATTTCTAATAATCATGCGTCTCATATGGGTGTTCACCTTGTGTTTCCTTGTTTCAGTGCCATAGTCCATTATTATACGTCAATGCAAGTAATATGCTGGATTTTGTGATAGTTTTTACCTCGCCCATCGCACTTCTAGTGACATGGGGTTCGGCTTTATTTCTTGAAACTCATTCTTACTCACCTGCCAGACTATTCGTCTTTTAAACCTCTGGACTTTATTTGATCAAGTTTGTGTAAGCATTTGACTAAGCGCTCTGCTGCATACTGGAGGACTGATATTGTAACAAAAGTTTGCCCTGCACAATACTGTCTTTCTCAATGCCTGTCGACTTGCGCCATCGTTCATCAGCTTAGGGTATCTCTTTCACGTGAATCACTGACGTTAGGCTCAGTTTGATGTAACCTCCTATATCCTCTTACACTTTAGCAGCTACCCTTCATTCATCAAGTATGTTACTACAGCTATTCTTCCTGCCTCGTCCCGTATTCTTGTTTTTAGAGCTAAAGTCGATAAGTCATCTACTGGAATATTCGTGCAGCCTGTTATTGTCCTTTTTGGTGAATTGGAATCCTCTACTGTTTGTATTGTTTATAAGATCTTGTCGCTTTTAAACCTCCACTTGTGGGAACTAGTCTCTTCAGGGATATCGGTGACGCATATTAGAACATGACGGCGCTGATAACTGATCTTTGGGCAGCTATGGATATATTACTGTGCAATGAAAGTAACTTTAAGACAAGCAGAACTGTGTTTCGTTCTTGCAACGGAACAAACAGCGGTTGTCTAATTCTTCAACCTGTCAGTTCTCTGAACCAGTTATCTACGATCATTAATAACGCTGCTTTTGAAGCATTCAAAAATTTCTTTAGAAACAAAAAATATCACATCAAGAGAGCAGACTATATCTAGCAGTAACTGAGACAAAGTATATATAGAAGGAACGTCTATAGACTTCTATGTAAGGATTTAGGAGCCCAAGAAGTTGCGGCCATTAAACTATTGAATACCATAGAATATCAATATTATGGTTGTGCGGAGATGCTAAACCCTTCTTAGGCATTCAAGGTTGATCAAAACAATGAGGGAGATAGCTTAACCCCCTGAATCAATTACCCATCATTATCAGGTAGTCATCCTTGTATGGTACCAGTGAAGATAATCAGGTTAGCGTTTGATCATTGTGTGTTTAAACTGTGGCTTACGACACTTCAGTTCATTTGTTTTCAAAATCTTTTTGCCACCAGTGGTTTCGTAAATCTCCAAAAGAAACCACTCCTGGCGAAACGTGTCCTCTAATAAATATCTTCAACTGTACTACATAAGCATTTTTATTCACATCTTGTCGATATCTCCAAAAACTCTGCACTTTGTATATATTGAGTATATCCCTTTTGATGTATATACACTGAAAGCTTAAATGCATGTAAACTTGGAGGTGTGTATGTCTCTGTATGGTAAAAACTTTGGTAATAAATATGTCCTAGTGTTTGTTTACATGTTTTTTTAAACCAACATGTATCTGTATATACTTAAATCCCCTAACTTGAGGTTATAGGTAGGTTCATGGGTTGGGACTTTGTTTTTTACCGATTTCTAAACTTTTCTTTCTTTTATATAGCTTTCCAACATGGATTAACTAATCCAAGTTAGATTGCAGCTCATGTCTCATTTTCAGAATGAAATGTTTCATGCGATTGCCATGTATATCACAAAAGTTCTCCTATTTTACCAATATGTTCTTCTCACAAGAGGTATTATTTCTCTGTATACTCCAGTGGGTTTAGGTCGTTAATAATGAAGATTACTTCTTCACATGAGTTGCCTCTGTAATGCGTTAGCGCGAAAATGATGCAATTATCCTATTTAGAAAATTGGCTGCTCATTTATTTTAAGTTCAAGCCTCATAAGCCCTCCACTCTACTTATTGATAATTAAAGTGTTCTTCTATAATGATTTTTATTTTTCATGGTTTCTTTTTAACTAATTATATATATATATATATATATATATATATATATATATATATATATATATATATATATATATATATATATATATATATATATATATAATTATTAAGCAGTCCTTCTTTAAAACTACGTCATTCACTTTTGTAATGTATTATTTAAGAAACAGTTGTACCAAAAAAGCTTCAGCCTATTTTTGTGACAATGTATCAGTATAGTGTGTGTGAGTTTTTTTTTTATGTTTGGCGGTCTATTGCTTACTATCTATTCCTCATTAGTTTGACTTTGCAACGTGGCTTGACTGACTTGTGGATTTTTTACCATCTTTGCTATTCCTCATTCACTTCCATCTCTGTTCCTCCTTTATACTGACTAATTTCCTTGCACTCTCGCCCGTTATTCGTTCGTTAGGAGTGAAAACTGAGGAGTCATTTTTTCTTCTATATCTTTAGCTGTTCAAGTTAGCCTCGTAATTTGCAGTCTTCGTCCTCTTCATTTTGTCTGCAAACATTATGGATGATTTTAGATCTCTAGAAAAGTCATTAGATATATGAGGAACTCTGTGGGTCCCATGAGGTACCCTTGAGGGATTCCACTGTTAACTTTCATCAGCACTAGTATTTCGTCTCTCATGGTGACATTTTTTTAATTTATTTACCGGTATTTATTCCTCTTCCCATTATTTTATCTTCATCGTTATTTTTGCAGTTGTTAGTTTCTGGGTAAGTGTTCCGCACGGTACCATGTTGGTCTTATTGCAGTCGACACAGTTATCCCTCCCATACCTTTGCTGTTTAGATTCCGTTGGTCTATTTGATATATGAGACGGGATTTTTCGTCCTTGAAAACTTGTTCATTCTAAAGCAATATGGTTGTAGGTTGCCTGGGAGGATAAACACTATATCTTCACTTTACTCATACACTCTGTTACCCCTTTTCCTCATCTCGCGTGTTTTGTGTTATCCGTCATGTATGACTCAATCTGTGTAGGTTCAAAAAGTGATCCGTCGAGACCTCTAGTTGCTACATCACTCCAGATGTCATCAGCACTCACACTGTGACTGCTTCTTGTTTATCATCTTACATGCTTTTAGTGATATATTAGCAACTTGCTTTTAACTTCATGTCACAGGCATTGTATCGATGACCTTCGTACATTCAAAGATGCTCAGTCCGCAAACCCTTCACTTTCTTGTCTTCCCTTCGTCATCCTGGTGAAATAGGATTGTTCTTCATGCAGCTGTCATACACAGATGCCCGTAATCACCACTCCCACCACATAGTCTCTAACACTATAATTCCATCACGTTACAACACTTGTGTGTATCTGTCTAAACAGGTGTATACATTTAGACGTGTGTATGCAGGTGTGTTCACACAAGTAAGTTCATGTATACATACGAGTGCGTGTGTGAATACATACTTGTGTATGTATCTATTACAGTTGTGGCATTTCTTCTGCATATTCGTGGTTTGGCTGGTGGCGTTCTCAGCTCACATACTGAGGGGTCGGTATCGATCCCTGGCACGGGTGAATCGTTTGAGCATGTTTCTTTACACCTGCTGCCCATGTTTACCTAGCAGTGAGTACGTACTTGAGTGCTAGCCGACTGTTGTGGATCGCATCCTGAGGGAAAAGATTAACCTAAGTTGCACGAAATGCTATGCATAGCCAGGGGCCTTCTATATAGTATTTCAATGATGTTAACTGGATTTGTATCAGTAGTACCATGAACATGTAGAAATAATGATGATCATGTACAACACGTCCCACAAAGGCCGCCACGTCCCACAAAGTTCACCACGTACAACAAAGACTGCCACGTCCCACAAAGGTCACCACGTACAACAAAACCCGCTTCGCATATCATGAACACACGAAAAAAACTAAGTAATCATAACTCCTTTGTCGACCGTTGGTTCACTGACGCACTTTTTCAATCACTTCCTGATAAGTCGTAATTAACGTCAAACTAAACTTACAAGCAGTTTTTTCAGGAGACCTGTATTATCATATAGGAGTGTGTTTCTTGATGCTGGCGAGAGGAACTTCTCAGCCATGAAACTGGCGAGGGAGCTTTTCAGCCATGAAACTGGCGAGGGGAACTTTTCAGCCATGAAACTGGCGAGGGGAACTTTTCAGCCATGAAACTGGCGAGGGGAACTTTTCAGCCATGAAACTGGCGAGGGGAACTTTTCAGCCATGAAACTGGCGAGGGGAACTTTTCAGCCATGAAACTGGCGAGGGAACTTTTCAGCCATGAAACTGGAGCTTCCCAGAGCTTACCTTCCTTGTATCAAACCTGATTACCTAGAGTTCTATAGGCGCAATGTGGAACCTGATTACCTCCAGTTCTTTAGGAGCTGTATGGAACCTGATTACCTCCAGTTCTTTAGGCGCTCTGTGGAACCTGATTACCTCCAGTTCTATAGGCGCTGTATGGAACCTGATTACCTCCAGTTCTATAGGCGCTGTATGGAACCTGATTACCTCCAGTTCTATAGGCGCTGTATGGAACCTGATTACCTCCAGTTCTATAGGCGCTGTATGGAACCTGATTACCTCCAGTTCTATAGGCGCTGTATGGAACCTGATTACCTCCAGTTCTATAGGCGCTGTATGGAACCTGATTACCTCTAGGTTTTTAGGCGCCGTATGAGTCCTGCGGGTTATACAGATTCCTCCCCTTCTCCCAACTCTTCGCATGTTTCCCGTTCTCGTAAATTTACGTATTTCAGATTGCAGTGTCCTTTTGGTATCTTGTTGCTATCTCCCTTGTCTCCGTTTCCAGCCTGTTGTAAAATGTTATCTCCCTCGCCTCTTTCTATCTCTTGTTACACCCTAAATAACACTTGTATCCATCTTTCCTCTCTCCTCATTTATCCTTGAATGTTTGCAATCTCCTCTATTCCTCTCTCCCTCTTCTTCTCTTTCCTTCATCTTGCTTCCTTCTTCTCTCCCCCAGCCTCACTCCTCCATTCTCCTATCCTTCACCAACCTGGCTCCTACCCTCCACCAACCTCCCTCCAACAACCTCCCTCCACCATCCTCCATCAACCTCCCTCCACCTTCCACCAACCTTCCTCCACAACCTCCCTTCACAGCCTCCCTTCCTCCACCTTTCACCAACCTCCTTCCTCCACCTTCCACCAACCTCCTTCCTCCACCTTCCACCAACCTCCTTCCTCCACCTTCCACCAACCTCCTTCCTCCACCTTCCACCAACCTCCTTCCTCCACCTTCCACCAACCTCCTTCCTCCACCTTCCACCAACCTCCTTCCTCCACCTTCCACCAACCTCCTTCCTCCACCTTCCACCAACCTCCTTCCTCCACCTTCCACCAACTTCCTTCCTCCACCTTCCACCAACTTCCTTCCTCCACCTTCCACCAACTTCCTTCCTCCACCTTCCACCAACTTACTTCCTCCACCTTCCACCAACTTACTTCCTCCACCTTCCACCAACTTACTTCCTCCACCTTCCACCAACCTCCCTCCCCCACTTTCCACCAGCCTCCCTCCCCCACCTTCCACCAACCTCCCTCCCCCCACCTTCCACCAACCTCCCTCCCCCACCTTCCACCAACCTCCCTCCCCCACCTTCCACCAACCTTCCTCCCCCACCTTCCACCAACCTCCCTCCCCCACCTTCCACCAACCTCCCTCCCCCACCTTCCACCAACCTCCCTCCCCCACCTTCCACCAACCTCCCTCCCCCACCTTCCACCAACCTCTCTCCTCCACCTTCCACCAACCTCTCTCCTCCACCTTCCACCAACCTCTCTCCTCCACCTTCCACCAACCTCCCTCCTCCACCTTCCACCCCCACCTTCCTCCAACCTTCCTCCTACCCTTCAACAACCTCCCTCTTCTACCCTCCTACCCTCCCACAACCTTCCCCCTCCCTTCCCCTCACGTCGAGAAAGTGCACATAATAACCAAGTGACTTAACACGTTGACTCACCATTACTTCGGCCGTGACATTTTACTAACACAAGGAAGAGAAAATATACGGGCACGGAAGAATCTTAATCATCCAAGTTGTTGATAAATTAAGTCACACCTCTTGACACTTCCCTCCCGTTGCTGATACAACGGTCCTCCCGTTGATACCTTTTTTCCCCTGTTGTATCAGACAAGGTCAAACATAATGAATAACTACACAGGCCTACTGACTCGTACTTGGTAAGGCCTCCTCGAATTCAACCCTTCTCACGTACACACTTATCCAACCCATTCTCAAATCTGCCCAAGTAATCAACTTCAACTGCCAGGGTATGGTGAAAACCTTGTATGCAATCAATATAATGATGGTATGCAATAATGACACGTAAATGAGTGAGACGCACGTAAAACATTGAGGGATCTTAATTATTGAAGCATTTCGCTTACACAGTATGCTTCTTCAGTGGAATACAGAGGTGGCTAAATATGGAGACAACAGGAGCAGTGGAGAGATGAAGATAATGTAATGAGTTCAACAGTCTTGAAACATAAGTTTTTGTAATGGTCAGTCCTTCAGGCTGGTGAAGTCACCTCCATAGTCTGGAACAATGTGAAACCGAAGGTTGTTGTTATAACATTCGTCAGGAGACATGACGAGTGTCTTCTGACACGGTCTCCAGTCTTATAGAAGACCCTCAGAATTTACTCGAAGCTGAAGCTTGAGAAAGGAGCCTTTTATACTGACAGAGGTGGGGCGCGGAAAATGTGAAGTCATCTCCACTTTCCTAGCTTCATTTCTGTCCCCATTCTCTTGCTTCGTCTTCACATTGTTCAAGACTAATGGAGCTGAACGCGTCTCCAGGCTGCCGGACTGACCGCCTCAGAATCTACTAATTCAAGATTGACCTTTCGCATCTTCACCTCTCCACTGCTCCTGCTGTCTTTATATTTAACCACCTCTGTATTCGAATGAAAAAGCCTATTGTGTAGTCGAAGCGTTTCTGAAATAGGGACGTAAATTGTTGTACGTAACTCGTTTATCTGGTATGTAATAATGGTAGAATTAATAATAATTATAGTATCAGTAACAATGGTAGAATCAGTAATAATGGTAGGATTAATAATGATTTTAGAACCAGTAATACTGGTAGAGCCAGTAATACTGGTAGAGCCAGTAATACTGGTAGAGCCAGTAATACTGGTAGAGCCAGTAATACTGGTAGAGCCAGTAATACTGGTAGAGCCAGTAATACTGGTAGAGCCAGTAATAATGGTAGAACCAGTAATAATGGTAGAACCAGTAATAATGGTAGAACCAGTAATAATGGTAGAACCAGTAATAATGGTAGAACCAGTAATAATGGTAGAACCAGTAATAATGGTTGAACCAGTAATAATGGTAGAATTAGTGATAATGGTAGAATTAGTGATAATGGTAGAATCAGTGGTAATGGCAGAATCGGTAGTAATGATAGAATCAGTAGCAATGGTAGAATCAGTAGTAAAGGTAGGATCAGTAATTATGGTTTGTAATACAGACAAGTTGTGAATAAAGTTACGGTCCTGTGACCTTGTTCACTTTATAGACGACGGTGAACAAGGTTCCACGAACGAAAATTTTCAGTGGTAAAATGTTCCAGGTGTTTGTTCATGTATCTTTACCCACTGGGTGTTCAGGACCCACTAATGAATAAATTACACAAATGAATTAAATTACATTTGAAAGTCTTATTACCAGAGGTTTCGCTCACCAGAAGCCAATTTTCAGTCCAGCGAAGAAAGCTTCTGGTGAGAGAAACTTTTCCTAATATAGTTTTCAAAGGTTATACACGAGTCTTATTTATACATTCTCGTTGGTGATGGAGAGTCGCATCTGTTGACACTGTTTCCCGCTGGTGATGCAGCGATGCTCCTGTTGGTGAAACGGCGCTCACGTTGAAACTCCCGTTGATGAGGAAACTCCGCCTTCCCTACATTATTGATGAACAGTATCGACAAGTATCAAACATGATTTATTTTCATTTGTAGGTAACTACCTGTGATGATTTCAATTGCTGCGCCTCTCCTCTGTGGCCCCAGTATACACAATAAGCCTCAGTCTTCATGCACCTGTATTAGTTTTATTAAGATTATGGGGCTGAACGCCTGTCAGAACTGAGGGCCTGAAATCATCAAACTTGCCTCCCCACTCCTTTCACTGTCTACTGAATAAAATCTCAGTATTGAATTGAAAAAAATGCCCATTTGTTGGCGAAACGTTTTATTAATAAAGATGACTATAATTGTCACACAACCTTATCAACTTCGCTCTCGTTGTTGTAGTGAGTTGACGTGTTTCATGTGAGGACGTGATTAGTGGATTCTCAGTGTTAGTACTGCTGAAGTGTTAGGTATATCTTCTGAGATTTAATCAGCTGAAGCTTCAGTTGAAGGAAGAGCTGGATGGAGGAAGCTAGGAAGTGGGTTCGACTTAATACGGAGGAGAGAAAGAAGATTCATTCTCAGATTAAGATTATTACGGCTGCAACGAACAGAAAATAGTAAATAAAGGAATGACAGTGAAGATGAAGGCTGAAGATGCAACAGTTAAGACCATCAATTCCTTCATTACGGAACGAATATTTTTCGGTCATAGAGAAAAACACACAAACTATTAGTGAAGGTAAGATTTTTTTGTAGTTCGGAATTCCAAGATTCAATTTACAAACAGAATTTTTTTTTTGCCACAAGGATAAGAAGGGACAAAGAGTGTATTTCTTGGGACTGGAATAGAGGATATAGTTACAACTTAGGAAGCATCATGACTGGTAATGGGAGCATCTCTTATCTATTAAAGTGCTGGAAGAAATATTCGAAGTACAGTAGGGTCAGTTATAAATATAAAAAGAATAGAGTGGGATTCTTGTCATATGTAGCATTTTTTGCTGAAGAGTAGAATGGTTGTCTAGGGCAAATTGCATTATTTGATGGCTAAACAAGTACTGCAGGAAAATTGCAATACTTTTTCTTAAGAACTGGGACGTCTTTCATAGCAGGAATGACATGTATGGCAAAGCCAGGATGCAGTTATATAGGGCAGGTGTAGCAGTGGTAGCTAGCTTAGATGAGGTTTTAAAGTGAGGAAAAAGTTAAACGTATACACAAATAACCCGCACATAAAAGAGAGAAGCTTACGACGACGTTTCGGTCCGACTTGGACCGAAACGTCGTCGTAAGCTTCTCTCTTTTATGTGCGGGTTATTTGCGTATCGTTCCAGTCACGGTATTGTGCCTTTTTTTGTTATTGTTGTTAAACGTGTGTGTGTGTGTGTGTGTGTGTGTGTGTGTAGAAAAAGCGATTTTGATACTGTGGATTGTGGCAGTAAAGGGAACTCCAAGAGAGTAAAGGAAAACACTAAAATAATATCAGGCATAGGAATTTGAAAGAAAAAAAATCGGGAGCATTGAGAAAAGGTAAAAAAATTGATAAGGCAAAGAGGAACAGGGTGGAAAGAGATAAATAACTTTAAAATAGTCATAGCAACAGCACCAAGATAAGAGGTTAAATTAATTGCATGCACTGAAAACTTAGTTTGTCAAGGGTAAATAAAGTTGTCGAATTTATTGGTGGAAAATAGAATTTATAACCTAAAAAAAGAGAAGAGTTAAATTTATAGGAAAATGTTAACACCTTTCGTATATACATCCCAACTTTAAAGACAAAAACATAAATCTAATTAAACGTACTAAGCAAAGCTAAACATGAAAATAAAATTAATCCTCGGCAAGAGGAAGACGTACACGTCTGTGTTGACGTCTCTCGGGACGTACGTCAGGGACAATTGTAGACGTTCTCCGCAAAGTAATGAAATTACAAATGTAGCGCGAGTGTCAGGAGCCCTATGATGTCAGACAGGTCAGTTGATGAGCTAGTGAAGGTTAACCCGGATAAAGCAAGGTCGTTCAAACGCCTCCGTGTCTCAGGCAGTTCACCGGCACTAAGTGAAGATTAAGACGACTCATTAAAGTCTGGGTAGCGCCGTAAAGAGTATTTCAGATCACTGCAGTCCGTACAAGATTGTCTGACCAAATCACGTCTGTAGAACTAACAGATAGTTACAAAAAATTGCCGTTCCCATCCAGCTCACTCTGGAGCCAAGCCATGAACTGGGGACTGTGAGAAAATTTTAAGATAAAAATACATAAAGTTGAAGGCCAAGGCGTAAGACAATACTTAACACAGTAAGTTTACTTAGAACCTTCAAAACACAAGACGTCCAGTTTTGTTTCACACTGAAGCATCCACTGATTTACCAGAGTCATATACCTGAGGGTAAGCATACAGTGAAGAAAATTCCAATGCTGAAGGAACACTAGTACTTAGTGGATTGCAAGGCGGGGATAGGTGAAGTGAGGAAACAAGAGATGCCTCCCCTGAAAAAAATTGAGGAGAACCGAAAAACCTAAGAATAAATAGGAAATACGGTAGATAATGAAACAAAACTTAAAATTCCGTCGTTAGATGCTGCAGCATACGGCCCCTCTCTCGAGGGAGAGAGCTTCAAACACAGTTAAAGGAACATATTTGCATTCTCTACTATTCTCCTTTACGTCGATGTTATTGCAATAGCCGAGATATGGTTGAACTTCAAGTCGGAGCCACGAGTGGTGTTCCACAAGGATCAGTTTTGGGCCGTTTGTCGTGCATAATCTGCACTAATTTTTAAGAGAGGAATGCAAAAAAATCGAAACGAGTAAAATCGCAACACAGAAAGAGATTTAGCAATAAATTCGGAAGGGAATAACACTAAACTTAGGATAATCTGGACAAGCCCATACTCTGATCGGAGAGGTGACAGAAGCAGCTTAATACAGAAGAGTGCATAGCTGTAATTCTTGTGAATGAAAAAGACTTGAGTTCCTATCATATAGACTGTGAGAAAGACATTGGAGTCATGGTAAATAGAAATCTAAAGCAGAGGCAGAGGTAGTACTAGTACTAGGTTGAACAATATTGACAAACTGTGGAACAGACACATAGGCAATACTTAAGTTATGTATTAAGAGACGTTATGGCCAATGGGGGCCTTGCCTATGAAATATAGAGTACAGAAAACAAAGAATACATAATGGGCGGAGATTAGATGAATCAAGTGGGATCAGGTGCAGTGTGGTCAGGTGTGAGTGTTTGTCGCCTGTTCATGCAATGCTTGGCTGTATAGGATTAGTGTGAGGAGGACACGTGATATCCTACAAAACTTCTTCAGCAACAACATTGGCTTCGTTTCCACTCCATTAGGTATTCATGTGTTCACGGTGAACCACACAAGCATGAGCCATGTGGTCTCCACTGAATGTATATTTCTTCCCTCAGTTGCAAGTCCAAGCTTTCTAATATTTCGCTTACATATACCGTATCGAAACTACGTAATAAAAATAATCATCTTTATTTCTACAAATACTTGATGCAACTTATACAGACCGCAGCTGACATCAATGACATAATATATAGAAAGCCCCTGGTTATGCAGAGCATTTCGGGAAACTTAGGTTAATTTTGTCCCCAGGATGCGACCCACTCCAGCCGTCTAACACTCAGGTACCTACTTATAGCGAGGTGAACAAGGACAGCAGGTGTCATAAGGAAACACGCCGCGATGTTTCCACCCATACCGGGGATCGCTGGTTCAGCTGCTGTGGTAGACTTCTTTACCAAGTCCTTAAAATTAAGTGGATGACGAACTGGTGGTTATATTCAGTTTGTGATTAGCGAAAGCTTCAGCGACGTTACTGGCCACATCATCCACTGGCTGGAGAATGTTCTTTTGTATCTGCTCTGATCATGTGGTGGGCACGCCTCTTGCGGTCAGATATAAAATGAGAAGGAAAGAGATAGCTTGTAAATACTTGGAATATGGTGGCGTCTTCTTCAAGGTAGTGAGCGCTGCAAAACCCTATGGACTCCGTGGAAGTAACGATGAAATCGCTTCTCTTAGTACAAGTGTCAAGATGTGAGAAAAAAACAGTTATCTGGTCGTCCTTGTTCCTGGGTTTCTTATGTACTTTGAAGGTAAATTTCGTGCCAACTGTGTCTAAGAGGACATTCAAGAACGGGAATTGTCCCTTTCCTCCACAAGAATGAGTTTAATGGAGAGCTCCAAGCTTTTCTTTTAGTTAGCACAGTGTTCATGTTTTCTACTATAAATGACCTTAATGTCTTCTTCTATACACAATGCAGCCATGTTGTTGTGCTGGACAGGAAGGTTTAGATGTGTTCCGATTCCATACAGAGGTTTGCTTTATGAGGAAGAACATACCGTAAACAAGTATAGGGATTTTTCCCATAAATGCTATTTTACTCCAGTGGGATTGGAGACGATGCATAGCCCATACGGCAAGAGTGCTACAACTTTTCTGGAAGAATTAGGTGCCAAGCTCCTAGAAATTACTAGAGCGCCAAGGTCAACCATTTACCTTTCTGTTCCTACTTCTTAGCGTGGCGATCCAGAGAATTAATGCCTGCTGCATCCTTGGTTCCAAAGCTTAAATTATATTTCCAAATATAAATCGTAATTGTGTGCGTCTGTAGAGGTCTCAGTAAAACTGAACCGGTAAATGAAATCGTAAAAAAAATAATGGGATGGAAGGAGAAAATAAGTTTCTCAGAGACCCTGAGTCCTCATTATTACCACTGTGCGTATGTGTGCCTGTATGCATGTATATATATATATATATATATATATATATATATATATATATATATATATATATATATATATATATATATATATATATATATATATATATATATATATATGCACAAATTTCAACATTACGCATAAAAATTATTATACCAGTAACAGTAAATTACAAGAGATAATAATAGATGCACAAAGAATATGAATTTGTGTGATGTCTGTATTCATAGTGGAAATGAAAGTGCCATTTACAGAAACTAGGCACAGTCTGAAAGAAAATATATACCCAAATTTTGTCATAAACACAGAGTCAGCGCTCACATTAACAAAGAAGAGGACTGTCTTTGGTGCAAATAAAGATGGGAGATATAGAGAGGTGAACCCAAGCCTCATAGTGGGAATAACACAGCGGGGAGACGAGACAAGAACACATCCATGTGCTGCAGCCTCGCTAAACATAATCATCACCAACACCACACGCACATCTACCTTGATTGCACTGCAAGATAAATTACTATGCATTTTGCCTATGTTGCACCGTATGCATAATGCTTTGGTCGTACTTCACTTGTCATCGGTACCTTTTCAAAGTGTTTTGTTCTATGTAGTGCTAAAAAGTCTTACTTTTCTGCGCACACTATTCTTTTATTTTACTAGGCATGTTAAGTATTGAATTTTCTTTATTACATTAATACGCGTTTCCCTAAAAGACTCTCCCTAGCAAAGTGAACGATTAACAACGAAATGTTGGTAAAAAAAAACTCGCTGGTGCCGAAGAGAGCAAGCGAGTCGGACTTTGAACCAGGACTTCCTAACAAGGTGTGATCATTCCAACGGATCAGTGTTTATATTCACCGTGCAACCGGGCCGTAGCAGCCTCGTCCTCCTCACTTGTATTAAACCCACCATTATCTATTCATCTTTGTTCGCTGCTATAACACTCACACGTCTGCTTCCTCACCCGGGAAGTCTAGCTGGCTGATTCCTTACATTGACTCTGAAATACAAAGCTTTCATCCTGGTTTATTGTGGCATTATTGACCACCAGAGGCGGAATTAAAATGTCATCATACACAATAGCTGTCACGTTATTTATTTCAACATCTTGATTATGATATGTTTATCCAGTACTTTGGGAAACGTTACTCATGATTTAAAGCTGGATAATGATGAGAGCGGTGAGAATTAACAAGACAGAAACATGAACACCTCGACACGCATTCCTCATGCGCAGCCCTTTTCTTTACGACGCTAGCTAGACATTCTTTACACTCAGGGAAATTATGGGTAACGACTAAGAAAATATTACACTCACATGCGTATCCATAACAGAGTACGTAAGTGTGTACTCTTTTGTTTACTCTCAGATTTGTACTCGTCTACTGGTTACGGGGATCGAATCTAAACTTCAGGCCTCTGCCTACGTTAACCTCATACGACTTTTTCGTATGTCGTATCTATCCTTAAAGTTGTGTATGGTGTTTACTTCCACTAACTCCTTACCGAAGTCACTCTTAAAACCCCTGAGTTTAATTTCTTTTAGTCTCTTCCTGTAGGTCAGTTTTCTCAGCTCAGGGATCAGTCGAATTGTAAATATCTAGACTTCCTCTATTTTCTTTATATTCTTCAGTAAGTATGGGCTCCAAGCAGGTTCCGCAGTCTCTAGGGTAGGTCTGACATATGTAGAAGGTTTTAAATGACTCTTCGTTGATACTCATGAGAAGCCGTTCTCAAGTTTGTTAGGCGCGCATGCACTACCGAAACTATTCAGATGATATGAGACTCGCCTGAAATGCTCATTATTATTATCACCCAGTGGTCCTTACTAATGATTTGCATCCTCTCTTCACGCTATATTCTGTTAATGGCTTCTGTCACTGTACCATAATATTCATAACTGCACTTGCTGAGAGTGAATTTCATTACCCATTTCTCTGATCTTCCCTGCAGTTTTTCAGCTTCATTTTCATTATCTCGTTAGTTTAATATTTGTAATCATACAGTAAGTGTATTCAACTTTGAGGAAGAGAACTGATCCCAGTACTGATTAATTCGTGATCCTGCTTTTACACTGTCAATCCTGATAGGTTCTCTCTTGATGAAGAATTAGTCCCATGTAAAACATCTGTATAATAATAATAATAATAATAATAATAATATCTTTATTTACTACAAGTACATGTACAAGGTATATAGACCATAGCTGACATCAATGACATACTACTATATAGAAAGCCGCTTGTTATGCAGAGCATTTCGGGTAAATTAGGTTAGTTTTGTCCCAGGATGCGACCCGCACCAGTCGACTAACTCCTAGGTACCCATTTTACTGAACACAGACAACCGGTGTAAAGAAACACGCCTAGTGTTTCTACCCTCCCTGGGAATCGAACCCTGACACTCACCGTGTGAAGCGAGAGCTTTAGCCACAAGGCCACGGGTACCTTTATTTGTAGACGTTTCGCCATCCAGCGGCTTTATCAACACAAAATCAAGGACATAAGGAGAAGACTGTACAACTATATACAAAAGACGAGGTAATTAATCCCTTAGCCTTGGAGTTGATGAGCACCGTATTCAAGACTTAGTTATTCTTCACCCACTTAGGCTGAGGGACTGATTACCTCAGTCCTAGAGCCTTCCCATTATGTCCTTGAATTTGTATTGATAAAGCGAAACGTCTACGATTGAAGATATCCAGATGTTGCACATGACTAATTCTTCATCTTGTCGGTGTTGTATACCATTAATATACGCCTCTGATCATCAGCCTTATTTACATTCACGTCTCCCTGTCTCTGTCCATCATATCCAGTCTTTCTTCCCGGAGGATTTCTTTTGCCTCTAAGACTTTCTTGGATAGAATCTAAGTCAAGTTTCTGGCCTTTTTTCTTCAAGAGAGGAGCAGGGAAATCTCCAAGCTGTCTCTGCGTACTCTGTAATTGAAGTTAAATTTATTATATACAGCGTACGGAAAGATTTGTCGTTGGGGCACTTGGCTCTCCTCCAAAAGGTATCGTCACATAGAAATCTTATTCGATTGAGGATCGGGCGTACATAACTCATTCATAACAGGTGTTTCTGCCCCTCTCGTCCCCTCCCAGTGTGTAGCTCGAGGCGTGCAATTTACTGTGGAACACATTATCACACTTTGCCTATGGTTTAGTCCTTTGTGTTCGTCATGGTTTTGATTGTAATAATGTTCGTAGAATTACCGACAATATGTAAGGTAAAAGGACACAAGTGCAACTAATGTGACATTTTTATTGTGGCAACGTTTCGCTCTCCAGGAGCTTTGTCAGGCCGTTACGGCTTGACAAAGCTTCTGGAGAGTGAAACGTTGACATAATAAAAAGGTCACATTAGTTGCACTTGTGTCCTTTTTACTTTACATGCTTTTTATTATTCCCCGGGTGCCTGTAGGGATCTCGAGGAACTTTTTAAGGGGAGTCTTTTGAAAAAATACTAATTTAATGTTTTATAACTGACTTTGGTCATTTCAACTTGGTATGATAATATATTTCAGTGTCAGAAATTTTAGTCAGGTTCATAGCTCTTTTGGTTTCTTAATTTCATCTTTATTGCTGTTTATTTATATATACTCATATGCAAATCATGTTTTTAGTGTGTGTGTACTCACCTAATTGTGGTTGCAGGGGTCGAGACTCGGCTCCTGGCCCCGCCTCTTCACTGAGTGTTACTTGGTCCTCTCTCTCCCTGCTCCATGAGCTTTATCATGCCTCATCTTAAAGCTATGTATGGTTTCTGCCTCCACTGCCTCACTTGCTCGGCTTTACCGCTTCCTGACTACTCTATGACTGAAGAAATACTAGCATCCCTTTGACTCATCTGGGTCTTCAACTTCCAATTGTGATCCCTTGTTTCTGTGTCCCATCTCTGGAACATCCTCTCTCTCTCCACCTTGTCTATTCCACGCAGTATTTTGTATTTTATCATGTCTCCCCTGACCCTCCTGTCTTCCAGTGTCCTCAGGCCGATTTTTTTTTTCGTGTGTGTGTGTGTACTCGCCTAATTGTGGCTGCAGGGGTCGAAACTCAGCTCCTGGCCCTGCCTCTTCACTGATCGCTACTAGGTCCTCTCTCTCTCTGCTCCCTGAGCTTTGTCATACCTCGTCTTAAAGCTTTATATGGTTCCTGCCTCCACTATATCACTTGCTAGACTATTCCACTTCCTGGCAACTCTGTGACTGAACAAATACTTCCTAACATCCCTGTGATTCGTCTGAGTCTTCAGCTTCCAATTGTGACCCCTAGTTTCTGTGTCCTCTCTCTGGAACATCCTGTCTCTGTCCACCTTATCTATCCCACGCAGTTTTTTGTATGTCGTTATCATTTCTCTCCTAACCCCCCTGTCCTCCAGTGTCATCAGGCCGTTTTCCCTCAACTTTTCTTCGTAGGACATTCCCATGAGCTCCGGAACTAACCTTATTGCAAACCTTTGCACTTTTTTTTTTAATTTCTTGACGTGCTTGACCAGGTGTGGGTTCTAAACTGATGCTGCATACTCTAGTATGAACCTGATGTACACAGTGTACAGTATCTTGAACGATTCCTTACAAAGGTATCGGAACGCTATTCTCAGGTTTGCCAGGCGCTCATATTCTGCAGCAGTTATCTGGTTGATGTGTGCTTCCGGAGACGTGCTCGGTGTTATGCTCACCCCAAGATCTTTCTGTATGAGTGAGGTTTGCAGTCTTTGTCCACCTAGTCTATACTCTGTCTGCGGTCTTCTTTGCCCTTCCTCAATCTTCATGACTTTGCATTTGGCGGGGTTGAATTCGAGGAGCCAGTTGGTGGACCACATGTCCAGGCTGTCCAGGTTTCTTTGTAGTCCTGCCTGATCCTCATCTGATTTAATTCTCCTCATTAACTTTACATCAATTGCGAACAGGGACACTTCAGAGTCTATCCTTTCCATCATGTTATTCACATATACCAAAAATAGTGATTGAGACACTTATGCAGCATATGGGAATCTTTATTCGGGAAACGTTTCGCCACACAGTGGCTTCATCAGTCCAATACAAAGAGGAAGGCGTAAGGAGAGGAGGAGAATGAGGTAATCAGTCCCTCAACCTGGAGTCGATGTGTTCAGTCCATCAATCTTGTAGAATGTACAGCATAGGGCCGCAGATGTGGCTTATATACTGTAGTGAGGTGACGTGAAGCAGATGGAGGCGGGGTCATAGTGGTACCATCCACTAGTCGAAGTAGGTCTTCGTCCAAAGGTTGAACAAGTGTTGAAGAATTCTTTGTAACAAGACCCCATGATGCTGCCGTGTCTGACAGTTGTGATGAATGGTTTGAAAAACCGACAAGTTGAAGATTGAGACACTTATGCAGCATATGGGAATCTTTATTCAGGAAACGTTTCGCCACACAGTGGCTTCATCAGTCCAATACAAAGAGGAAGGCGTAAGGAGAGGAGGAGAATGAGGTAATCAGTCCCTCAACCTGGAGTCGATGTGTTCAGTCCATCAATCTTGTAGAATGTACAGCATAGGGCCGCAGATGTGGCTTATATACTGTAGTGAGGTGACGTGGAGCAGATGGAGGCGGGGTCATAGTGGTACCATCCACTAGTCGAAGTAGGTCTTCGTCCAAAGGTTGAACAAGTGTTGAAGAATTCTTTGTAACAAGACCCCATGATGCTGCCGTGTCTGACAGTTGTGATGAATGGTTTGAAAAACCGACAAGTTGAAGATTGAGACACTTATGCAGCATATGGGAATCTTTATTCAGGAAACGTTTCGCCACACAGTGGCTTCATCAGTCCAATACAAAGAGGAAGGCGTAAGGAGAGGAGGAGAATGAGGTAATCAGTCCCTCAACCTGGAGTCGATGTGTTCAGTCCATCAATCTTGTAGAATGTACAGCATAGGGCCGCAGATGTGGCCTATATACTGTAGTGAGGTGACGTGAAGCAGATGGAGGCGGGGTCATAGTGGTACCATCCACTAGTCGAAGTAGGTCTTCGTCCAAAGGTTGAACAAGTGTTGAAGAATTCTTTGTAACAAGACCCCATGATGCTGCCGTGTCTGACAGTTGTGATGAATGGTTTGAAAAACCGACAAGTTGAAGATTGAGACACTTATGCAGCATATGGGAATCTTTATTCAGGAAACGTTTCGCCACACAGTGGCTTCGTCAGTCCAATACAAAGAGGAAGGCGTAAGGAGAGGAGGAGAATGAGGTAATCAGAATTCTTCAACACTTGTTCAACCTTTGGACGAAGACCTACTTCGACTAGTGGATGGTACCACTATGACCCCGCCTCCATCTGCTTCACGTCACCTCACTACAGTATATAAGCCACATCTGCGGCCCTATGCTGTACATTCTACAAGATTGATGGACTGAACACATCGACTCCAGGTTGAGGGACTGATTACCTCATTCTCCTCCTCTCCTTACGCCTTCCTCTTTGTATTGGACTGATGAAGCCACTGTGTGGCGAAACGTTTCCTGAATAAAGATTCCCATATGCTGCATAAGTGTCTCAATCTTCAACTTGTCGGTTTTTCAAACCATTCATCACACCAAAAATAGTACTGGTCCTAGGACCGACCCCTGTGGGACCCCGCTCGTCACAGGCGCCTACTGTGACACCTCATCACATACCATGACTCGTTGTTGCCTCCCTGTCAGGTATTCTCTGATCCATTGCAGTGCCCTTCCTGTTATACGCGCCTGATCCTCCAGCTTCTGCACTGATCTCTTGCGAGGAACTGTATCGAAGACCTTCCTGCAGTGTGTGTGTGTGTGTTAGTTACCATTTTGTCCTAGGCACATGTCGATTAGACACTAGGCCTGTTGTATGTGTGTATATGCGTGTGTATGTGTATATGTGTGTGTGCGTGTGTATATGTGTGTGTGCGTGTGTGTGTGCGTGTGTGTGTGCGTGTGTATGTGTGGTGTACGTATGTGTGTGTGTGTGTGTGTGTGTGTGTGTGTGTGTGTGTGTGTGTGTGTGTGTGCGTGTGCGAGCGCATGCTCACCTAATTATACTCGCCTAATTGTTGTTTCAGTGGTCAAGTCTCAGCTCCTGGCGTCGTCTTTGTTGGCTGCTACCTGCTTCGCTCCTGTTCTTCAAGCTATGTATGGATGCTGCCTCTACAACTTCGCTGTCTAGATCGTTCCACTTCCTGCGTTGGGTGCGAGCTTCGCGTGTGTGTAGGAGGAACACTGCAGTACAAACTGCTCTAATTACCTGTTCTAACCTTATCATTAAACAGAAATTTGCCTCGTTCTATTGTTTATACATCATCAGTTTCGTACGTGAACGTCTTGCACACGTTCCTCCCCCCCCCCTCCGTCCCGACTGCGATACGTTCGGTTAAAATGGCTTGGATTTACGAACGCCATTTACATCTTCCTACACTCAACAAACGTTCTGGAAAATTACAGACCCGTTGTAAAATATTCGCTCAGGTATTACATGGTTTTCATAACACCTTCCTTCGTTCAGCAAGCAAATCGACTCGAATTTTGTCGTTTATTGGGTAATTTACACACAAAACAATTGTTCATGCCATTTTGCAGTTACGGCTTTGTTTTATAAGGAGTATTTTTGCTTATAATGCTTTCCTCTGCCTCGGAGGAGGTGGGTAGGTGTCGATGGTGGGGTGGGGGAGGTGTGGGTGGTGCCGATGGTGGGGTGGTGTCGATGGTGGGGTGGTGTCGATGGTGGGGTGGGGGTGGTGTGGGTGGTGCCGATGGTTCGGTGGTGTCGATGGTTGGGTGGTGTCGATGGTTGGGGACACGTCCAGGTTAGGTAGATGTGTGTTAGTTACCATTTTGTCCTTGGCACATGTCGATTAGACACTAGGGCTGTTGTACGTGTGTGTATCTGTGTGTGTGAGAGTGAGTGTGTGTGTGTGTGTGTGTGGGTGTGGGTGTGTGTGTGTGTGTGTGTGTGTGTGTGTGTGTGTGTACTCACCTATTTGTACTCACCTATTTGTACTCACCTATTTGTACTCGCCTATTTGTGGTTGCAGGGGTCGAGTCCCAGCTCCTGTCTGTGTGTGTGTGTGTGTGTGTGTGTGTGTGTGTGTGTGTGTGTTGCTTGGATATATAATACAGGAAAGGCTTTACGTCCAGAGCAGGACATGAGAGCAATTCTCCATTCGTAAATAGCATTTACGAATAACAAAAAAAGGCACAATACCGTGACTGCAACAATACACAAATAACCCGCACATATGAGAGGGGAGCTTACGACGACGTTCCGGCCCGACTTGGACCATTTACAAAGTCACACTCTGTGATTTTGTAAGTGGTCCAAGTCGGACCGAAACATCGTCGTAAGCTCTCTCCTATGTGCGGGTTATTTGTGTAACATTTACGAATGTAATGATCATAACAAGAGATACTGGAATTAATATACAGGGCGTCTTGTAAGTCTGGAACCAAAGGTTTCACTGGATTAGATGTAAAGAGGTTGTGGAGCGACCCACGAAGAGCCCCGCTCTAAATCCGTGGTATTTTTTTTAATTCTGGGATCACTTGAAGGCGTTGGTCTACTCGGAGAAAGTTACGAGTTACGTATTTGCCGGAGCGGGTTATCGACGCGTGTATACCATTACTCTTAAACGTTCCAGATATACTTGACTGAATATGTTGTCTGTACCAGCGTGTCAATAACTGGAAACAACAGTTTCTCTAGATAAGAGCCTTTGTTATTTCTTCCTTTTTTTTCCCCAATGGTTCCAGATTAATGGAATACCCTTAATTGTAATAACGGCTAAGCGCTAAACACGTAAGAGTATGGGGAAAACTTAAGTGAAGATGATTTTAAGATGACTGAAACACTGTAGTGTGTGGATACATTTTACACAGCACTTCCGTTCTTCCAGTACGTAGTGGATATAACTTACAGCAGACCTGGAGTTTGATAACGATTTTGTATAGTAATTTCTTGGATGTGAGGTAGCGTGGGGGGGGGGGGACTTGGAGGATGTGAGGGAGGAGCGAGGAGGAGGAGTAGGGGGGGAGAGGAAGAGAGTGGAGATGTTTGGGGAGTGGGAGGAGAAGGGTAAGAATGAGAGGAGGGGGTTGAAGAACGGTGTCTGGATAGAAAGAGGAAGGGGAAGGTAGGAGTGATATAATAACGAATAGACTTGGGGAATATATTACTGTATTTAGTAGCAATGATTGCTGTCAATAACATCGGTCAGCTACTGTTAATGGTAGAGAGCTAGCAAAAGAGACAGCGAATGAGGGAGCTAGTGAGAGGGAGCTAGTGAGAGGGAGCTAGTGAGAGGGAGCTAGTGAGAGGGAGCTAGTGAGAGCGAGCGAGTGAGAGAGCGAGCGAGTGAGAGAGCGAGCGAGTGAGAGAGCGAGCGAGTGAGAGAGCGAGCGAGCGAGTGAGAGAGCGAGCGAGTGAGAGAGCGAGCGAGTGAGAGAGCGAGCGAGTGAGAGAGCGAGCGAGTGAGAGAGCAAGCGAGCACACTAACCAGCTAGCTTCCCCATTCATGCTTCCAGAGGTCGAATCTTATGTGCGGATCTTGCCTTTACCACTTCGTTCAGGTCAGTCAACTTCCTGATCACTCTGTGGCTTAAGAAATATTTCCTGACATCCGTCTGACTCATTTTTTTCTAATTCCAACTATGCTCTTGTGTACTAGCTTCCCTTGTCTCAACAGGGCAACGTTTACGTTGTTATCAATTTTCCGTCTTACCTTCTGTCCTCTAATGCCATCAGGTTTAGTTGTTTTGGTCTTTCCTCTTAACTCATACCCATTATCAATGGGACTAGTCTCGCTGCATACTTCCTCGCATTTTCCAGTTTCTTGACAAGCTGACCTGGTGTGGGTTCCATGCTGCTGCTGCTGCATACTCCGAGATGGAACTCACTTATATACTGTCTTGACCGACTCTGTTGAAATTCATAGAAGCTAATCTTAGATTTGCCAGTCGCGCATTTGCTACACAGGTTAGTTGATGAATGTGCACCTCAGGCGATATGCTCGGTACTGTGATCACGCTGAGGTGGTCTTCTACGAGGGAGGTTTGCTGCCTTTGTTCTTCCCAATTTACCTAACCTTGCATATGTTGGTGAATTTCCAGAACCCCTTGTTACATCATTTCTGTAGCTTGTCCAGGGCCATCTTTAGCCTTACATTATTCTCTCCTGTGTCTATTCTCCTCCTCAGTTTCACATCGTCTGTGAGCAAGGATATATCTGGAGAGTCGTTCACGTACACTAGAAACGGTACTAGTCCCATCACCTATCTCCCTCGTTGCAACTTCCACTCTTGATATCTTTTATTACGCAATCACTGCCTCCTTCCTGTTATGTATTCTTTGGTTCATTGTAGTGCTTTTTGCTATCTCTGCATGTTCCAGTACTTTTCAGTCTCTTTGGCAGCACTGTTTTAAATGTCTTCTTACAGTTCTAGAATGTGGAGTCCATTCATCCCTCTCCCTCACTTTAGCTACCTTGTCACAGAAATACAGATGTGCGAGACAAGAT
Source organism: Cherax quadricarinatus (assembly GCF_038502225.1). NCBI lineage: Eukaryota > Metazoa > Arthropoda > Malacostraca > Decapoda > Parastacidae > Cherax > Cherax quadricarinatus. The sequence goes on from NC_091292.1 coordinate 56,907,319, forward strand.
TTTATATAACCAACCGTGTTAGTTGTTGCTTAAGAAACCGGTCTTCTCCAGGTACTTTACCACTCGTCATATTTACCAAGTGTGCAGTCCAGGAACACTGGCCTGTAGTTTTATGCTACCTGTCTACCCTCTTTTTAAATATTTGGACTGATAGTGTCTTTCCCATCTGTCACTTTCCCTGTCTCAGTTGGCTTGCCTATTTAAGCCAACCATTCACAATTTGTTTTTGTGTCCTTTTGAAAGAAGCCACTGCTCAGTAACATCTGCACTGTAACCTAAGGGATTAGACCTGAATACAGCTGAGGAACGCTGCAGTGTTCTACGTCCTTTGCTATACCAATCATGTTCCAGTTTATGTACATATGTTTAGATATCTTGCATATTTTACATTTTATTATGGATCAGGACTATGCTTCATAATCAAGGATAAGAAATTGAACACCTTCAAAATATAAATTACTAAAAATACATAACTACTAGCATCACTTGTGATACTTCTCTGCACCTGAAGAGTTTATAATAACAGTTTTTGTGTCTCTTTAATTTATTTAGTTAATGAACTTGGAAATGTTGAATTGTCTGCTATAACTCGAGACTGTATCTGTTCGTCATTTTCAAATATTTAGTTCTCGTATGTCTTTTTAAAAGGAAGCTTCGCATTGATTTTGGGTCGTGTATGGTTTAATTGGGAAATTTTATTAAGCAAATTAAAACATACAATAATTTGAGAATTCTTTTTTTAAAAGGATTTAACCCTTAAAAACTAGAGTATTATACATACGTGATATAAACCTTAGTAATAGATACTTACAAACTGGTTTAGCAAGACAAGCAAACACTAGGACATATTTATTAGAAAACGTTTCGGTCCTGGGACCTTGATATATATAGGTGGAAAGTGAGGTATGAGTGACACACGGTGACCTGAAGAATGATATATTATGATGAGGCGTAGCTCCTCCTCACAGAATAAGATCTTAGACTCCGACGATGTCTGGAAGCCTCGCTAATCGCCGTCACCGACACCATAGAACATAATACTGGAAAGTACAAATATTCAAAACATTATCATACATGATACTCAACCAGGTGAAGCAGCACCTACTCAACAACACAGGAGTCACATGATCACATCGTCTGCCCGTCCTCATCCCAATGTATCATTCTTCAGGTCACCATGCGTCACTTACACCTCACTCTCCGCTTATATATACTGTCTTTTTAACCTGTGTGTGTTAAAGTGATCAAGGTCCCAGGACCCAAATGTCTATTATATATGTCCTGGTGTTTTCTCATGTCTCTCTAAACCATTTTACGTACCTATCTACATATTTAATTTCATTAGAAATTTTGCTGCATTTTGTACTATGTCTTTTTTCGTGCGTCGAGTCACATTGTAGTGGGCTTATGTGACACGGGTATACTTTTTCCAGGTCGCACAGCGACCAAAACACGCCTAGTTTTTTTTTTTTTTTAGAGAGAGAGAGAGAGAGAGCCGCCCTCGGTTTAGATTCTTGAGTTTTGAGTTTTCTCCGTTCTTTGTTCCTTGATGCTGATGAGGGGTTCTTGATCTAGGGAACTGGATCTGTGCTCCAGTTCCCTGAATTAACCCTGAATACCTTCCATCCCCAGCACAGGCGCTGTATAATCCTACGGCCTCCCTGCCCTTTGAGCTAAATGCTCTCTATCATTATTGTTCTTACTTTCAATTACTTTTCCTAATATACGACATAGAAGAATTTATTTCTCCATGTTTGTTTACACAACATTCGAATCTTATTGTACGATCGTTGAAGTTCTGTGTTAGATATACTTAGGGTAAAAACTTGATCCATCTATGCTGGTTCGTCTCCTCTCTTCTCTGATCGTATCATAAACCTGTTTGAGGAAAGTTTTCCATAACTTCCGTCATCTTAACAGTACACGCTTCCCAGTCCATTGTATAAATCCTAGTGTGTGTGTGCGCGCGCGCGTGTGTGTGTGTGTGTGTGTGTGTGTGTGTGTGTGTCAGCACATGTGCACATGTTGCAGGGTTCTAGTCTCGGATCCTGACCCATTTCTACGCTGGCTGCTAGTTGCCTGGCTTACAGAGCCTCATCGTACCTCTTATTCAAGCTGAAGAAGTACTTCCTTACATCCCTGTGACTCACCTGTCGATTCAATTAACAGCTGTTACCCCACCCCCTTTCCTGTTTAAAGTTTCTCGAACAATATGTCCCGTTTCACCCTGTCAATACCCATCGGAATTTTGTTCGTTATCGTATCATCTCCAATCCTTCTTTGATTACAAATTAAGCTCACTTAATCTCTCCTCATAGCACATACCCTTTAACATTGGGACTTCTCATTTCTCCAGTTTTTTTGACACGATTGCTCAGGTATGGGTTCCATACCGGTGCTGCATACTCCAGTTTGGGCTCGATGTATACAGTGTTGTGAATGACTCCTTGTTTAGGTTCCTGAAAACTAATCATAGATTTGCCAGACACGGTGTTTGCTGCAAAAGTTTTAGTTGATGTATATATCCGGTGATATGCTCGGTACAATGCTCACTCCCAAGGTCCTCCTGGGGTGTGGTTAGGAGTCTTTTCCCTTCCCCCCCCCATTTTTGTTCTATGCCCATTCCCCAATCTTTATAACTTTGCACTTGTTGTTCATAAATTCTAGTAGCGAATGTCAGACCAGACCTGCAGCCTATCTAGGTTCATTTGTAGTCTTTAACGGGTCTCACATGTTCGTATTCTCCTTATGAGTTTAACATTTGTAAACAGGGATACTTCTATCTTTATCATATAGTGACATATCAGGCTTTGTTTAAATTCTTCAACTTCTATTCATAATAAATGAATCTCATTTGTATAACCCTGGACTAATATTCATACTAAGTCAATATTATTATTTTTATGAAATTTGATTCAATTATATTTCGCTCAGTCATAGACCTAGTTAATACAACCTTCTTAGCCTTTTGAAAACCAATTGGGTGGTTAAAATCTCCCATAAATAGAGCACTGAACTCTTGTCCAGTTTTAATGCTATATTTATGTTGTAATCTTAACTCGAGGCTTCTTCCAGTTTGACTGCGATAAACTTTATTGCATTTTTAGACACAACCATTAGCATTCTAGGGACATTCTTGGTCGAATGCTTTTTTCACTGTATCAGACTTTTTAAATAGCACTGATTTTAAAATTCTTAAGTAGAGAAGATATATCAAATAGGTTTTCATGATAAGGTAGAACCAATATACTGTTTGAGTATATTTCTTTGTCCCTTTTTCAGTTTTAAAACGTACTTCTGGCACTTTTAAAAGATATGTCAGTTAAATTTTAGAGGCTATTTCAGATCATTTGCTATTTCATAAATCTTCAAAATTTTCTCATTGGTGATGTTTGGGCTGCAAATAAACAGTTCTGAAAAACATGGATGAGAATACAGAAATTTTAACTGTCATGATGTGAAGAATAACAGCGCACATAAGAGCAGTTAATGGTTGGTTTTCTGTATATTTTGAATTTAAATTCTTGGATACCCTTAATTCAAACATCTGAAAAAGGCAACGAGTTATTTCGTTGAAACTCAATATAAACCTTATAGATGGAGCTGGACTATTTAATTCAAGTAGGAAGTGTGTGTGTGTGTGTGTGTGTGTTTGTGTGTGTGTGTGTATATAATGTCGTACCGAATAGGTAAAACTTGCGATTTTTGGCTAAAATAGCAACGCTCTTCTTGTCGAACAAGACAAGCGAAAATTGGTGTATGCCATAATTTCGCAAAAATCATTCTGAACCTAACGAAAAATATATATTTCATTGTGTTTGTTTTTTATTAAATTAATGTAAACTTAAATAAAATATATTTCGTTGGATTAGGCTAAATTAAATTTCGCTTGTTATAATAAGGTTAGGTAAGTTTTCTAAAGTTCTTTTGGTAAAAATGATTAAGTTTTACATTAACATAAATGAAAAATGTATCTTTAAACATATAAGAGAAAATTTTAGAAAGGACTTAAGTTTTAATGAATTTTTGCTAATTGACCAGTTTTACCTATTCGGCACGAGACACCCACACACACACACCCATACACACACA
>NC_091292.1:56916410-56921410 GCF_038502225.1 Cherax quadricarinatus
GCGCTTTTGACTGCAGTTTGTACTGCAGTGTTCCTCTTACCAGCGAAGCTCGCAAGCAACGCAGGAAGTGGAACGATCTAGACAGCAAAGTGGTAGAGGCAGAATTCATACATAGCTTGAAGAACAGGTGTGAAGCCGGCAGCAGCTAGTAAAGACGACGCCAGGAGCTGAGACTCGACCAGGGAAACCGCAATTAAGCGAGTATAATTAGGTGAGCATGCGCACACACACACACACACACACACACACACACACACACACACACTGCAGGAAGGCCTTCGACACAGTTCCTCACAAGAGATTAGAGCAGAAGCTGGAGGATCAGGCACGTATAAGAGGAAGGGCACTGCAGTGGATCAGAGAATACCTGACAGGGAGGCAACAACGAGTCATGGTACGTGATGAGGTATCTCAGTGGGCGTCTGTGACGAGCGGGGTTCCACAGGGGTCAGTCCTAGGATCAGTGCTATTTTTGGTATATGTGAAGGACATGATGGAAGGGATAGACTCTGAAGTGTCCCTGTTCGCAGATATGAAGTTAATTAGGAAAATTAAACCAAATGAGGATCGGACAGGACTACAAAGAGACCTGGAGAGGCTACAAGCCTGGTCCACCATCTGGCTCCTGGAATTTAACCCCGCCAAATGCAAAGTCATGAAGATCAGGGAAAGGGCAAAGAAGACCGCAGACAGATTATAGGCTAGGTGGCCAAAGACTGCAAACCTCATTCAAGGAGAAAGATCTTGGGGTGAGTATAACACCGAGCACGTCTCCGGAAGCACACATCAACCAGATAACTGCTGCAGCATATGGGCGCCTGGCAAACCTGAGAATAGCTTTCCGATACCTCAGTAAGGAATCGTTCAAGACATATGTCGGACCCATACTGGAGTATGCAACACCAGTTTGGAACCCACACCTGGTCAAACACGTCAAGAATTTAGAGAAAGTGCAAAGATTTGCAACAAGGCTAATTCCAGAGCTAAGGGGAATGTCGACGTAACGACACTGGACGACAAGAGGGTTAGGGGAGACACGATAACGACATACAAAATACTGCAAGGAATAGATAAGGTGGACAGACAGGATGTTTCAGAGAATGTACACAGAAACAAGTGGTCACAATTGGAAGTTGATCAGTGAAGAGGAGGGGCCAGGAGCTGAGTTTCGACCCCTGCAACCACAAATAGGTGAGTACACACACACACACACACACACACACACACCACACACAAACCACACACAAACCACACACCACACACACACACACAAACCACACACAAACCACACACAAACCACACACAAACCACACACAAACCACACACAAACCACACACAAACCACACACACACACACACACACACACACACACACCACATACACACACCACACACACCACACATACACACACGCACACCACACATACACCACACATACACACACACACCACACACACCACACATACACACACACACACACACACACACACACACACCACACACACACACACAACATACACACACCACACATACACACACACACACACACACACACACACCACACACTCACACACACACACACACACACACACACACACCACATACACACACACACCACACATACACACACACACACACCACACATACACACACCACACATACACACACACACCACACACACACACACACACACACACACACACACACACACACACACACACCACACACTCACACACACACACACACACACACACACACACACACACACACACACACACACACACACACACAAGAAGCACTAAACTATAGACCAGTGTCACTGACATGTATAGTATGCAAAGTTATGGAAAATATTAGGAGAAGAGTGGTGGAACACCTAGAAAGAAATGAGCTTATCAACAACAGCCAATACGGTTTCAGGGACGGGAAATCCTGTGTCACAAACCTACTGAAGCTCTATGAAAGGGTGACAGAAGAAGAGAGAGAGGGGTGGGCAGATTGCATTTTCTTGGACTGTAAGAAGGCGTTTGACACAGTTCCACGCAAGAGATTAGTGCAAAAACTGGAGGACCAGGCAGGGATAACAGGGAAGGTACTACAATAGATCAGGGAATACCTGTCAAGAAGACAGCAGCGAGTCATGGCTCGAGGTGAGGTATCAGAGTGGGCGCCTGTGACGAGTGGGATTCCACAGGGTCAGTCCTAGGACCGGTGCTGTTTCTGGTATTCGTGAACTACATGACAGAAGGAATAGACTCCGAAGTATGCGTGTTTGCAGATGTAAAGTTAATGAGAAGAATTCAATCGGACGAGGACCAGGCAGAACTAAAAAGGGGTCTGGACAGGCTGCAGACCTGGTCCAGCAAAATGCTCCTATAGTTCAACCCCACCAAATGCAAAGTCATGAAGATTGGGGAAAGACAAAGAAGACCGCAGACGGAGTACAGTCTAGGGGGGCCAGAGACTACAAACCTTACTCAAGGAAAAAGATTTTGGGGTGAGTATAACAACAGGCACATCTCCTGAGGCGCACATCAACCAAATAACTGCTGCAGCATATGGGCGCCTAGCAAAAATAAGAACAGCATTCCTCCATCTAAATAAGGAATCGTTCAGGACCGTGTACACTGTGTACGTTAGGCTCATTTTTCAGTATGCGGCATCAGTTTTGGAACCCACACCTAGCCAAGCACGTAAAGAAACTAGAAAAAGTGCAAAGGTTTGCAACAAGACTAGTTCTGGAGCTAAGGGGTATGTCCGACGAGGAGAGGTTAAGGGAAATCGACCTGACGACGCTGGAGGACAGGAGAGATAGATATATATATATATATATATATATATATATATATATATATATATATATATATATATATATATATATATATATATATATATATATATATATATATATATATATATATATATATATATATATATATATATATATATATATATATATATATATATATATATATATATATATATATATATATATATATATATATATATATATATATATATATATATATATATATATATATATATATATATATATATATATATATATATATATATATATATATATATATATATATATATATATATATATATATATATATATATATATATATATATATATATATATATATATATATATATATATATATATATATATATATATATATATATATATATATATATATATATATATATATATATATATATATATATATATATATATATATATATATATATATATATATATATATATATATATATATATATATATATAATATATATATATATATATATATATAATATATATATAATATATATATATATAATATATAATATATATACAGTGGTCCCTCAATAATCGACCGGCCTGAAAGTCGACCATTTCGGAAATCAACCGGTTTTTTCGACAAAATATTGACTCGGAAATTGACCGAAATTCGTTTATCGACCCGTCTCGACCCGTCGTCCCAGACGCGTATGCACGAGGTAAGCGGGCCTCGACCCGCCTCAGCCTTCCTTCCCAGCCAGTGTGCCATTGTTTACCAGTTAGCGGCGGTCCTCTCACGTGCTCCAGTGAAATATTTCATAATATTTCATTTATTTTAGTGCTTGCAAGTTATTTAAGTGCTAAATAAGCTACCATGGCTCCAAAGAAAGCTCCTAGTGCCAAACCTTTGGTAAAGAAGGTGAGAAATACCATTGAATTTAAGAAAAACATCATTGAACAATATGATAGTGGCGTACGTGTGGGCGAACTGGCGAGGATGTATAACAAAAATCATTCAACCATATCTTCCATCATAGCCATGAGAAAGGAAATCAAGGACGCTGTTGTTGCAAAGGGGGTAAATATGCTGACAAAAATGAGATCACCAGTACTGGAAGAGGTTGAGAAGTTATTATTGGTGTGGATAAATGAGAAACAATTAGCAGGAGACAGTCTTATGACCTCGATTATTTGTGAAAAGGCTAGGCAGTTGCATGAAGATTTGGTAAATAAATTGCCTGCAAATAGTGGTGAAGTGAGTGATTTTAAGGCCAGCAAAGGCTGGTTTGAGAGATTTAAGAAGCGTACTGGCATACACAGTGTGGTAAGGCATGGTGAGGCTGCCAGTTCGGACCACAAGGCGGCTGAAAAATATGTGCATGAATTCCAGGAGTACATAGAGGCTGAAGGACTGAAACCTGAACAAGTGTTCAATTGTGACGAAACAGGCCTCTTCTGGAAGAAAATGCCAAAGAGGACCTTCATTACACAAGAGGAAAAGTCAATGCCAGGACACAAGCCTATGAAAGACAGGCTGACGCTAATGTTCTGTGCTAATGCTAGTGGGGATTTCAAAGTGAAGCCGTTACTAGTGTACCATTCTGAAAATCCCAGAGCATTTAAGAAAAATAATGTTATGAAGAGTAAATTGTGTGTGTTTTGGAAATCTAATAATAAGGCATGGGTCACGAGGGAAATTTTTGTAGAGTGGTTCAACGAAGTGTTTGGCCCTAGTGTGAAGAATTACCTCCTGGAGAAGAAATTGGATCTCAAGTGCCTGCTAGTAATGGACAATGCACCTGCTCATCCACCAAACTTGGATGACCTAATTCTGAAGGAGTTTGGGTTCATCTCAGTAAAGTTCTTGCCCCCGAATACCACTCCTCTCCTCCAACCCATGGACCAGCAGGTCATTGCAAACTTTAAAAAACTGTACACCAAAGCAATGTTTGAAAGGTGCTTCAATGTGACCTCAGACACTCACTTGACCCTACGAGATTTTTGGAAAGAACATTTCAGTATTTTCCATTGTGTAAGCCTTATAGGTAAGGCTTGGGAGGGAGTGTCTACCAGGACTTTGAACTCTGCTTGGAGAAAATTGTGGCCAGATTGTGTCGACAAGAGGGATTTGGAAGGGTTTGGGGCTGACCCTGATGAGCCTATGTCAGTTTTGAACTCTATTGTGGCACTGGGGAGTTCCATGGGGTTGGATGTGA
>NC_091292.1:56933910-56943910 GCF_038502225.1 Cherax quadricarinatus
TATTTCAGTATATAGCTACTCCACTAAATTAGTTACGCCAAAGCTGGAAAGGGGAGTGAAATATTGATGGGGAGGCTAATACTGAAAGTAACTAAATGGAACAGTACTCGCAGAATTTCCAAGTCCTCGATGACAGATTCCATACAGCTGTTAATCACAGGCTGAACCAGGCTCATCCCGATGGTTTGGTTTATTAAGGTTTGTCAGCAAACAGGACAAGTGCTTCCTGACTCTGGTCTTAGTCATATGATGACCCGCCGCTGGAGCTTTTGGTCATCTGACCGAGGCCTTCCACTGGCTTACCGGTCCACCCCTTTAAAAATTATGGCCATAGTTATAACTATTTTGATTAGTAGGCTCATTCCGAGGATACTAGCCGGTCTGTATGCCACCAGCCAGATCATCATTGATTTCCTCATTCCTCCTCCACTCCTTTTCCCATATCCTTTCCTCCTACAAGGCTAAAGATTAAATATGGTCTAAACGGTGTCAGTGGCCTTCATATACCAAAACTTTGAAATGAGGATATTAACTCTTCAACTCTCCTTTCACAATAAAAACATCAAGTCTGACAGTAAAAGACAAAATAATTGGCGATGCCTGTTTGCAAAACTAGATATTACATGTATATTATACAAAGAGGCATTCCTCACCCCTTCCCTTCTCACTACTAAAAAAAAAAAGTACCTGGAGGGAAGAAAGAACTCGCCTCATTAATCTCGGCAAACTCCATTTGCAGATTTGATTAGGTTCTCCACTTAGTAAATATCATCTAAAATTTTCACCTTTGTACACTTACCCTGGAGGTTACCTGGAGGTTATTCCGGGGATCAACGCCCCCGCGGCCAGGTCCAGGGGTGTGAAGAAAACAACTCACCCTTTGGTAACTACCTGAGGGACAACTTACCCCTTGGTAACTACCTGAGGGGCACCACTTTAATCACTCAATTAAATATTTTCATATTCTTGACCATAAAGTATATCTCAGGAATAGCACCAGACAAGAAAAAATAGAGAATTAAATTTTATTAATGCTGTTATTGTGGAGGAGCGCATAAACAAATTACAGAAAACCTTGTTTAATACTAGATACTGGAATGTTACCGAGATATCTTTGAAAAATAAGTAATTGGTTGTCTAGAAAACATTATATATATATATATATATATATATATATATATATATATATATATATATATATATATATATATATATATATATATATATTATATATATATATATATATATATATATATATATATATATATATATATTGTGTCGTGCCGAATAGGTGAAACTGGTCAATAAGCAAGTCATTTAAAATTAGGTCCTTTCTAAAAATTTCTCTTATACGTTTAAAGATATATTTTTTCATTTGTTAATGTAAAAATTAATAATTTTGTACCAAAAGAACCTTAGAAAACTTACCTAACCTTATTATAACAAGCGCAATTTAATTTAACCTAATCCAACTAAATATATTTTAGATAAGTTTGCAATAATTTAAAAAAAAAAAACAATGAAATGTATATTTTTCGTTAGGTTCACAATAATTTTTGCGAAATTATTGCATACACAAATTTTCGCTTGCCTTATTCGGCAAGAAGAGCGTTGCTATTTAAGCCAAAATCGTAACTTTTTACCTATTCGGCACATTATAATGTACATAAACTACATGCTGATGGAACTCTTTAGCTCTAAATCTTTTGCAATCTCGTTCATCGTCAGTGCTATGCAATGTTGCAAAACAGCACCAGATAGGAGGGGAAATTCTTTGAGGCACGGCAGAAGGTATGAATGGCGGCCCATGACACAGCTCCTGACGACGCACGAGAGTGCGAAAGATAGAGCTAAAGATTATCATCTCCATTTGACTTGTTCTGCATTGTGAAGATCACCTGAGCTCTCTCATATCCCCGGCTGGGCAAGAAGGTACTGTAAAAGCCCTTCCCTTCTCCAGTCGAAGGAACCTAATATTTTAAAAGCTAGTGTGATAATGCGGAAATTATTTTGCGATATTACAGTTGTGCACACCACAGTCCACTACACACAACAAAAACAGTCCCTCTACACACAACAAAGATAGTCTCACCTTACACAACAGTGATAGCCCCCACCTTACACAACAAAGACAGTCTCACCTTACACAACAGATAAACCCATTTTACAAAACAAAGATAGTCCCACCTTACACAACAAAGACAGTCCCACCTTACACAACAAAGACAGTCCCACCTTACACAACAAAGACAGTCCCACCTTACACAACAAAGACAGTCCCACCTTACACAACAAAGACAGTCCCACCTTACACAACAAAGACAGTCCCACCTTACACAACAAAGACAGTCCCACCTTACACAACAAAGACAGTCCCACCTTACACAACAAAGACAGTCCCACCTAACACAACAAAGACAGTCCGCTTCACGAGACAGCGGGAGAATGAGTCCACAGCGGAACTAATCGCGTTCCGAGTAAGAACACTGCCTCATTAGCATCTACATGAAGAACAAGAACATTTGTTGGTAATGCAACGTTGGCTATGCAGTTACGATGCGCACACTAAACTTACAGTATAACACTGGAGGGTATTATTGTTGTCGATGATAATGAACAAGAATACAAACGATATTAAGTGGCATTTCATGTGTAATTGTGATGTTGAAATACTCTCGTGCAAATGACCTATATACAGTTCAATGCAAGTACACGGAATGCTTAAATAAAATCAATTCAATCAGAGTAAAGCAGAGTAAAGCATGTAACTGAAGAGGGTAGTTAACATAGTGTAATGCAGAGTACTGCACAAATCTGTATAGGCAGTGTATAAGTCCGTTTTTTTTAGACAGTATGATGTTTATAGCAAGTGACAGTATATAAGGTAGTTAGCTTATATAGTATGATGCTGAGAATAACTTGTAGCGGTGTATAATGTACTGTAGATAACATAATGCGATCGACACACAACACACATACAGTGTAGCTCATTGTGGTGACTCAAAATGCAGAATTATGTGACTTGCATTCACAAATTATTCACAGCATCACTCGTGCACATTAGAAAGCAAGTATTAGCTATGATTTAAGTTATTTTACTTGATATTTATAATGTAAGATCAATATAATTGCCAATTAATTATTAGGAAATATATGAATAATAACTAAATAATTAGATGCCACTTTAAAAATTATAATAGAGTAATGTAGTGAAGGAAAGGCCATAATATATTGCAATAACAGTTAGTCATAAGTAATGAGTCACAAGCATAAACACAACAGAGAAGTTAGCACGGGAAACTGGACCATAGGACTCAGGAGCAGAAGACTCGGTTTACCTTGAACACTCCATCGCCTCCAGCTATTTTTGGATTTTTTCCTGCCTGAGGTGATCACTGTCAGGGAACTTTCTCTAGACAGTCACACCTGCTCTAGACAGGTGTGTCAGGGATTTTTCTCTCTTCCTGCTTTTTATTATTTTTCTATCCATCTTAATGTTCCTTCTTTAATTCCTCTGGCACATCCAACTTCTTTAGTATTTATACGTAGCTCCCGTAATCTAGGGGCAATTTTTCGATATCCAAAGAGAGTTTTTACCGTCTGTCATTATTCCTGGCCATCCTAAATGTATTATAATTACCACCGGACATAATTTTTTCTCTCGTTGCTCTCTCTTTTCCTTCGAAAAACAGTTTTCCTGTATCATGGGAACCATAATAATATGCCATACTATCACAATGAAGAAAACTTAATTCCATCCTCAGTCACTGCAAAAGACAAATAAGTTAATTGATTAAAAAGATTTTGAGGGACAACGTAATTCATTTATCATGTCAGTGAGGTACCGTTATACAGCGGACACATGACGTACGTAGACCCAGACTCGACTGAAAATGTTCAATAATTACCCCATGGGGACACGAAAATATAGAAGAATGGAAACAGAAATTCCACAGAATTTTTTACGAAAAAAGGAAGAATTTTTGACCTATTCAGGGTAGGAAGGATTTTTTTTAAGTCTTTCATAACTTCTAATGCCATGAATACGATATTTTTCAATTTATTTGTGCTCTCTCGTCAACAGTAGCGTTCTGTTGCTAAATCTCGTTTCAAAGACGATGATATTTAGGTACAAAATAATACACAAACCTTTTACTCCAAGCGTATTATATTATTATAATCAGGGGGGAGGGCTAAACCCGTAGGATTATACAGCGCATTGGGGGGATGGGAGGTATCCAGGCTCAATTCAGGGAACTGGAGCACAGATCCAATGCCCTAGATCAAGAGCCCCTCACCAGCGTCAAGGAACCTCCCTTGAGGGGACTCCAAGCGTAATACGTAAATAATCTAAACCTGGACATCCTCAGGCCACTTAGAATGTAATCTCCGACACGGAGACGTGATGTATATTTCTTAATCTATTCAATGTAAACACTGTCAGACCCCTGATCTGATCTCTAAAACGAAATGTTTTAGATATCATTGGTTTTAGTGCGATTTTTTTCTGTGAAAAGCATTGGTTTTAATGAGAAAGTGTGAGAATCTGATGATGAAAGACGCTACATTATGAAAAGATGTTGTATATAGATAAGACGCATGCTCCAGTAGCTACGTGTCTTCATTTCAGAAAATTTTTGCCTACACAGTAGGTTTCTTCAGTCGAATACAGAGGTGACTAAATATGAAGACAGCAGAAGTAGTGAAGAGTTAAAAGATGATGTGATAAGTCCATTGATTGATCACATCATCTTTTAACTCTCATCAGTGGTTTCATCAGTCCAATACTGATGAAGCCACTGTGTGGCGAAATTTTTCCTAAATAAAGATTCCCATATGTTGCATATGTGTCTCGATTTTTAACTTGTCGGTTTTCAAAACCATTCATCACACAGACTTGATAAAGCCAACTGTGTGGGCGAAACGTTGTCAATAAAGGATCACATTATACTGCATGTGTGTTTAGATTTCCACTTGTCGGGATTATATACCGTTATGAGACGTATGTAGAATGACGTAGTTTAAGCGAGGTTAAACGTGACTGTTGTGTATAAAGACGTAATTTTACTTCAGAAAGACTGTTTTTGCCCTAAAATGTGTTTTTCCATTAAAACGTTATTTTAGTTCTAAAAGACATTAAGTAGTAAACTATATATTTTAGTATTTAAATGTTTCAATACCAAAAGATACGAATTTGCTGCTAAAATACACGAGTTTAGCAGCGAGTCGTATTTTTGTACTAAAACTCGTTTTTTTGTGTACAGACGTGGCAGTTTAACTTTAAATTATAGTGATAGAAGAAAGGAAGGTTATTACTACTACTACATTAACTGTAAGGGTGGCAAGCGTGGCTATAATGGGCGGAAATTTTCGGTGGGGTGGGTGAGTGTGTTTGATGTTGGTGCAGTTGCCGGTTGAATCACGGTCACGTCTTAAAGCAGACATTCAACAGATGTTAACATTTAGAATGAAGGATTCTAAAAGGGATTTAAGAATCAACTCTCTGCATCTCGACTTCTTATGCTGAAAATGGTATCAAACACGGACGAATTGATGATTAAGACACATGTGCTACAGTTAGGTATCTTTATTGTTGAAACGTTTCGCCTACACAGCAGGCTTCTTGTCTAACCATCACCTCGACTTCTTACTAGAATATAACCCAAATTTATTTTTCGACATTTTGAAATGAATTAAACTCGAGTTCTTGAATTGAATGTCATCTAATATAAAAAAAAATAATACTCATGAACTCAGTAGGCTACAACCCAAATATATTTTCTTATAATTATATACAGTAATATGCCCTTGAAGTGTTAGGTTGAGCTTATGCTTGCCAGAAATATTCTACATAACCAACACGCAGTCAAGTGTCATTCCTTTCTGTACAATGTATCACATTTAAATCAACATGTTTTTGTATACGTTACACCGCTGAATTACCATGATTCCTCTTTTATTTTGCCTTCAATGCGATTATTTTTTCTTAAGTTTCGTTCACGTGGAATTCTAACTTGCGGCGAAGGCGTGGAGGCGATTTAACAAATCCACATAGTCTAATCAAGGTAATAAAGTTGATTTCCGAACAACTGGGTGTTAAAAATGGTCAGAAACAAGAGTTTGATGAGTGGGCCAAGGTGATGAGTGAGGGCGTGGCTCCTCTGTGGCTTCCATCATAAGGTTATTCCTTGTAAAACAAGGTTGAGAATCGCTTGTCGTAGCACATCTGTTACGATACATCACTGGTTATGCACCAGTGTATACGTCTGACGTAACGCGCCTGTGCCTATGTCTGACGTAACGCACCTGTGTAAAACGTCTGATGTGATACACGTGTACGCGCTTGCGCTGTGTAAATTTTAATATGCCAATTTTATTAAATTGTTTCGCAGGTAATAACTAGACTGCCTCATGGAACGGTTTTCAAAACCTTGAACACTGGTGTTAATTTTGATCTGTGTAGGTGCCATTTTATATCTACTTTTTTTACCAATTTTGATTAAACTGGATTTTTTAAACTAAAACAGAAATCTTACGAGATTGTAGAGAATTTTGAATGGAATATAAGTGAGAAATAAACAAAAAAGTTCGCATTTTTATGGATTTTTAAGTTTAACGAGGAGAGACTCAACTATTTTCAGAATATTCTTAGCAAAAATTTTCTCTTACGAAATCTTTTTTTTTTTTTTTTTTTTTTTTTTTTTTTTTTTTTTTTTACCCAAAAACACCTTACTCAATTAGCTTAAAATTTTCATCGCTTGTGTATCGAGGGGCAAGATTCACGGGACTGTTCGCATGCGTGGATGCCCTGTGGACAGTGTTACACAGACCATTCCCAGATTGTGTGATAACTGGAGACAGCCTCCTCTGATCGGCTCTTAAATTTTCATCACTCGTGAATCCTACTTAGAAGAAGCTTGGAATGTTTAATGGTGTGTAAGGCCGTTTTACCACTTTTAATTATCCATATACTGTATATACATGTGCCGAATACGTAAAACCTGCGATTTTGGCTTAAATAGCAACGAACTTCTTGCCGGAGATAATGTGCTGGTATGTTTTAGAATATTGGTCTGAGATAACGAAAGAATGCTTCTTCAGTTTAGCTTGAAAGCTGGTGTTTCTTAATGGAAAGCGTGAATTAGATTCGGGCTGTGTGTCCTAATTTATCATTTTCATTGAGATGTGAATACTAGTTTCTATGTGATGACTCGTGGATGTGTTTTCTGATTCGCCTCAAATCAACACTTATATCAAACTGCATTATAAACTTATGCCGCACTCTGCATTATTCCAGTCGCCTACATTGAAGCACAAGTAACTGGGATATGCGATACAGATCGCGCAACAACCGAAATACATATAGTTTGTTCATTTTCTTTGTGTTGATTATGAACGTTGAGTGTATTTTTTGTTATGGTTGTGAGCGCTGGGTGACCTATGCGGTCAGAGTGCTCCGCAAATGTCACATCTTGGTACATTCTTTACCTATACATATATTTTGAAACATTAGTAAATTGATATGAATAAACAGTTTATTCATACAAGGAACTCTATATGCAAATACGGATCCTGGCAGAGCTTAACTAGTACTTAAAAGTAAATCTTACCTAGATGTGTTATTGACATCGAACTCGCAGTAAATAAATTGCGTACGAATGTGAGTAAGTGTACATGTAATGCAGGTATGATCGGTGAAAGCATGGCTTGTGTCTAAGTTATGCTGATTGTCACGTTATAAGTGTAGTGTGAGGGAGGGCGAGGCTTGATGGTACGGTCACACCAGCCCTGAATACCGGATCATGTTGAAATATGGCCCGTTTTGTTGGCTCTCACTACGTGATGGTATTAAAATGCTGCTTGTCAGTTCAGCTGCTCTACATACTCTCAACCTGACTGCTGTTGGTGGTGCTAGTGGTAGGAGTGTTGGGGGGGGGCTGGTGTAGTGGAAGTAAAAAATGGTGATAGGTGTGGTGGTGGTAGATTAGGTGGGGTAGCAACAGGTGTGGTAGTGGCAGGCTTGGTGGTGTGTGTGGTGGCGTTTATAGCAAATTTAGTGGTAGCGGGTGTCGTGGTGGTGGCAGATTTATTGGTAGGTATATTAGTAGCAGGAATGATGGAAGGTGTGATTTTAGCAGAGGTGGCGGTAGGGGGTATAGTGGTGGAAGATGTAGTGGAAAATGTGGTGGTGACAGATGTGATAGCAGGTGTAAGTTTTGGAATTATGGTGGCGGCAGGTGTGATGGTGATGGTAGTAGCAAGTGGTGATGGTGACAGTTATAGTGGTGGCAGGCGTGGTGTTGCAGGTGTGGTGGCTGCTAGCACGGTTACACAGGTAACCAGAGTCGTGCAGGTGCCAGTGCGTGCTCCTGCACCTACACATAACTACTTATAATGTAACCTGACCCGGAATCCAGAATTTTAAGTCATCCTCATGTTTATTAAACACCATCCATCAACTATAGACATCCTCTGACATTCATACTCTGAGATTAATTTGTTTTCTCTTGCCAAAGTCACATTGAGACACATTTTACTTGAGCTTTTCTTACATTTGATCATAAGAACTACAATGATATGCTTTATCAGACTTGACCCCAAGAAGCTGCATACTCTAAGATGGGCCTAATATACGCTGTGTATAGTCCTAAAGGATTCTGTGTCGAGATTCCTGGTGGTTCTTTTGATATTTGCTAGTCTCGCCTAGCCTGGCTAGGTCATAGGGCAAATGACAGTCGGCAGGTCACAAATATATATATAAAAAAAAATTAGTGGACCTAGGATAAGTCCATGGGGACAGTATTTTTTTTATCAATAATCCAATTGACACTTCATCCCACTCTGTAACTCTGTGTTCTGTTATTCGAGTACTGATCTGTTGTTGCCCCTGTTACGTGGCATCACTTATCTGTGGATACTTCTGCAGACATAGTCTCTCACCATACATTTGTCATTTACTGTTAGCAGTCCACCTTCTTCAGTCTTAGGTGGCTATGAAAAGTTTTGGGTCTGTTGATGCCATCTCAGCTACGTGATATAAAAATTGCCACGCAGTGTCCCTTCTTATGAATGCATAGTACTTTCCATATTTTCTGCTTATTTCCCTGTTTTCTTCTTAGCACGATACTGCTTCCGCATTTTTTGGCCGTTGTCCTGACCTCACTTCAGGTCTCCTTGAACCACGGACATTATCTTCTTCCCTTGCAGAGTAGCTGTCTCTTGCCCTCTACACTATACATCTATCATTTCCAACATCATCTGGGATGACTTGCCTTCCTGTTCCCTTTCCCGGTGAACTTCGTTAAATAAATTTCTCACACTTTCATAGTTTTCCCTTCTAAAGACTGACTTCATGTCCTCGTCTATTTTTCTTCCCAGTCCCACTTCTACTGAATCAAATGCTAGTACAGAGTGATAACTTATACTTGGCGGTATTGCATTGTAAGTTTCCACTACATCTGTTTCGTTCCGAGCAAATATTCAGTCTAGTTTCGTTGACTCATCCTTAATTAAGCCTCAGTCCTGCGGATTTCCTCATATGTTGGTTCACCAATTTTTCTTCAGTCATACTGACTTTTTCAGTGCTTCAAGCTTTCCATGTGTGTCCCAGTTTTCTCAAATAATTTCTCGAATATTGAAATCCCCCTGTGACCAGTAGCTTTGTTTTTGACGTGCTTGCTGTCTGTTCTGTTGTCTCCGATATTCGAATTTTCTTATTGCTCTCGTAGGCCAGTCTAGGTCTCGTTCTATTTCACAGAGGGTTTTATATCACTGCTGTTGTTATTCTGGGCCCGTTTGTCAATAGTGTTCCAAATATTTCAATTTTAAACTCCCCGGAGTTTATCTTAAAACTTCAGTCATTCCTAACCATGAGTGCCACACTTGTATGATTAACGAGGCAGTGAGTTTCATCTGTGCGATCACTACAATGTCCAGTTGACCCTTTGATATACTGCCTTTTATTTCTTCCCTCTCAATAGTCATGGCAACCACATTTGTG
>NC_091292.1:56948910-57051410 GCF_038502225.1 Cherax quadricarinatus
TACAGAGGCAGCAGGTGTAGTAGCGAAGTAATGATGTAATCAGTCTGTCAACGTTGGAAAAATAGTATTTGAGGCAGTCAGTCCCTCAGCCTGGGGAAGAGTTCAGCTCCTTGGTTGCATGTCTTACTCATCTGATGTCTTGTTTAATTGGCGAGTGTTGTTAGAACTATTGAAAAGAGCTGATTAAGATATTTTGTTTAAACACTTGGAGAACAAAAAAATAACTACCTTTTAAATACTACTGTTTTCTGCTTGAAAATTCATGACTGTTAAATATATTGGGTTATTATGAGTGTCACAGTAATTCTTCATGAGAAATGGATGGGTGAATTGTACTTATCTACGCTTAAAAAAAACAGAAACGAAGCTTTTGATGAACTCCCACGTGAAAGATTAATTTGGAAATCAAAATATAGAACGAATGAAGGGTGACTTATTGCATTGATGAACAACTTTAAGTTGGAGAGGAAAATACGAACATTTTTAAGAAGAAAAATATCGTCGTGGGAAAGATGTCTCGTGTGGTATCCCAGGACTCCGTACTTGTCCAAGTATGTATGAATAAGTATACAAGTATACAAAATGAATATAAAAGTGTATGAATATGTTTACAGATGATTAATATACGGTAAGATCATGAAAATAACGGATGATCTCAAAATGACTTGGAAACGTAGAGCAAATGGAGTGATGGAAGAAATTCATTGTTGATAAAATTGTCACTTAATGGAAATGGGAGAAGGTGAAATCAGGCCACATGAAGAATTCAAATTGTGACAAAAAATTGCAAGTATTAGAGAGAGAGAGGATCCTAGAACTTTAACGTTAACAAAATTGGAACCGGAAGGATCACATAAATGAAATTTATAGATACTTGTCTGTATCACTGGCGAATTATAAAATGGTTTTTAAATATGTGAAAGAAGGAATCCTGAGGCAGCTCTTTGCAACATAGACCAGTAGTGGAATATGTAACACTCTGGTGTCTACTCCCCAATTTTTTGAAGGTGGGACACGACAAGCATAGCTCGGCTCTGGTAGTTACAAACAGGTAATTGAAAATAGTCTCTCTCTTCGCTCTTTCTCTCTCTTTCTCTTTCGCACACCCACGCAGGTTGTAAGGGCGTGACGAGGGCGTGGTTGGGAGTGGGTTGTCAACTACACCACCCGCGCCCTCCAGGCAGCATTAAGCATGCATCCTCAGTTACCCGCCAGTTATGCTGACCTGGAAATCGATGAATCATGTCAAGATTGAAAACCTCAACTGTAAAGAAAAAAATATCACCAAAAAACTGTAAAACGTGAGAATGCAATACTGTGTGTGTGTGTGTGTGTGTGTGTGTGTGTGTGTGTGTGTGTGTGTATGTGTATGTGTGTGCGCGCGTGTGCGTGCGTGGGCGTGCGTTGTGTGTGCGCACGCATGCACTACCAGTTGTCAAAGAAACTTGTCGATAGAGACTTGGTCTGTGGTAGGGTCTTTGTGTGTGTGTGTCTGTGTGTATGTGTGTGTTTGTACTCTAATTGTGGTAACATGGGCCGTGTCTCAGCTCCTGCTCCCTTCTCCGTTGGTCGCTACATGGTCCACTCTCATGGCTGAGCAAACTCTGCCATACCTGTTATTAAAACTATGGATCCTGCTTCTACCACTTCGCTGTCTACATTGTTTTCCCTCCTCTCACATACTAAGCCTTAAGAAGTATTTCCTAAAATCCCCATGATTCAACTGTGCATTTATCTTAATGCTGTGTCCTCCTGTTCTTGTTTCCCGTCTATCAATCTGTCTCTTGTCAAACTTGTCAGTTCCTCTTGAGTATTTTGTCCGTTACCATATCACCCCTAGTCCTTCTTTCCTCTAAATTCATCAAGTTCCCTCCTCATAGCCCATATCACTTAGCTCCAGGACTAGTCTCAGTGCAAACCTCTGCACGTTCTACAGTTTCTTAACACGCTTAACAAGGTGTGGTGCTGAATTAGACACATGTGCAACTCTTGGGTATCTTTATTGAGGAAACGTTTCGCCACACAGTGGCTTCATCAGTCCATACATAGGAGAAACTTGAAGAACAGGAGGAGAATGAGGTAATCAGTCCCTCAACCTTGAGTCGATGTGGTCAGTCCATCAATCTTGAATAGAATATGGCATACGGGCGGAGAAGCAGCTTATAAACCGTAGGCAGGAGAGGTGCAGCAGATGTAGGTGGCGTCACATTTGTTCACTGTGGCAGTAGGTCGTGCCCAAGGGTTAGACAAGCGAAGAATTCCCAAGTATTAAGATCCCAAGAAGTTGGTGTCTGACAGGATTGTAGATGAATGGTTCACAGAACCGACATGTTGATAAATTAGACACATGTGCAACTCTTGGGTATCTTTATTGAGGAAACGTTTCGCCACACAGTGGCTTCATCAGTCAAGATTGGACTGACCACATCGACTCAAGGTTGAGGGACTGATTACCTCATTCTCCTCCTGTTCTTCAAGTTTCTCCTTTGTATGGACTGATGAAGCCACTGTGTGGCGAAACATTTCCTCAATAAAGATACCCAACAGTTGCACATGTGTTTAATTTATCAACGTGTCGGTTCTCTGAACCATTCATCTACAAGGTGTGGTGTTGCATACTCTAGTATGGACCTGACGTACGCCGCAGTGTCGTGAGTGACTCTGCTTAGATTTGCCAGACGGGTTTGTTGCAGCAGTTATTCCTTTGATGTGCGCGTCAGGCAATGTGTTCGGTACAATACTCACTAGGAGGTCTTTCTCCTTGAGTGAAGTTTGCTGCCATTTTTCCCCGATTCTGTACTCTGTGGTCTTCTTGCCCATCCCCCCAATCTTCATAACTTTGCCTTTGCTTGAGTTTAATTAGAACAGCCACTTGTAAGACCTGATACAGGCCATTTTAAAGTCTCCCCAGTTCCTCGTATGTTTATATTCTCGTTTGTTTCACTTCATCAGCGAGCAGGGACACCACTGACACTTCTCTCTTTGATGTCGTTCACGTTTTCAAGAAATAGTGTGTACTCACCTAGTTGTGGTTGCAGGGGTCGAGTCATAGCTCCTGGTCCCGCCTCTTCACTGGTCGCGCGCGCGCGCGCGTGTGTGTGTGTGTGTGTGTGTGTGTGTGTGTGTGTGTGTGTGTGTGTGTGTGTGTGTGTGTGTGAGAGAGAGATTTCCTATTGTGGCTACAGGAGGAGAGGTGTTCTCGTGGTGTCCAGTCTTGAATCATTTCTTAACCATCTTTTTTTACAATTCCATTAGTTGTAGTATTTACTACCGCCTTCTTTTATATCATTCCATTGGTCTACCGCACTGTGGAGAAAAAGTTTCTACTATCCCTTGGGCTTCATTTTTCCCTCAATATCCAATTACGGCCTCTTGATATCCCTGCTGCAGGCAATAAGAAATCTTTAGCTGCTCATTTATGCCCTTTTATGACCTTGTATGTTGTTATATCTTACATACGGCAACGTGGGCATCTTCCATAGTGTCATTCTTTCCGCATAACTCTAAACTCTAGTTGCCTTTTTGAAATTTTTCGTAGGACCTTTTCTAACTTAGGTCTTGTTTTTTTAAATGTAAGCTCACCACGGCCGCTGTTTTTTTCGAAATTTAGCCTAATATATAATGAAGACAGCCTTTTTAAAGTATCCATATGTTTGAAGGCTAATTTTATTATTTGCCAGTGAAGTATACGACTTTCTCACTGTTTTGTTTATATGATCTTAGGCTACACGATTTTTTCTTAAGAATTATTCCTGTATCCTTCTTGTTATAATTTTATTGTTTTGTCATACGGTCTTTTTATTGTGGTCTGACATCCTTATTTCACCCATTATCATTAAATTATTTTTTTCTATATAAAATCCCATCAGTCTTCTATCACTCCATTTGCTCAATTTATCCTAGTCATCAACTAGAACATTTTTTTTTTTAAATTTTACATTCGTTTTTAACATCTGCAAAAATGTTCGTATAGTTTTCTATTTATTCTGTTAAGTAATTTATATAGAGCAGAAACATTATAGGGACAAATATGGAGCTTTTTAATAAACAGTTTGTGACGTCCAGCCAAGAGGATATTTTTTTTCTCTTGAGTGATCACATTTTCCTCCCAGAGATAAAACAATTCTCGTCCACGTAAATAATTTGCCTTTTATTTCTCGAACTTGTTGCCGTTTCCAGGTAAGTTATTCATTAACGACTCTCAAAAGATTTTTTTTAAGTGTAGATGCAAAACGCTTATTCATTAATATCTAGAATGTGTGTGTGTGTGTGTGTGTGTGTGTACTCGCCTAATTGTACTCGCCTAATTGTGGTTGCAGGGTCGAGACTCGGCTCCTGGCCCCGCCTGTTCACCGACCGCTACTACGTCCGCTCTCCCCCTGCTCCATGAGCTTTATCATACCTCGTCTTAAAACTATGTCTTGTTCCTGCCTCCACTACATCGCTTGCCAGACTATTCCACTTCCTGATTACTCTATGGCTGAAGAAATACTTCCTAACATCCCTTTGACTCATCTGAGGCTTCAGGTTTCAATTGTGACCCCTTGTTTCTGTGTCCCATTCTGGAACATCCTGTCTCTGTCCACCTTGTCTATTCCACGCAGTATTTTGTATGTCGTTATGATGTCTCCCCTGACCCTCCTGTCCCCCAGTGTTGTCAGCCCGATTTCCCTTAACCTTTCTTCATTGGACATTCCCCTTAGTTCTGGAACTAGCCTTGTTGCAAACCATTGCACTTTCTCTAATTTCTTGACGTGTTTGACCAGATGTGGGTTCCAAACTGGTGCTGCGTACTCCAGTATGGGCCTGACGTACACAGTGTATAAAGTTTTGAACGATTCCTTACTGAGGTACCGGAACGCTATTCTCAGGTTTGCCAAGCGCCCATATGCCGCAGCAGTTATCTGGTTAATGTGTGTTTCTGGTGATGTACTCGGTATTATATTTACTCCTAGATATTTCTCCTTGAGTGAGGTTTGCAGTCTTTGGCCTCCTAGCCTATACTCTGTCTGTGGTCTTGTTTGCCCTTCTCCGATCTTCATGACTTTGCATTTGGCGGGGTTAAATTCTAGGAGCCAGTTTCTGGAACACATATCCAGCCTGTCCAAGTCTCTTTGTAGACCTGTCTGGTCCGCGTCTGATTTAATTCTCCTCATTAACTTCACGTCATCAGCAAACAGGGACACTTCTGAGTCTATTCCTTCCGTCATGTCGTTCACATATACCAAAAATAGTACTGGTCCCAGGACTGATCCCTGTGGGACCCCGCTCGTCACTGGCGCCTGTTGTGATACCTCATCACGGACCTTGACTCGCTGTTGCCTCCCTGTTAGGTACTCTCTGATCCATTGCAGTGCCCTTCCTGTTATACGTGCCTATTCCTCAAGCTTCTGTACTAATCTCTTGTGAGGAACTGTGTCGAAGGCCTTCTTTCAGTCCAAGAAAATGCAATCAACCCACCCCTCCCTCTCATTTCTTACTTCAGTTACCTTGTCATAAAACTCTAGTAGGTTTGTGACACAGGATTTGCCTTCCATGAATCCGTGCTGGCTGTCGTTTATAATCTTATTCCGCTCCAAGCGCTCCACCACTCTCCTCCTGATAATCTTTTCCAAGACTTTGCATACAATACATGTCAGTGACACTGGTCTATAATTTAGTGCTTCATTTCTGTCTCCCTTCTTAAAGATGGGGACTATATTTGCTTTCTTCCATACTTCAGGTAGTTGCCCAGTTTCAAGGGAAGTGTTGAAGATTTTGGTTAGTGGCACACGTTCCCCTCTGCTCCCTCTCTAAGGATCCATGGAGAGGTAGGTGTGTGTGTGTGTGTGTGTGTGTGTGTGTGTGTGTGTGTGTGTGTGTGTGTGTGTGTGTGCGCGCGCGCGTGCGTGTGTGTGCGCGAGCGCGCAATATAACCACTGTAAAAAAATAGTAAATTTCCAAGCGTGAGAAATGAAAACGTTTGGAAATTCACTATTTTTCCCACAATGGTAATTTTGCATACTGTGATATCTGAACGTTTACCTTATTCAGTATTTAAGGAAATAAAATTTACCTGATGTTAGGTTAGGTGAAGTAAAGCCTCGTGTAGTCGTCAGGCCTTGATCATAAACTATTATTACATTTATTTGCAATGTCATCAATACTAAGTGTCAATAAATATTTGATTTTGTCCCGTGTCGCACTTGTATCTTATTAACAGCATCAAGGCTAGTATATTTTAATGATTTCTTTTTTTACACACCGTCCGTCCTTCTCCCAGGTAGAGTGACACCCCCTCCCCCCGCCCCCCCAAAACACGCATTCACAGTCATTCAGTGAATCAATGTCTTGCCATAAGGGTGATGACATAACAGTTCAGATGACCCTCCACACCCAGTTCAGATGACCCTCCACACCCTCCTTCCGAGTGCTGACATTGTACTTCCCACATCCAGGACTCAAGTCTAGTTAACCGGCTTCCCCGAATCCTTTCCCATATATTGATCACACTCCTAAAGCACGTCAAGGCGCAAAATCCACTTACCTTCACTCGCTGCGATCTAAAGCACTTACACAAGCCTGTTGTATATTCATGCCCCTTATCACTGAAAACCGCCTTTTAACCCTGCCTCCAACCTTTACTGGAACAACCCCTAGCTCTTTATCCCTCTATGGATAGTGTGTAATATATATATATATATATATATATATATATATATATATATATATATATATATATATATATATATATATATATATAATGTCGTGCCGAATATGTAAAACTGGTCAGTTAGCAAGAACTCATTTAAAATTAAGTCCTTTCTAAAATTTTCTCTTATACGTTTAAAGATATATATTATTCATTAATGTTGATGTAAAAATTTATAATTTTGCACCAAAAGGAACTTAGAAAACTTGCCTAACCTTATAACAAGAACAATTTATTTTAGCCTAACCCAACAAAATATATATTTAAATACGTTTACAATAATTTAGTACTAAAGAAACACAATCAAATATATTTTTTTTCGCTAGGTTCAGAATGATTTTGGCGAAATTATTGCATACACAAATTTTCACTTGTCCTATATGGCAAGATGACCGTTGCTATTTAAGCCAAGATCGCAAGTTCTGCCTATTCGGCACGACATATATATATATATATATATATATATATATATATATATATATATATATATATATATATATATATATAATGTATATATATATGGGGAAGTGGAACAGAATTCTTCCTCCGTAAGCCATGCGTGTTGTAAGAGGTTATGAGTAATTAAGTTAGAATTGTATGCGAAAGTAGTTAGGAGACACTTTTACATATTAACACCAGGAATACATTAAGTACTAGGATAAAAATTAAACTATACTCAGCGCCTAGTCACCGTCATTGTATATATTCCTTGTAAATATTAAAATAAGCTTGAATGATAAAAATGCAAAGGTACAAACAAATATAAATATGTTTCAAGTAATTATAGAGAAATACATAGAAAAAATAAATTTAACAAATCTTAAATTATCATTTAAAATAAGGGACAAACAGATAAGTACGAATTGGAATGACAGTCCACATGAAAAAAAGACAGAGGTCAAAGCTATAAATTAAAAAAAAAAGTGGGGGATAAAGGGACACACGAAAGTTCATGACAAACGAAATAATAGAACAATGTAATGGAGTCCGGGAGTAAGTATGAGAATGTACTGTAGTACGACCTACAGCAGTGATAACTGGCTGACAGCATGACATGACGACCAGCTAAGTACAATTTTTTGGCTGGCCAAATTATTTATGCTACCACGTATTACAATGATATGTTGTGTAAATAATAACCGGAATTATTATAATGAACAGAAAAATTCAGGAATGAAAAAATGTATAAAGAGCGAGTCATAAATCTTGGAGTTAAAATTGGCTTGGAAATTAGAAAGTGCAAACATGAGTAATAACGTCAAGGACTCTATGTAGATCTTAAGGTTTAAAAACCGCAGCAGTTGCTGCTTTCAGCACAAGTCTTCACATAAACGCCAAGATAAAGTAAAAGTTGCTAAAACAAAATGCCAAAAGTACTGTGTGTTAACCTCGTCGTTGAAATGAAGACATAAAGAACACTTGCCAGATTCTGGAAGTCGCGCCAGTAGCTAAAAACAGCCGTTTTAACCACAACACGAATATTAAAACATTTCACCAGTGTCTTGTATTAACTGAGGTTAGTGCCTCGGAAGCAGCTCGTTTGCTGCGCACCCACATCAGTCCTGTGGGTTGATACAAATACATCAGTTTTGCAGATTGATGCATCTTTGATGGGACTTGAGCTAGAGCACGCCACAGCCGTGCTGGTGTGGAATCCCTCTGTAAAAAAAATCGTATTTGTGGTCACGGTGGTGGCTTATGCTAACTTCCCTATAGTGTATATAAATTATTGCCTGTGAGTTTTAGGACTCGCTTGCCATGGGTTCATCCCCCACCCGTTCCCTGGTTTAGAGCACCAACATGTTGATATATTAAAGGTCTTTGAATTAGGCACTAAGTGTGAACAGGAATGTATACGAGTATTCGAAATTATGTTCGGTTACAAGCGCATCTGGGATACTTGGTCAAAATTTCTGGTATCTAATTTTCCCTTGTACGATAACTTGACATGAATAAACTAAGGAATGGGACGGGACTCAAACCGTCGTTCATGCCTGTAGCATGACCGATGACGTAACCACTCAACCACAGAGCTTTCAATGGAATTAATGTGTCACGAAAGCTTCTGGGGCTGAGGGATGAGTCAGTAGGGTCACAGCTGGTGCCGCTGATACAACCTAGTCACAGAAGTGCTGCTTGTAAGCTCTGTGGCTGGGTGGTTACAGCGTTGGACCCGCAAAATGCATAGCCCACGGTTCGAGTCCTCGTCCATTCTTCTGTTTATTGCAAATATTTTGAGAGACATAAATAACTATTAACAGGTACAAGGTGTGTACAGGTCTAAGGTAGCACATTGTGTAAATACGGGCCCTAGGCTGAGCACAAGGTGTACACACAACTTTGGTGGAGGACAAAGTGTACACAACTTTGGTGGAGGACAAAGTGTACACAACTTTGGTGGAGCACAAGGTGTACACAGAACTTTGGTGGAGCACAAAAGGTACACAGGTGGAGCACAAGTAAATAAAAAAAATGCAGTAAGCGCCGTGTGTGGAGCGAGGTCCGCTAGGTACAATTAGACATGCAACTGGATCAGTTAATATGACGCAGCAACTTAAGTGTCATTCCGCTGGAGGGAAGGAAAAAAAAAAGTGGCTGGTGACGTCTAGCCAGTTAGCGCCGTAACACTGCCTACCACTTGACACAAAGTATCATTCGGTATACCTACGACCTACTATCCTATACAGATTTATGCCCCAGACCCATCTCCGATATTTAGAAATTAGAAAAATAATTAACGACACAGCAGGTGTCCTTTTTAGGTGCTCTGTGGAAAGCTACATAGCCAACAGTTTTGCTGAAATTATACAAAATTTGAGCCTAAAATGTACGATAATGTGAACACATCCCCCTCTTGACCCATTATTCTTCAACACCCAACATCCATCACCCTTTATTCAACATCACCACGCTCTTATGTCCCACCCATCACTTGACATTCATCACCTTACACCAACTGGCACTGTTACTTTCTTATCACCATTATTCCACTTAAACACCTCCAGCGCAGCGTTTCAAATCCAGGTCAAAATACTGAATATATAATGAGCATTACCGGAGGCGCAGTCGTTCAAGGAGATAAGACAAAGTTAAATTACAAGAGAACTATTACGACGATGGTGCTCGCCCTCTGGACGCTACGTGAGAAATTTTCACCTTTACCAGACTACCAGCTTCAGTTCTGTGCCAGTATTGTTTATCTAGCTGCTAGCAGGATAAACGCACACACTCGCACACAGGAGGGATAGGGGGAAGGATATGATACAAACGTACAAAATACTGAGAGGAATTGGCAAGGTGAACAAGGGTAGGTGAACTGGCAGTTGAAAACTCGGATGAATCATAAGAATGTTAGGAAGTATTTCTTCAGCCTTAAGGGTGTCAGGAAAGGAGCAGTCTGGAGAATGAAGTAGTGGAGGTATTGGACCTAGCAGAGACCAGCTAAAAGGCGAGGCTAGGAGCTTTGAATCGACCCCTGCAACCACATACATGTATAGGTGGGTGCGCTTACACACACACACACACACACACACACACACACACACACACACACACACACACACACACAGGTCAAGTGTCTAATCGACATGTGCCTAGGACCAAATGGAAACTAACACTCTCTCTCTCTCTCTCTCTCTCTCTCTCTCTCTCTCTCTCTCTCTCTAAGCAGAAATGACAGTCGAAGGAATATTTCATATTTTTCATACTTATTATTTACGGGAGAGGTCTAAACCCTTTGGGGCTGCTCGGGTGCTAGGGAATGAGAGGTAATCAGGTGTTCGATATCCATTAATGTAAAAGTTGGCTCCAGTTACTGAATCACGAGCCTTCAACAGAATCAAGGCAAAACAAATGACTGGAACAATATATTAACTCGCACACAGGAGACCGAAACTTAGTACGACGTTTCGGTCCGACTTGGACCATTAACAGGTGAAATAATAAGCGTTATAGATAATTTCAATAGCAGCAACAATAAAGTTATGACTTGTTTATAAGTATCACATACGAGTATATTGCAATTTAAAATTGATACACACTTCCGTCAGTTGTGGACCACCGTTGAACGAATGATGGTGAAGGCTTCTCTTTTTTTATTTATTTATTTTTTGAAGGCACCCTAACCTGGTGGGAAACTGCCGGTATGGAATAATAATAATAATTATAATTTAATATTATTAGTAGTGTCACTCATACATGTGAAGCTAGAATTAATGCGTAAGAAAATTATTATCAGCTTTTGTTAGCTATGATAATGAAAAAATTGAGTATTTGCCTATAAATTTGACTTTGTTTAAAGATATTTGTGATTTTATTAAAGTAACCCTTTTGAAAAATATAGATCTCGGCCAAAAAATATTGATCATCAGTTGTATTAGCATGGCAAAGGTGACTCGTCTGTTTGTATGTGCATCCCGGTCAGGTACGTGTACGTACTTCCCAGCCCCTATGTATCGTGCTCACACTAGGATAACTGGCTCTACACCCATCATTCCAATAGTAACGTACACCCATAACCACGTACACCCCAGCCCGTACATCCAAAACTCCTGCACCCACCATGTCAACCACACGTGTACAACCACATACCTATCTACACCAATCACTCCTACAGAAATATACACTCATCACGCCCACAACCACTTAAGCCCATTACACTCGCTGGCACGTACATATGCATCACGCCCACAGTCACGTACTTCTATCACAACCGCAGCCAAATAAAACCACCCTGCTCAAATAAAATATATCACGCACACAACCAAGTACATTCACAGCCACGTACATTCACAGCCACGTACATTCCCGGCCACGTAAATTCCCGGCCACGTACATTCCCAGCCACGTACATTCCCAGCCACGTACATTCACAGCCACGTACATTCACAGCCACGTATATCCTTTACGCCTACAGCCACGCCCAGGGCGGCAAGAGGGGCACGTACTATATTTACAGCATAGTGGACAATTATGCTCAACAGTGTCCAGGAATTCAAGGACGAGCGCTCACTGCTGGCTCACTGCTGTCACTGCTGGGTACAACACTGTTCTTTCTGCTATGTATAATACTGACACTCCTGCTCCGTAGCTCGGTTTGTAGCGCACTCAGCTCTCACACTGAGTGTCCGTGGTTCGATCCCCGGTACGGGGTGGAAATATTGGGGGGGGGGGCGTTTCCTTAAGACACCTGTTATCCCTTTTCACGTAGCAGTAAGTAGGTACCTGAGTGTTAGCCGACTGGTGTGGGTCGCATACTGGGGGGACAAAATTAAGCTAAGTTGCCCGAAATGCTCTGCATAACAAGAGGCTTTCTCTATAGTATGTCATTGATGTCAGCTATGGTCTATATAAGTTGCATCTTGTAGAAATAAATATTATTATTATTATTATTAATATTATTAACACTGCTCGGTTTAAGGCTATTGCTATCTGCTGCTGCTATTGCTGGGTATAGTACTGCTGCCTCTGCTAGGTATACTACTTCTTCTGCTAAGTATAATAATGCTGTTTCTGCTGGGTATGAAACTGCCGTGTCTGCTGGGAATAATACTGCTGAGTATAGCACTGCTGCTGGGTGCAACATTGCTGATTCTGCTGTATATCCTAGCTAACACTGTATCTTCGCTGGATGTCCTAGCTAACATAACAGCTTAGGAGTGTAATCATAGCCAGCATAACAGCTGGTGTATCCTAGCTAGCATGACAGCTGAGTGGTGTAGTTTAGCCTTGAATCAAGATACCTTAATCATCAATGCACCCCTCTATCCCCTATTTAATTCCAGTCTCATTCAAAAGGATTCTAACACTCTTCTTTTGGATTCCAACCCCCTTTACAGAAATTCTAATAATAATAATAATAATATATTATTATTATTATTATTACTATTATTATTATTTAGGAAAAATTTTAAACTCGTAAATGTCAAAATTTCTCTCAAAAGAATACAAAAACGCAAACCAAACTCGAGAACAACGCAAAACAAACACCAGAAAAACTACGCAAAAAAATCAGAACAACGCAAAGCAAACACCAGAACACTGGAAAAAATACCAGAACACTGGAAAAAACACCAGAACACTGGAAAAAACACCAGAACACTGGAAAAAACACCAGAACACTGGAAAAAACACCAGAACACTGGAAAAAACACCAGAACACTGGAAAAAACATCAGAACACTGGAAAAAACACCAGAACACTGGAAAAAACATCAGAACACTGGAACAAACACCAAAACACTGGAAAAAACACCAGAACAACGATAAACAAACGCTACAGTAACAAAGCAAAACAAACACTCAGAAAAACAATGCAAACAACATCATTTTATGTTGCTGTGCATTTTAAAACAAGCTCCTTTCTCTTCCCAAGTGGAAAAAACATAATCAGAGAGACTGAGGCTGTGTTTCCTTAGGAATGTCTACTGATACTGGTTGTCTCTGTTCACCTAGCAATAAGTAGGTACCTGGGTGAGTTGGTTCCTTTAGGTACACGTACACATAAGTACAATTATCATACCTAGCAAAAGGTGTATAAATTACCCAAGATAACCCCTCCCCCCTCAAAAAAAAAGTCAGTAACTTATTTTCCCTGGGGTTCGAACTTGTGGCAAGTGAGTCGTAAAAGTCCAGGCCAGTGCGTAAGTCACTGGGCCCCATGTTAACCTTCCTATGGTGTAAAATATACCTAGATGGCTTGCGCACTGGCCTGGAGTTTTACGACTCACTTGTCTCGAGTTCGAACCCCACCCGTACCGTGGTTTCACTGGGGTCCTTGTGTTACGCGACACCTGTGGGTCGCATCCTGGGGAAGAGAATCAGAGGAACCCCTTCCCCAACGGAAATAAGTCGTATTAGTTTTATTGGGTTAATCTGGGATATTAACAAATCCGGTTAAATGATGATAAATCCAAGATAATGAAGAAAAATGAAAGTGAAGTGTACTGTCATCACTGACTGAAGACGACCCGCCGGCTCGGTTGACCGTCATAAGGACGTAAACATCTTCTGACTGGTGTTGGTAAATGATATGAAAGATCTTGAAGGTAATAATTTGCATATCTGGCTACTGGTTCTAATGACTGCGTGATGAATATCGCCAGGAGAATGTGTTCTTTTCTTTAAATATTTAAAAAAGCGCCCAGTGAGAAATTTATCAATTTAAGTTACAGTAAAACTATAAAAATCGATGCATCCCAACAGAGAGAGAGACAGACAGATGCACAGACAGACGCACACACACAGACATAAACACACACACACACACACACACAGACATACACACACCATCTGAACCTTATTCCGAACTTAATAAGGAATCTTCAAGACCTGTACACCGTATGTTAGGCCCATATTGGGGTATGCGGGACCGTTTGAACCCCACCTAAAAGCACGTAAAAAAACAGAGAAAGTCAAAGGTTTGCACAAGGTTAGTTCCC
Organism: Cherax quadricarinatus; assembly: GCF_038502225.1. Lineage (NCBI taxonomy): Eukaryota > Metazoa > Arthropoda > Malacostraca > Decapoda > Parastacidae > Cherax > Cherax quadricarinatus. Next base: position 56,963,040 of record NC_091292.1, read on the forward strand.
CGAGCTAAGAATGTCCAAGGGGGAAAGTTAAGGGAAATCCCTGACACACTGGAGGACAGGAGGTAGGGGGACATGATAACGACATAAAAATACTGGGAATGACAAGGTGACAAAACAGGATGTTCCAGGAGGACACAGAAAAAAGGGGGCACATTAAGTAAAAACACAAATGAACTCAGGGATGTTTGGGAAGTATTTCTTCAGCCCCAAAAGTTGTAAGGTGGAATAGTTGAAAGATGTAGGAGGCAGGAACCATACATAGTTTTTAAAACGAGGTTTGATAGCTCAGGGCCGGGGAGAGGGCCTAGTGCAACGTGAAGAGGGGGGCCAGGAGCCCGGGCTCACCCCCGCAACCACATAAAAAAAAAAAAAAAAAAAAAAGCAGATGTAGGAAAATATACCTAGAAGAAAAGAGTAAGCGTAGTTGTGAAGAGGAAAACAAGAGAAGAGAGAGAGACATCAAGATAAAGATAGACAAACACGTAGAGAGAATAGTTTAGAAAGTGAAACAGTTGTCGAGCCTTGACATATTGACGGAGGTTCTTATGGGTATAATTTACCTGACTGGAGGTCAGGTAATCTGTCAGTTTCTCACATAGGCAATAAAACCGTGAAGGAAATTGAACTTAAAGGTCAGATCTTTAACAAAAATCTGTATATTAATTCGAAGGTCAAGAGTTGAGGTATTGAGGGAGCGACATGTGTTGCTGTTACTGCTTGCCATCTGCTGTTTCTGCTGCTGTATGTTGCTGTTACTGCTTGCCACCTGCTGTTTCTGCTGCTGTATGTTGCTATTCTTGCTGCTGCTGCTGTGTCGCTGTTACTGCTTGCCATCTGCTGTTCCTGCTGCTGTATGTTGCTATTCTTGCTGCTGCTGTGTGTTGCTGTTACTGCTTGCCATCTGCTGTTTCTGCTGCTGTGTGTTGCTGTTACTGCTTGCCATCTGCTGTTTCTGCTGCTGTGTGTTGCTGTTACTGCTTGCCATCTGCTGCTGTATGTTGCTGTTACTGCTTGCCATCTGCTGTTTCTGCTGCTGTGTGTTGCTGTTACTGCTTGCCATCTGCTGTTTCTGCTGCTGTATGTTGCTATTCTTGCTGCTGCTGTGTGTTGCTGTTACTGCTGCTGTGTGTTGCTATTCTTGCTGCTTCTGCTGCTGCTGTGTCGCTGTTACTGCTTGCCATCTGCTGTTCCTGCTGCTGTGTGTTGCTATTCTTGCTGCTGCTGTGTGTTGCTGTTCTCGCTGCTGCTGTGTGATGCTTTTCTTGCTGCTGCTGCTGCTGCTGCTGCTGCTGCTTCTGTGTGTTGCTGTTCTTGCTGATGTTGTGTGTTGCTGTTCTTGCTGCTGCTGTGTGTTGCTGTTCTTGTTGCTGCTGTGTGATGCTGCTCTTGTTGCTGTTCTTGCTTCTGCTGTGTTGCTGTTCTCGCTGCTGCTGTGTGATGCTTTTCTTGCTGCTGTGTGTTGCTGTTCTTGCTGCTGCTGTGTGATGCTTTTCTTGCTTCTGCTGTGTGTTGCTGTTCTCGCTGCTGCTGTGTGTTGCTGTTCTTGTTGCTGTTCTTGCTGCCGCTGTTGCTGTTCTTGCTGCTGTGTTGCTATTCTTGCTGCTGCCGTGTGATGCTGTTCTTGATGTTGCTATGTGTTGCTGCTCTTGTTGTTGCTGTTCTTGATGTTGCTGTGTGATGCTGTTCTTGATGGTGTGTGATGCTGTTGCTGTGTGAGGCTGTTGCTGCTGCTCTCTGATGCTGTTCTTGCTGCTGTGTGTTGCTGTTGTTGCTGCTGCTGTGTGTTGCTGTTCTTACTGCTGCTCTCTGATGCTGTTCTTGCTGCTATGTGTTGCTGTTCTTGCTGCTGCTGGGTGTTGCTGTTCTTGCTGTTGCTGTGTGTTGCTGTTCTTGCTGCTGCTGGGTGTTGCTGTTCTTGCTGTTGCTGGGTGTTGCTGTTCTTGCTGTTGCTGGGTGTTGCTGTTCTTGCTGCTGCTGTGTGTTGCTGTTCTTGCTGCTGCTGTGTGTTGCTGTTCTTTCTGCTGCTGTGTGTTTCTGTTGTTGCTGCTGCTGTGTGTTGCTGTTCTTGCTGCTGCTGCTGTTGTGTTTTGCTGTTTCTGCTGCTGCTGTGTGTTGCGGTTCCTGCTGCTGTGTTTTGCTGTTCATGCTGCTCTGTGTGTTGCTGTACCTGCTGTTGTGTGTTGCTGTTCCTGCTGCTGCGTGTGTTGCTGTTCCTGCTGCTGCGTGTGTTGCTGTACCTGTTGCTGCTCTGTGTTGCTGCACCTGCGGCTGCCGTGTGTTGCTATACCTGCTGCTGTGTGTTGCTATACCTGCTGCTGTGTGTTGCTATACCTGCTGCTGTGTTGCTATACCTGCTGCTGTGTGTTACTGTACCTGCTGCTGTATGTTACTGTTGTGTGTTGCTGTTCCTGTTGCTGTGTTGCTGTTCCTGCTGCTGTGTGTTGCTGTTCCTACTGCTGTGTGTTGCTGTGTCTGCTGCTGTGTATTGCTGTGTCTACTGATGTGTGTGTGTTGCTGTTCCTGCTGCTGTGTGTTGCTGTTCCCCTCAAGGGAGGTTCCTTGATGCTACTGAGGTGACCGTTATCTGAGGACCTGGACCGGTGTTTTCATTGGATCAAACCTGAATGCCTCCCATATACACCCCTCCCCCCGGCGCTGTATAACCCCCTACGGGTTTAACGTTCCCCATCAATGTAATAATATACATAAGCTTAAACCTCTGCTTTCATTGCTGCTGCTGTTGTTGCTGATGTTATTATTGCTGTTGAATATATCGCATCACAAGAACAATGTCGCGTTTGATTGTATGAACGTCCAGACAGTGTTCTAGATTCTGTTTTTTTTTTCTTGTCACCATACCACCACCACTACCACCATACTACCAACACCGTACTACCACCACCATACCATCACCATACCACTGCCATCACCTAACCACTACCACTACCATTCCATCACAACCGCTACCATACCATCACTACCATTCCATCACCACTACCATACCATCACTACCATTCCATCACCACCACTAGCAGGTGAAATTGCAGATCTAGAGAATGTACAAAAATTTTACCTTTACTACACAAATAAGTACCATCAAACACCTCAAGTACTGGAAACGCTTGGAAACATTTGACTTGTACTCCCTGGAACGCAGGCGAGAGAGATATATCATAATCTACACTTGGAAAATCCTAGGAGTGGTCCCGAATCTACACACAGAAATCACTCCCTACGAAGGGAAAAGACTGGGCAGGCGATGCAAATTACCACCAGTGAAACGTAGGGGCGCCATTGGTACACTAAGAGAAAACACCATAAGTGTCCGGGGCCCAAGACTCAACGGCCTCCTACCATGCATAAGGGGAATTACCAATAGGCCCCTGGCTGCCTTCAAGAGGGAACTGGACAGATACTTAAATAGGTGCCGGATCAGCCGGGCTGTGGTTCGTACATTGGACTACGTGCGGCCAGCAGTAACAGCCTGGTTGATCAGGCCCTGATCCACCAGGAATACCCTCCAGGTAGACCATACCATTCCATCATGATCATTCCTTCACGACTACTACCATTCCTTCACCACCATTCCATCACGACCCTACCAGTCCACCACCATTTCACCACCATACCATTATTACTGGTCCTTCTCCCATCACTACTTTTACCATCACAAATAAAAATACTTATTACCCTAACAGCTGATCTCAAATTTACTAGTAACAAAAACACTACAACTACGATTTGTCGTAGTAGTAGTCACACGACCACTAAACTATCACCACAGCCCAGTGACTATGACTATTACCACCAATAGTAATACTTTTGCTCTATTCACATCATTAAACCACCTATCACTACTGCTGCTACTATTGCCACTATTATTACTTGCATTGTTACTACCACCATTGAAGTTATAGGACATAACTATGTCTTTCACTTCCTTTCTTTCACTTCCTCTTTTTCACTCCCTCTCTTTCACTTCCTCTTTTTCACTCCCTCTCTTTCACTTCCTCTTTTTCACTCCCTCTCTTTCACTTCCTCTTTTTCACTCCCTCTTTCTTCCTCTCTCATAAGTATAAATCAAAATCTCAAACATTCCTGATCATCTAAGTACGATGTAGGTGGATGTACGTAGCTTCCATTACGCTCTGCTGGGTTACTTTGAGTTCCAGTCATAGACTCCACGAACCTCAGATTACCAACTCATCTTATCAGTGAAAATGTTGTCTTTAGGAGCAGTACGACTCAAGGTTTCCATTTAAAATGCTTCCAACTGCTTAGTTGTTCCTCCTGTAGTCATTACGTATGAGTAATCGTTTATCCCGTTCATTTAAATGTTCTATTGATCACTGTTTACTGTAGACAGAGGATGCACTTTCAGGCAGTCCTGGAACGGTAACGGGCCCGGCGTTTTACGTAAATGAAAGACACCAGGACAGAGTTAGAGGTAATTAGGCTATTTCTAGATTAATTAATTTGAGTTATTAAATAAATCTCAAGAATTAAGTGGAATTTCTTGGAAACATCCTGTCATAGTTCATGGTGATCACTGCTCTCCACCGTCATGGTTCATGGTGATCACTGCTCTCCACCGTCATGGTTCATGGTGATGACTGCTCTCCACTGTCATGGTTCATGGTGATGACTGCTCCCCACTGTCATGGTTCATGGTGATGACTGCTCTCCACTGTCATGGTTCATGGTGATGACTGCTCCCCACTGTCATGGTTCATGGTGATGACTGCTCTCCACTGTCATGGTTCATGGTGATGACTGCTCCCCACTGTCATGGTTCATGGTGATGACTGCTCTCCACTGTCATGGCTCATGGTCATGACTGTCTTCCAGTGCCATGGTTCAAGGTAATAAATGTCCTCCAGTACCAAGGTATTTTTTTCCAGTATTCTGCTTCTACTGACCTTAGTAACTGCCGTTGCTTTTATCGGCAGGTACTTGTTTTAGAGGCAGACGGACAGACAGACAGAGACAGAAAGAACACAAACTCACAATATCGTGACTGGAACAATACACACATAACCTGCACATAGGAGAGAGGACCTTATGACGATGTTTCGGTCCGACTTGGACCATTAACAAAGCCACACTGTGACTTTGTAAATGGTCCGACCGAAACATCGTCGTAAGCCCTTCTTTCCTATATTTGGATTATTTATGTATAGAGACAGAAAGACAGAAATAAACAGCATGAGTGTACATATTTACACTCAGCTGAAACACTCCGGTTATTACCACAACCACACAAATATCACGCCAGTAATCACCACAGACAACAGGATACGTACCAACGTTCCAGGAATTCAACGTAAATGAAAACTTTCCACGGCGTTATGTCGTTACTATTCTTGTATTAATAAACACACTGTATCAATGAATATTTTTTCCGAGCCTTGGAGAAAATATTGAGCAGAACAACAGAGACTTTCAACACCAGCAGGAAGGGAGCTGCATTACGTATTATGTCGTTTTGTTAATAATAGAGAACAATGGGCATTCCGGAGTCAGTGAGAGTGTTGACGGCAAACTTTCAATTTTAAAGGTTATAATAACAGTCGCTGCAGTCAAAATGTTAATTAATGTTCTGTCTTGGAAGGGAATTTATAGGCTCGAAAATGTTGCATTAAGGAATGAGGTAAGTTTGCTGAGAGTATGGTAGGACTAATGGTGGTGCCATACTTGATGCACTATGGAATTTTTATGGCTTGGATTGTGTGATAATTCGCCGATTGTGGTGAATGTTTTGGTAAACTCACGAATTGATTGTGAAAAATGATACAAGAATCATTAAACTATTTTTATTATGGAACCACAGCCAGGATGTTAAATAAACAGCTTCGGTAACAAATATGATAATTTCAGCTCGCCCATAAAATTGATAAAAATCGTTATATGCAAAATACCGCTAATTTTACAAAGAGTGATTACCAGAATATTATCTTTTATTTATTCTTCCTCCAGCTTTTCGTTTTTATTTCGGTTATTACACAAGACTTCATCTGGTCTGCCTTCAGTTTTCAACGTTAGTGAACAGTGAATTGATAATAATTTTTATTTCTGCAAGTACATGATACAACTTATAAAGATCATAACTGACATCAATGACATGCTATATAGAAAGCCCCTCGTTATGAAGAGCATTTCAGTCAACTTAGGTTAATTTTGTTCCCCAGTATGCGACCCACACCAGTCGGCTAACACCCAGTTACATACACAAAAAACCCGCACATAAAAGAGAGAAGCTTACCTGACTTTGTAAATGGTCCAAGTCGGACCGAAACGTCGTCGTAAGCTTCTCTCTTTTATGTGCGGGTTATTTGTGTATCGTTCCAGTCACGGTATTGTGCCTTTTTTTGTTACCCAATTACATAGTTGCTGCTAGGTCAACAGGGACAGCAGGTATAAGGAAACACACCCAATGTTTCCACCCGTACAGAGGATCGAACCTCGAACACTCAATGTGTAATCTGAGGGCCCTACCAACCTGAGCTACAGGACACCCGTAGCAGTTGACTTGTGGAGGTGCCCAGTGACCAGACTTGTTGAACCTATTGCAGGATACTGGAATGGCTCCATTAACTTACAAAACATTAAGCTGCGTAGCTTCAAACCTTCAAAAAAGATGCCTTCTGTTTCGACGACGGTGGAAATAGGATTCAAGTAAAACTCTCGCATATTTTATGATTCTTAGACAATGTAGAGCAAGTTGGGATAGCTTGGGTAAGGTTAGATTACATAAGCCTATCTAAAAACATATTTAATCTTAAAAACGTGGTGACTGAGTGTAACCAGGAAACGTTCAGATATGCACGTATATCAGTCGTGGTGTAAGAGCTGGAGCCCACACCTAGCTATGCATGTAAAGATGCTTGAAAATGTCCAAAGATTTGCAAGCAGACTAGTCGCAGGAATGTGAGTGGTACGTTCTGAGGAGAGGTTGTAAGAACTGAACCTGAAGATCTTGGCAAATTGAAGGATGAGCTGAGACCTCATTACAACATGAAAAATCTTAAAATGAATTAATATGGCAGATAAGACACGCTAAATTAAGAGCACTAGAATCAAAGGGACACAGGTGGAAGCTGAGGACATGACTAGACCATAGTGATGTAAGGAAGTATTTCTGTAGTATCTGGGCAGCTGAAAAGTGGAATAACTCTGTGGCAGTGGTGAATGCAATCTCAGTACACAGCTTCAAGAGTAGATATGATGAGGCCCAAGAGGCTAGAAATCAGTGATGCTATCAAAACAGTACAGGAGTTCAGAAGCCTAATCTTAACCAACGTAAACGCGATTCGCTGAGCGCGCAGACATGCACAACACCCCCCCACCACACACACACACACACACACACACACACACACACACACACACACACACACACACACACACACACACACACACACACACACACACACACACGCGCGTGCGCGCGTACGTACATACCTTAAACCGTGCATCAGTATTCAACACTCAGATCATGAAGGCAGGTGATAATTGGCACTGTGCAGCAATTAACCTGCAATTAGTATCTGCTCTTATATATTTTAGCTGCCTCGCCTCGAGACCTCTGGTGTTTAATTACTACTACTGCCGAGGCCTCCCACCTGTGTCGCTGCTCTACCCTCAATGTATGACTTTTATTCATCCTGAATGCAGGAGTTCATACACAGTGTAGCAGTGGCTAAGACCACCCACTAGTTCTAGCCATTAGGAATGTTCACAGAGCAAGATGTTCACTCGCATATAGAGTGGTTAGTGCCACTCATTATGTTCACTGACTAATATTAATGTTGCTTCTGTTAGGATTACTGAGTTATTATTAGCTACGTTTTAGTTTTCTGTTTCACCCGCCCTTCCTCTTGCACTCTCTCTACTTCCTTCGATCACATCATTAATTCATTCACAATTTTCTTGTAACTCTCTCTGCCCCTTCTCCCCTTTCTTGAATTTCGTCTCACCTTTCCCTCCCTCCAGTACAAAGCCTTCCCTCCCTCTTTTTCCTTCCTTCCTGTATTTGCTCTCCCTCTTTCCCCTCTAATCAGTCCTTCCCTCTTTTTCCTCCTATCAGTCATTCTCTTCTTACCCAGTCCCCTCCCTTCTCAATTCTTCCTTCCCCTTTTTCTCCCTTCGTTCTTCGTCCACATCCCTCTCTTTCTCTTCATTCACTCCATCTCTTCATTCTCCCCATCCGTCTCTCCGTCCCTCCATACCTCTTTACCTCTTTCACCTTCCCGCTCTTCCCTTTCTCCCTCTTCAGCCCACCCGTACCTCCGAAGCCGTCCCTTCTACATTTCATGCCTTCCTCTCATTCATCATCATCACACTCAGTGCATATTTCCCCAGTGAATGATTACAGCAATAGGAAATACCACATCCCTCCCCATCGACCATACACACACATTACCTCCATCATATCAGCCAAACCTTTCCAAATACCACCACGGGAAGAGGATGAAAAAATATTTCCCATTCTCATTCATAATCCGAGGCGTCAATCACTTAAGTATTTTAACTCAAGGGTAGGCTGTTAATCCATCTTGTATTCACAACCAATTATATATATTGAGGCTGAGTGGGAGAAGCCTAAGCTCTCTTAATCATGTATTTTGAATGTGAGAACGTTTAGCCTCTGAACCATAGCGAGGGTGACTATTTCCGTATTACTCGGGCAGGTCTTAGTTACTAGAATATATAATTCGTTGTGGTACACAGGGCACATGGGGAAGGCAGATAGTAGAGGACTTGCAAGTCCACACTGAGGCTATCTTCTGAGGTCTATCAACCAGCGTTATCAACACTAGCACCATACACCTGTGGTATCATTATCATACCTGGAGAGAGCTCCGGGGATCAACGCCCCCCCCCGCGGCCCGGTCTGTGACCAGGCCTCAAAACCATAAGTATCAACACCATTATCATAAATCAGCAATAACTCCAACATAGACATCACTATAATTTTCTTTGTTTGTATCATCAAAGCCATTATCGTCTTTATCCAAATGATTATCTTCAGCATTATTGTTATCACCAATAGCATTATCGACATAATTTTCATTATCACAGTAACACCACCACTATAACCATCGCGTGAATACCATTACATCAAACTATAAACATCATATGAACACCATTAACCATTGCTTAAACGCCATTAATCACAAATACCGTTAATCATTGCATAAACGCCATTAATCACAAACACCGTTAATCATCACTTAAACACCATTATTACAATCACATTAACACTAATATAAATACCGTTATCATCACATTAACACCATTATCAACGCACAATATTAGTATACATATTACCATTATCATAATCACCACCATTATTGAGAAAATGGAAGGATAGAAACACTTGTGGCAAGGTGCTTACCAGACTCATACTCTGACGACAGCACAATGACTACAGGTTTTTTGAGATTTCTTGGTAATCTGGACAATGTGTTTACCTCTTTCTAAACACCAGTTGGAGCCTTTTGCGAGTCCATTCCATCCACTTTCACGATTCACAACACTGTGAAGTCTTAGCTTGCCTTCGTAACTACCACTGGGACAAGGATAGCTACGGCAACTACTTGGCCAGGACAGTTCGCCTTCTTAGTTTCCGATAAATTAGACACATGTGCAACTCTTGGGTATCTTTATTGAGGAAACGTTTCGCCACACAGTGGCTTCATCAGTCCATACAGAGGAGAATGAGGTAATCAGTCCCTCAGCCTTGAGTCGATGTGGTCAGTCCATCAATCTTGAATAGAATGATTACCTCATTCTCCTCCTGTTCCTCAAGATTCTCCTCTGTATGGACTGATGAAGCCATTGTGTGGCGAAACGTTTCCTCAATAAAGATACCCAAGAGTTGCACATGTGTCTAATTTATCAACATGTCGGTTCTCTGAACCATTCATCTACAACACTTAGTTTCCATTGACTTCATAATGCAGGAGAGGTAAGCTGCTTTACCGTCGGACATGAGTTGGTTCAAAACAGAAATGACTTCGAGTAGCAATCTAATTTATTCACAATCAATGTATGTGTGAACGTCCGTGGTCCTGGTGGAAAGATGCGTGGAGCAGAGAAATATTTCACTAGAAGCGACTTTATCATGTCAGGATAAAGGTTTGTTCTTTAAATGTGTTTGTACAATATCACCAGTACTTGTTACATACGAGTACCCGAGGTAATGTCGGGAGAGTGCATCACTCAGGCCAGAGGTCAGCTAACTTTATTGGCTATTACCCCAAAACAAATTTGTGTACAGCGAGATTACCCGCTAGACTTGAAAGTCCACAGAATCCGGAATAAACGAAAGGAACATTCTAATTCAAAATAGTTTATTGAATCCTTTTGTATGGAGAATACCTGGAGAGGGTTTAGGGGGTCAGCGCCCCCGCGGTCCGGTCTGAGACCAGGCCTCGTTCAAGCATACAAGTTATATACACAGTTATACAAGCTGAAGAGTATGTAATATACGCGATAAAAACAACTTTAAAAATAACTCACAATAAAATGAAAAATAAATGCATTAAATAAAAAAAAGTGGTAACAAATTTAATAAAAATCTCATTTGGGAACTAAGAATTTAATTTAAAACATTTTCACGTCAGGCTGAAGCAACTAAAAATTATTTTTGATAAGCACACAACTTTCATAATTTGCCTCGCTTATTAAATTATAAATTTTGTGCACTTTTACGTTTATTGAACCTTCAGTACCCCCGAGATTTTCATTTTTACCCAAATTGGGGTAATTTACCCCTGTTCTAAAACCTAGGCATTAAGTCTTCATTAACAGCCTTCAATGTTTGTTCTTGTTTGAGAAAGACCTGCCTAATAAGGGCAAATAGGCCTGCGGCACTGTTCTTCCTTTCTTATGTTTGCTGTCAATGTTATTACATTCACTGTATTGTAGATTACGAGTCTGTCATGTATAATACTGTTTTAGTCGTCACCATTATCATCCATGTCATATATATATAATAATGATCGTTATAACTTAGCCAAGTCGTCACCATTATCATCACAATCAATAATAAAACCAGCCCGACTTCTAGACTTCTACCTATACCATCAATTACCGTTCTCGGTACTGTTGATGCCACCATCAACGACACAGTAATTGCTGTTCACAACAACACGTACAGGTAACATCTGCAGCTCCCCTCCCCCTTCCCCAGTACACACATCCATTATCTCCTTATTGATGATAAAACTCCTCCCCAATTCATCTTTATTAATTTTTTTTTGCTCCTGGCAAGCATTCGTAGATGTAATTTGTGAAGTTCTTTTTCTTAAACTGTATGTAGTATCACGGTCTATAATGTAGCGTTAATACAGACCTTTCCATTCTGTTTACATTTACAGATATTCCACCACTGCATCTGATCACCTGTGTGTGTGTGTGTGTGTGTGTGTGTGTGTGTGTGTGTGTGTGTGTGTGTGTGTGTGTGTTAAAAAAAAGGAGGGAACGATATTAGGAAGATGATGACGGAGAGGGAAGGAAAAGAGAGAAGAGTAAAAGGAAAATGAGTGAACGAGAGGTAAAAGACACGTTAAGAGAAATGAAAGCAGAGGTTATTGGGAAGGAGAGTATAGGAAGAGAGCGCATCGGTTTTAGTTTGGGTTAACGAGCTAGTAACAGGTAACAAGTAACAGGTAACAGCCGAGGTTGTTAGTGGGCAGAGAAAAACGCACTCGTCAGCACCAGCCTAGCAGGAAGAGAAGAATGAGGGGGAGGATGAGAATTAAAGGATGTGGAGGGGGGGGAATGAAGGAGGAGAATGAAGAGGAGGAGGAGGAGGGGTTGGAAGATAGAAAGATGAAAAAAGTAAGAAAACTAATGAGTAAGTAATAGTGAGAACAATAATAAGATCAGTAAGAAGGAAACATAGAAGATGAAGATGATTTAAGAATCGAAGAAAGAGAATTGCCTTGAAAATGGTAAAACGCTAGTTTGAGAAATCAAACTGTAGTGATGTAGGGAGGTAGAAGTAGAAACCCTTCTGTTTTTCCCTCTTTTACCTACTTCCGCTCTACACAAACTCTCGAGGGGAGGTAATAGAAATAAGCCAGCCTTCACTCCTGGTATTTTATACCATTTTAATGTTCATGTAATTCCCCTCTTGGGGAAAGGTAGATAAAGAGCCCTTGTCCTCACCTACTTCTGGATAGTGTAAATTCTTGGCATGTCACACTTTTCAGGGTTAGACTGTCAATAATGTATCTCTTAAATCTTTTGTATCATATTATGCAATAAAATATACCTATTGGTAAAAAAGAATGAAAAGATGGGGTGGTAGGGGAAGTGGAATATTCAAACGGCTTCAGAAAGAAATCCAAATATTCTTCCCTGAAGCCTTTTTATCCACTTATCCGAGGCTGTGGATCCCACGAGTTACACTCTATTTCACATTGTTGTTTACACTGTTTTACACTTATCCTCTCACCTTAACTGATAACTTTAGTCAGCAGTTAGTCTTTGTTGACAAGACTAAAGAAAAACAGGAAAATAAGCATGAAAAGAGGCGCCATGAAAAGAGCAGGAAAGCAGACATGAAAATGAACACAGTGAAAAAGGAGCAGGAAAACGGGAAAAAGTGAGCTCTTGGGGGAAAAAAACAGATGAACGAACATGAAAAAGTGCACAAGAGGAGCAGGAAAAGCAGTATGCAAAGGGCAAAGATGAGCAGCACTTGGAAGAGGAACAATAGAAGAAGGAAAATAAGCGTTAGGAACAACGTAAGAGAGAGGAAAAGCCGCAGGTAAGGAAATACCAAAAAAAAAAAAAGAGAGAGTAAAAGCAATAAGAGCAGAAGAGAAATAGAAGATAAAGAGAAAAGTACTAAAAAAAGAACATTAGAAGCAAGAGGAAAATAAGCAGGAAGAGAGAGAAAATGCCAGAGGAACCTTGGACCTGCCTCGCATGGGCCAGTAGGCCTGTTGCAGTGTTCCTCCTTTCTTATGTTAAATGGAGCAGGAGGAAGGGGAGAAGAAGTAGAAGGAAGAAGAGCACTAGGAACAGCAGTAATTATACTATTACTACTACTACTTAAAATACTACTGCTGCTGCTGCTGCTGCTGCTGCTGCTGCTGCTGCTGCTGCTGCTACTGCTGCTACTGCTACTACTACTACTACTACTACTACTACTACTACTACTACTACTACTACTACTACTACTACAAATGCTATTGTATTCTTCCTGCCCTCTTCCCTCTGTTACTGTTATTTTATTTACCATCATTATTGCTAATTATACTACTATTGCTATATTCCTCCCTGCCTTCCCTCTTCACGACCTGCCTTCTTGTGTTCTCTGTTTTTCTCTCTCGCCTGTGACTTGATTATAGCTTAGCATGGTGTGAACCGTCTAAAGCAGGGGTGGCCAACCTATGGCGCATGCGCCGAAACTGGTGCATTGCATGATCAGAAGCGGCGTATTGCTCCCCATTGGTAATAAAAGAGCAAGCCTGCTCGTACAAAAAGTTTTTATTATTAACACACTGGCCGTTTCCCACCAAGGCAGGGTGGCCCGAAAAAGAAACTTTCATCATTCACTCCATCACTGTCTTGCCAGAGGCGCGCTTATACTACAGTTATAAAACTGCAACATTAACACCCCTCCTTCAGAGTGCAGACACTGTACTTCCCATCTCCAGGACTCGAGTCCGGCCTGCTGGTTTCCCTGAATCCCTTCATAAACGTTATCTTGCTCACACTCCAACAGCGCGTCAAGTCCTAAAAACTATTTGTCTCCATTCGCTATCTAACATGCTCGCGCATGCTTTGCTGGAAGTCCAAGCCCCTCGCATACAAAACCTACTTTACTCCTCTCCAACCTTTCCTTGGCCGTACCCTACCCCGCCTTCCCTCTACTACAGATGTATACACTCTGGAAGTCATTGTATTTTGTTCCACCCTCTCTACATGTCCGAACCACCTCAACAACTCCTCAGCCCTCTAAATAATAGTTTTTGTAATCCCACACCTCGCCCTAATGTCCTATGCTTTGCACCCATATAAGAGCATTGGTATAACTATACTCTCATACATTCCCCTCTTTGCTTCCATGGATAAAGTTCTTTGTCTCCACAGACTCCTCAGAGCACCACTCACCTTTTTCCCTTTGTCAATTCTATGATTCGCCTCATTTTTCATAGATCCATCTGTTGACACGTCCACTCCTAAATATCTGAATATATTCACCTCCTCCATACTCTCTCCCTCCAATCTGATATCCAGTCTTTCGTTACCTATTTTTTTTGCTATCCTCGTCACCTTAATCTTTCCTATATTCACCTTTAATTTTTTTCTTTTTACATAACCTACCAAACTCATCCACTCGTAGAAAAAGTATTAGCCAATAACCGATTTTTAGAAAGAGAATTATAACAGTTTCAAGTAACTTATCGCTAGAAATGAGTTTTACTGAGAATAAATCTGAAACTTAGCAACCATTTTTAGTGATTTTTTTTTCATTTCGTGTACAATTTTTAGCAAATGTCATCATCTTTCAAATTAATGTTAGAAAATATTCAGTAATACTAGGAACAAACTGCAGTGAGCACCCTCACTGTGTTTAAGTTGCTATGTATTCACCACACACAGTGCTCTGCCCTTATCAAGGACATTGCACTTAGACGCACTTTTCTACAGGAGTCGTTCCATAAGTGTGGACGTTTGATACTTGTTTCATCTTGAGGTGCCAGGCACTGTCCCACAAGGCACAGTACTCGCACCTATCCTGTTCCTTATTCTCATATCAGACATAGACAGAGATGTTTGTGTCTGGTGTTATGCCTGAGGATCCTGTCACAACTATCAAGAAAGCGTTTTAGGTCAGGGTAATAAGTTTGGGTGTTCTGAACAGGGAGTAAGCTTAGATCTATGAAGAGTGGGGGGGGGGTGTTGCCAGGGATGGGATTTAGTGATTATTCTTACTGCGGCTTTTTGTTGGGTTATTATTGGCTTTAGGTGTGTTGCTGCAGTTGAACCCCAAGCACAGATAGCATAGGTGAGGTATGGATATATAAGTGAATGGTATAGTGTGAGAAGGGCAGTTTGTGGCACGTAGTATCGTATCTTGGAGAGGATCCCCACCGTTTTGGATACTTTGTTATGTGTTGGATATGGGTGCTGAAATTTAGGTTGTCGAAGTATAGGCCAAGGAATTTGCCCTCATTATATCTGGCAGAGTGTTGTCGATCTTAATGTTAAGTTGTGCAACACCTGCTCTGCTACCAAACATAATATAGTAGGTTTTGTCAGTGTTAAGTGTAAGTTTATTGGCTGTCATCCAAGTCGATATTTTGAGCAGCTCCTCGTTAACAATGGTGTTGAGGGTGGCAAGATTAGGGTGGGAGATGACATAAGTCGTGTCGTCAGCAAAGAGAATGGGTTTCAGGTGTTGGGATATGTTTGGAAGATCATTGATGTAAATGAGGAAGAGCAGGGGTCCAAGGACACTTCCCTGCGGAACTCCATTATCAAGTGGTCGTATTGATGAGGCCGTGTCTTTAATGGTGACATACTGATACCTATTAGAAAGGTAGGATTTGAAATATGCAAGCGCATGGCCTCTTATACCATAGTGGTCAAGTTTGTGGAGTAGGATGCCGTGGTCAACTGTGTCAAACGCTTTTCTTAGGTCAATAAAAGTTCCTAGTGGATATTCTTTATGTTCCAATGCTGTGTAAAGCAGGTCTAGCATTTTTATAATTGCATCCAAATTGGCAAGGGTTGAGTATGTTTTGTGCCGTTATAAATGAATACAGTCTCCTGTGCACGAGTTTCTCGAATATTTTGGATAGCAATGGTAAGTTTGATATTGGCCTATAGTTGTTTACATCTGTAGGGTCACCACCTTTATGTATTGGTGTAACCCTTGCTATCTTGAGTAGTGTCGGGAAAGTGCTAGTTTCTAGTGACTTGTTAAAAAGTAATGTAATAGCATGCGAAAGGACATGGGCCGCTCGCTTGTACAATAATGGTGGGACGTGAGACAGATTCCCTGAGTTATTTTTAAGTGACTTTATGATCGCGGTGACTTCCATGGGCTCAGTTGGTACAAGATAGAAGGAATTTGGGAAATTCCCATCTAGGTAGTCGCCGGCACGGGCATTGGTATGTGGGATTTTACTGGCGAGATTAGATCCTATGTTTGAGAAGAAGTCGTTTGTCTTGTTAGCTGTGTCAGTGGGATGCAGTGGTGTTTCATGAGGTTTAGTTAGGACAATATTCTTGTTTTTTTTCAGTATGTGGGTCCCTAGAATCTGGGAAAGTGTTTTCCAGGTCTTTTTTATATCTCCTCTTGTGTCAGTGAATCTGCTGGAGTAGTACGGTTGTTTGACTTTCTTTATTACTTTGGTGAGAACTGTTGAATATTGTTTAAGAATATCTTTGTGTATTAAGCCCTGTCTATATTGCTTTTCATATTGGTGTTTCTTATCAACGGATTTCAGAATGCTGCTGGTTAGCCATGGGCAACTGAGCCGTTTATTCGTGATCTGTTTCGTTTTTATTGGACAACGTTTGTTTTATAGTCTAAGTATTTTGTTAAGAAAAATGCCTGTCCAATCGTCAATACCATTGGCATTGGAGAATTCTGTAGGCCAGTCAACAGTCTCTAGGTCTACTGTGAAATTCCTTATTGAGGCCTCGTCATGGAGTCTAAATGAAACTTTGTTGTATTCGAGTGGTGGCTTACTAATGTTTGTTAAGAGGAAGGTTGGGTAGTGGTCAGTAGTGCTGTCTGTGATTATCCCTGATTTAAGGGTGGCTAGTATATTGGTCCATATGTGGTCTATTATGGTTGCACTTGTCTCAGTCAGCCTGGTTGGTTTAGTTATTGTTGGTATGAGTAGTGTGTTGTTCATATTGTTGATGAAATCAGTTAGTCTGATCATCTGGTAGGCCAAGGTTGATATTGAAGTCTCCAGCTAAGAGGTGGTGCTTGTTCATTTGTCTGTTTGTTATTAGTGCCTTGTGATTCTCACTGAAGTTTGGGATGTTTGTGTGGGGTATCAGGTAAATGACACCGATTGTTATAGGCGTCTTGAGGTTTTTACAGTAAAATTATCAAAAATGTATTCCCCATATTCATCACTAAAGCAATTGGTGCTAATACAAGATAGTTGGTTAGAGTAATAGATTGCAGTACGACCCCGAACTTGGTATGGTCTGCAGTTGTGGATTGCTGTGTATCCTGGTAGTGGGTAGATATCTATTGTGTCCTTCTTAAGCCAGGTCTCAGTAAGAATAATGCAGGAGAAGGATGTCTTTAGTGACTCAAGGAGTGCCAGGAGGTCATCATAGTGTTTGCTTAAGGACCTGATGTTGTAGTTAAGAACTGATAGACTTCGAGCAGTGTTCAGTATAGTGCTGGCTTGTGATGCTGTGTAATAAAGGCAGTTACTTTCCAATAAGTTTTGATTGTGTGTTAGATTATGGAGGTTTAGATCAGGGTCAACGTGATCATTCATCTTTTAGATTTAAATAGTGGTTGTTTATATCCTGTATTATGTGGTGAGTTCTAATACTGATTTCTGTAGTGGTGGGAGGTTTGGACAAGTATATAGCTAAAGCACTTTGGTCATATAGAGTATAGTCACTAATAAACATAATGAAGTTGATATTGTCTATGTGTTGTGCTAGAATGAGCTAAATCTACACATAATCTACACCTGGAAGATTCTGGAGGGACTGGTCCCTAATATGCACAAAGCAATCACTCCATACGAAAGCAAAAGACTTGGCAGGCGATGCAACATACCCCCAGTGAAAAGTAGGGGCGCCACTGGTACACTAAGAGAAAACGCAATAAGTGTCCGGGACCCAAGACTGTTCAACAGCCTCCCACCAGTAATAAGGGGCATTACGGGAAGACCCCTGGTTGTCTTCAAGAAGAAGCTGGACAGATACCTAAAGACGGTGCTGGATCAGCCGAGCTGTGGTTCGTACGTTGGATTGCGTGCGGCCAGCAGTAACAGCCTCGTTGATCAGGCCCTGATCCACCGGGAGGCCTGGTCGTGGACCGGGCCGTGGGGGCGTTGATCCCCGGAATTCCCTCCAGGTAGACTCCAGGTAGGCACCAGCAGTGGCTGCAGTGATCATTATCCTGTAAACATTTTCCAGAACTAAGAAAATTTGCATAAAGTTATATCTGTCGTTTAGGAACAACGAACAGATGGAAACAAGCATTCTCATTACTGAAATTGATTAGAAACAAACTGAGGTCGCGAGTGACTGATGCAAATTTGAAGAATTCTCTGCTGATGTCAGTAACTAATTATACTCTAAACATTACAAACTTGGCGAAATCAAATCAGACTCAAAATTATTAAAGTACTATTTATCTTGTCTTTATATTAAATCGTTTTATGTAAAAATGGTAAATACGTCCATATTAAAATATTTTTAAAGAAATGAATGGGGGCACAAGTGTCATGTGGCGCATCTGAACAAGGGCGTTAAAAAATGACCCATAGAATGCAAAAGGATGGCTGTACCTGGTCTAAAGTTTTCTCTAAAAGTGTTCGATATATGTGAATTTCTCCAGTTAGGGTATTGTCTTTTATTCCTGTTGAAATGGTTTTCGTTTACTAGTGCACAAAACAATGGAAATAAGCAACATGATAGTGTGTAAATTTTGTTTTTTTCAAATAGAACTATAGAGGAATGGAACAAACCAACATCTGGAAACAATATAGTTCATTAAAACTCTGGTGGAGAAGCAGTTTGCAAACATAGGATTCACTTAGAATACATGTCGGGGCGCATCGTAATCAGCGGATTACTGAATCTAGTTCAGGTACTCCATCAGAGAACTAGGACTAGAAGAACTCACAGGTCAGGACCCACTAGGGGCGAAGGAAAAGTGGGGATACCTGAAGAATAGATGAGGAAGAGGAAATTGCTACAGAAAAAGGAAAACTGCCGGGGTTAAACCGAAGAGCAAGAGTATAGGTAAGACCCTTGTGGGGTGAGTGGGGAAGTGGGAATAGTGGAAGAGTAGGTTGGTGAGAGGAAGGTTATGAGTGGAAGGGATAGTACCAGGTTAAACCTAGCAGTAAGGACGCTAAAGCTATAGCTCTCGCTTCACACGGCGAGGGTATGCGTT
Source organism: Cherax quadricarinatus (assembly GCF_038502225.1). NCBI lineage: Eukaryota > Metazoa > Arthropoda > Malacostraca > Decapoda > Parastacidae > Cherax > Cherax quadricarinatus. Next base: position 56,982,175 of record NC_091292.1, read on the forward strand.
CGATTCCCAGCGAGGGTAGAAACATTGGGGGTGTTTCTTTACACCGGTTGTCTATGTTCACCCATCAGTAAAATGGGTACCTATCAGATAGTCGACTGGTGTGGGTCACATCCTGGGACAAGGACCTAATTTGCCCGGAATTCTCTGCATAACAAGGGGTTTTAGTTATGACTCACGAAATCGTAATGACACGATTGCAAACAAACCATACCACGGGCGGGGTTAGAACCCGCGGTCAGAGTCTCTTGAAACTCTGGAGTTTTAAGACTTTTTGGTCGCGGGTTCTAACCCCGCCTGCGTTATGGTTTGGGTTTATATATATATATAGTAGTATGTCAGTGGTGTTAGCTAGGCCTGTATATCATGTACCTGTACTTGTAGTAAATAAAGATATTATTATTATTATTATTATTATTATTATTATTATTATAGCAATGGCGGACGTAAAGGTAGCGTTGGAAGGTGTGACAGACTAGTGGAGTGCATCCACCTGCACCACAGTATCGAGATGTAGAATCATTGGTGTAGTATAAATCTTGGTAATTGATGTCGACAGTTTGGTTTGAAAAGACACGTGAGCAAACACCAGGACATATTCATTAGATAACGTTTCGGGCCTGAGACCTTGATCACTTCTAACACAGATTAAACTAATAGTATATATGTACAGGCGGAGAATGGGGGTGTGAGTGGCACATGTAGATCTGAAAAAATGCCATATTTGGATGAGGACAGGTAGACAATGAGATCATGCGTCTCCTGTGTTAGGTGGTGCATTGCCTGGATGAGTATCATTGTTTTGAAATTTTGCAGTTTCCAGTGTTATGTTCTGTGGTGTCGGTGACTACAATTGGCAGTAGAGTAACATGATTAGTTAATGAAGAAACAGTGCTAATACCAATGGTAGTTGTGGCTCATACCTTCCAATCCACTTTCATCTCTCTTGTAAATTCCATACCATTTTGTAATATGGTGTAATATTTTCCTTGTTTCATACCGGCAGTGACTGAAGGGAGTATAGGGTGGGAAGAGAGCCTTCTTTATCTTAAACATCTATTGTAGATAATACATGATAATGCTAAATGTAGACAAGTAGACATTCTTACCCAGCAGATAGACTTAGTGTAAATTTTAAGGTCTTCTGCCATGTCTTATGTACTGCCGTGTTCTTTTCTGTTATTTTGGTAGCGTCATTTTTTGGGTTTATGCTTCCCATATAAGGCTTCTGTGGAAAAGGATACTTCTGTACAGTTTAGAATATTTATTAAATGAAACGTTTCGCCACGAGTGGTTTCATCAATTCTAATCTAATGTTGGTAGAATTACCGACAATATGTAAAATGAAAGGACACAAGTGCAACAAATGTGACATTTTTACTGTGGCAACGTTTCACTCTCCAGGAGCTTTGTCAAGCTTGTCAGGCTTGACAAAGCTCCTGGAGAGCGAAACGTTCCCACAACAAAAAATATAACATTAGTTGCACTTGTGTCCTATTTACAAATCCTAATCTGATGAAGCCACTCGTAGCGAAACGATTCCATTAATAAATGTTCCGAACTGTACACAAGTTTCCTTTCCCACAAGACATAAGTCGTTCCTTAGCCAAAGAACCCATTAAAGAAGACTAGAAAAAAACGCAACGTTCAAATAATATCCAGGCTACCATTAGAAACAGTTGAGAGGCCGCGGACTACAAGCGTAGTTGTATTTGGAAAAAAAAACAGCCTCAATGCTGTGGTCAAGATCGTGCATGATATCCGTTCAGAAAGTTGTGTATCATATCTGCATTACCCTGCAAGGGAAAGGACGCTGCAGTTAACAAGCGCCTCCAAGCAGAAGTTGGCTGGCTATCTGGTGGCAGACTGTAAACAGATATATTTCTTGGAGAGAAGTGTGTGCGTTCCTGGCTTGAGATGAGGAGGCTTTCAAACTTCGACATCTCATTTGCCAGACTATCTTACATGGCTTCAAGGTCTGAGCAGTTGAATTGGCAGCAGCGGGGATAGATTCCTGAACTGCCAACAGATTTCTGCACAGGTGGTGGTATCATTCCTATTATATTATTATAATAAAAAAGAAGCGCTAAGCCACAAGGGCTATACAGCATTCCTATTATAGAGATTTATGAGTCACGCTTTGGGGAATTACGAAGCAGTGAGAACTTGCCGAAGAGACCGCGATCTTCCTGGTGTGACAGGAGCGACGTGACTGGCAGGAAGAAGTTTCTCCAATCTACTGGACAGCAAAACCAAAAAGTGAAAAATCTGTTTGATGAAGGGGACACTGGAGAGTAGAATAATAGTTATAGAAAAACAAAGGTTTTAGAAGTAAAGCAGCAACAGCAGACCAGCCATTGAATGGTGTGATATTCCTTAAAAGTTGTGAAATTAATGGTTTTCAAAGGGAAATAACATCTATTAAGTAATTCTTTCTAGATAAATATCTTTATTTTCTTAATTTTTAAACCCTTATAACTACTGAGTGCCTGTTTCATTTCATTTATAAAAATCTGAAATTAGTTTTCTTTTAAAATATTTCAGTATAACGTGTGGGACTGAAATAAAAATTAGGGCTTTCACACAATGGATATTTAATTATTCACATAACGCCCAGAGGTAAAGTAAATATGATACTTCGTGGGCCTGAGTTTCCTCTACCTTGGCCTAGGAGTGCATGAAATTATAAACAGTGGAAAAACACTGTTTCACAAATGTGAATTTTACCCAATCTCTGTGATATAAACCTTGGTAATAAATATCGACAAGTTGGTTTAGAAAGACACGTAAGCAAACACTATGACATAGAAAACGTTTCGAAGTGATCAAGGTCCCAGGACCGAAACGTTTAATAATAAATATGTCATAGTGTTTGCTTACGTGTCTTTCTAAACCACCCAATCCCTATGTACGGTAACCAGAATCACCTGAATACGAATAGTGTATATATATATATAAACAACTGTGAAAGATATATATATATATATATATATATATATATATATATATATATATATATATATATATATATACAACTGTGAAAGAGTAGTGAAATTCCAAGCGCTTTCATTACTACTCACATTGTCAAGGAACTGTTAGTTCCTTGACAATGTGAGTAGTCACGAAAGCGCTTGGAATTTCACTACTCTTTCGCAGTAGTTGTTTTGCATATTTTAAAATCACCTGTTTACTGTGATCTTATTGCGTATATATATATATATATATATATATATATATATATATATATATATATATATATATATATATATATATATATATATATATATATATATATATATATGTGTGTGTGTGTGCCGAATAGGCAGAACTTGCGATCTTGGCTTAAATAGCAACGTTCATCTTGCCATATACGACAAGTGAAAATTTATGTATGCAATAATTTCGCCAAAATCATTCTGAACCTAACGAAAAAAATATATTTCACTGTGTTTGTTTAGTATTAAATTACTGTAAACAAATCTAAAATATATTTAGTTGGGTTAGGCTAAAATAAATTGTTCTTGTTATAATAAGGTTAGGTAAGTTTTCTAAGATTCTTTTGTAGCAGAATTAAAAATTTTTTACATTAACATTAATGAAAAAAATATATCTTTAAACGTACAAGAGAAAATTTTAGAAAGGACTTAATTTTAAATGAGTTCTTGCTAATTGACCAGTTTTACATATTCGGCACGACATATATATATATATATATATATATATATATATATATATATATATATATATATATATATATATATATATATATATATGTATGTATATATATATATGTATGTATCTCGAGAAGTAACCCAGTCTAGGATAGCGAATATAAAAAATTCAGGCTAAGTATACATACAAATTCTTCGACTTCTAGAAGGGTAGGTCTCCTAATAGAGATTAGAAATAATAAATACTAGTTGCGATGCAGATAGTAATATTACCCGCATCGCAACTAGTAACTAGTAACCACAGTGTCGACGATATACAGTGACTGGTTCTCTTCGGTAAATAACTTTCACACACTAAACTGCCAACAATACAGCAGCGGCAGGAAATGACAATGAAAAGCAAATGACGTCCTCTTTTCTCCTTCCTTGGAGTAAATACTTTTTGTGTTAGGAGAAAAATGACTGGATTATTGGTGTGATAAATGACAAGGTGATCTGAAGATGAGGTGTTTTAACTTGGTGAACTTAAGTTCAGCTAGTGATGTCGTGATGCACACCTCCGGCTTGTGTGTGTGTATGTATATATATATATAGATATATATATATATATATATATATATATATATATATATATATATATATATATATATATATATATATAAACACTGATCTCTCGCTGAAGGAGACTCGAACCTACGAACCTTAGAACAAGGTACGCAGTGCTATACCAATCTACCCACACTGGACCAATACCTTGGAGTCCAGCTTGCGCTAGACTTTGATCCAAGGCAGCCAGCTTTCAGGGAGAAGGCTTACAGCTTTTCATCTCATCCCCTGCATGCATCAGCCTTACTAGAGATTTTAACAATCTCTAGTAAGGCTGATGCATGCAGGGGATGAGATGAAAAGCTGTAAGCCTTCTCCCTGAAAGCTGGCTGCCTTGGATCAAAGTCTAGCGCAAGCTGGACTCCAAGGTATTGGTCCAGTGTGGGTAGATTGGTATAGCACTGCTTACCTTGTTCTAAGGTTCGTAGGTTCGAGTCTCCTTCAGCCAGAGATCAGTGTTTGTGTATATTTCGCCTGCTCTCGTGAATTCCTTGCATGCATATATATATATATATATATATATATATATATATATATATATATATATATATATATATATATATATATATATATATATATATATATTATATATATATATATATATATATATATAATATATATATATATATATATATATATATATAATATATATAACGGGAACCCCAAGTACAGAGGTCTGATGGAAGTCAAAAGCGTCCTGATGGAGCCACTATGCTACCCTGGAAGGATGGAAAGCAGATTGCCTGGGACTACACCTGTGCTGCCACATTGGCAGACACCTACTTGCCATACTCTGTAGTGGAAGGGGGTGGACCTGCCAGCCACAGGGAGACCCAGAAAATCCGAAAATATGAAGATCTTCCCCCTTGTTATAACTTCATTCCAATAGGGTTGGAGACCCTTGGAGCATGGGGCAAGTGTGCTCAAAAGTTCCTCAAAGAGCTGGGTGAAAAGCTCATCATAGAAACCAAGGACCACAGGGCAACCAGCTTCCTCTTTCAGAGACTCAGTGTTGCGATCCAGAGAGGAAATGCCTGCAGCATTCTGGGCACGCGGCCCACCGCAGGGGAGCTGGACGAAGTATTCGAGATGTAGCTCTGAGTTACCTATGTTGTTTTACTTTCTGATGTATTTTTGTGAATGTTTGGCTAATGTATTTTGTCTTTAAATAAAACATACCTGAAATTTAGGGGGTGGTAGGAGAAAATTCTCAAACAGCTTCAGGGAGAACCTTGAGTTTTCCCTGAAGCAAGTTTATTCTTTTCTCTGAGGATGAGGGTCCCTATGACAGTTCTAGAGGTGGTACCTCCTTATATATATTATATATATATATTATATATATATGTATTATATATATATATTATATATATATATTATATATATATATATATATATCCTAGGTAGTAGGTTGGTAGACAGCAACCGCCCAGGGAGGTACTACCGTCCTGCCAAGTGAGTGTAAAACGTAAGCCTGTAATTGTTTTACATGATGGTAGGATTGCTGGTGTCCTTTTTTCTGTCTCATGAACATGCAAGATTTCAGGTACGTCTTGCTACTTCTACTTACACTTAGGTCACACTACACATACATGTACAAGCACATATATGCACACCCCTCTGGGTTTTCTTCTATTTTCTTTCTAGTTCTTATTCTTGTTTATTTCCTCTTATCTCCATGGGGAAGTGGAACAGAATTCTTCCTCCGTAAGCCATGCGTGTTGTAAGAGGCGACTAAAATGCCGGGAGCAAGGGGCTAGTAACCTCTTCTCCTGTATATATTACTAAATGTAAAAGGAGAAACTTTCGTTTTTCCTTTTGGGCCACCCCGCCTCGGTGGGATACGGCTGGTGTGTTGAAAGAAAGATATATTATATATATATATATATTATATATATTATATATTATATATATTATATATTATATATATATTAAAGACGAGCATCATGCCACATAGCACTGCTCATTAACTTTGCTCATTTTTAACGCCCCAAAAATCTCTCGACTTCGAAAACCATCAGGTTCTGTACGCGTTACCACATCAGGAGGTTAAATCACGAGTGAAGGTTGACACTGTCGCTTCAGTCACCCTCTCTTGTTAATTAACTAACAATATACTCCTCCCGCTTTCTTTTCCATTGTTTTAGTTAAATTGTGTGTGGGTAAACCGAGTTTGTGGTTATGCTTGTTGTTACGTGCGAGGAGTTTGATTGTGGTGGGGGTTGTGGGGGTGATGGGGGTTATGGTGGGGGTGATAGTTTGCGATGCAGGTTCTTTGGTTGTGTTAATTGCAGAGGTGTTATAGCAAAAAATTGTGGTAGTTTGCCGAGTGGTGTTGTGAAAATGTTATTAAATTTTTAATGGGAATTTTAGTAGTGATGGCGATAGTTCTTGTGATTGTCACAAAAACAATCGTTTTTGTGGTGATGGAAGTGGCTATCGTGGTGATAGTGCTTTCGAGTGCAGTGATGATAGTGTTTTGGCGCGTGTGGTCCTGTCGATTGGTGAGTGCTGTTGTTGATAATGATTATTTTAGTCCGAGTGATGGTGACATATGCTGTGGAGTCGATTTTGCTGGATAATGTTTATAGATTAATATTTGTAACGAATCTGATTGTTGTGATGGTGAATCTTCTAATTCTGATGATTTTTGTTGCAATAAGTGATTGTTCTTTTAGTCCTGATAGTGATTGTTTTTGTGGTGGTGGGAAGTGATTTTTGTGACGGTTATTGTGTGTGGGTGAGTAATGGTGGTATTAGTATGCGTGGTGGTTAGTTGTACGTGTGGATGGGTGTGTGGCTGAGTGGTGGTTTAGGTGTTTGTGGGTAGGAGGCGATGGAATGGGTGTATACGTGGGTATCTAGTAGTGATGGTATGGGCGTATGTGTTGGTTTGTGGGGGTGGTGGGCGTATGGGTGCATGTTTTAATGGGTGAAAGGAAAGTTATACTGGTGGATGTGGGGGGTTGGAGGTGGTGTAGGTGGGTGTGTGGGGGAGATGATAATGCAGGTGAATGTGGGGAGGGGGTGATTGGAAGTGTGCAGGTGAAGGTCCGGGAGTTATGGATGATGATGCCGGTGGATATAAGTGGGTGGAGGTGATACAGATGCATTTGGATGGTTGTGGTGGTGGTTGTGGTGGAGGTACGAATAGTAGTAGGTAGTAGTAGTAGTAGTAGTAAAATAACTCATCGTGTAGTGTTGTAAGGTAGGTAATTGGATGATCAGTATTTCAGGTTTCACCTGACAATTTCTTCAATATCTGTTCGACTGTTCATTCCTGAGTTTCCTGTCGTTCAAGCATTTCTTGGCACGGTGTCTTGTTCTGAATAACATGGAAGAAACTTATCTAGTTCTCTGAGTTTCATCTGAAATCTGTTACATATGAGAAAGAAAAAAATAAATTTCAATGGTCTTTGGTAATGTTATGGATATATATATATAATTTTTTTTTTTGAGCTCCTGGACTGGAGTCTGCAGAATGTTTCATAAACATCTATCTGTACCATTTAACGCTTATTTCCAAGATCATATTCTTAGCTTGTATGTTTTTTTTTTTCGCTGTGATTCACACAGTCCTTGAAGAATTATTTGCTGTGGTGTGTCTGAAATTATCGTACTGGTATCTATGACTTTTCCTGTTTTCAAAATTTAAAGTCGTGTTGAACTGTCCTTTCAATTTACTCTTTATTTGAACAGCTCGGTGGACGTCTACCCAGGCGCTCTCAAGCGGCTTTCAATTCTGTCGACTGAGTGTTCGTTTATTTGGTCTACACTTGTCATAATCTGTTTTTATCCTGTCGTGTCTCTTATTTCCCTCCATTCATTCTGCATCTCTCTCACTCGTTCTCTACCTGCATTTTGTTAACCATTTTATCTCGCAAAACTTTTTATTCTTTCTTCCTTGCTGACATTCGCTTCCCTTCAGTTTTCTCCCCCAACTGTCTCTTCTCCCTGGGACTCTCCTTTAATCCCGGTTCTATTGTCAGTCATGCTAACTATGCTGTCTTAACGAAAATTCAGCCAACTACAGTTAATTTGCGTCTCAAGGTTATACAAGATCCTTACTCAGCTATCATGTGGTAGGTTTTTGTGACATCGCTTAATTCCTCTTTGTATCTTGTTGTTGCACCGTCTGTGGCTGGTGTTCCTTGCGGCATCACAGCCCCTTCGTCTTCTTGTTATTTTTGAAACACTTCGTTAATACTATTATACTATGGTTATAATAATAAACTTGATATTTAAAGAGGGTGGACCGGTAAGCCAGTGGAAGGCCTCTGTCAGGTGACCAATAGCTCCAGCGGCGGGTCATCACATGACTAAGACTCGCGTCAGGAAACAATTGTCTTGTTTCCTGACGAATTTTGCCTAACCTAATTTCATTCATTTCTTTTCGCTCCATATGTAAATTTATTTTAAGCCTCCATTGCTTATCTCTGTTTTTTCAAGGTCTGCTATCAGTCAAAAAAAAAAAAAAAAGTGTTTTTCGAACAAGTGTGTACTCGCCCTCTGCTCTGTTTACGAAACACCTTCGGAAATAAACATAAATACCGGAATAAATACTGCGTATTAAACACTATTAAAGATTTCTAGAATAAATAGTGTATTAAGCGCTCTAAATATTATAAATTAACGAATACCAGATTAAAAGGCAAAAAATACAATAGGCAAAGCACGACAAACTGTCTCAAAATGTCAAGAAAACTCTATAAAACCCATGAACTTATTACTCTGCATACAATTAAAAGTCCTCTCACTCACTCTGCCGTCCCTCTCGTTAATTACTTTCGAGATATACGGCCCAAAACGTGCCTCATTTTCTATGGTGAATCTTACTGAATATTAAACCTTGGTTGAGTGTTCATTACTATGCGAGGCTTCGCCTTCAGTCAACCTCATCAACATATTAAACAAGCAGGATATTTCTCCTCGTTATGACGGTTATTATATTTATTATGACTATTACGAGAGAGGTGGTTACTGTTTTGGTGCGTCGCCAGTCTACGCGGGATAAGCGGAGTTGCTAGTCACTTCACACTTGACGCTGAGTGTTAGTGATGGTCAAGCATTCCTTGTTAGCGCCTTCTTTTATATTTGTTAGCACCTTTATCTTTGTTAACTCCTTTATTATCTCTATTAGCGCCTATATAATTCTGTTAGCGTTAAATGATGTACCCACAAAAGAGCAGACACGCTCGCTCGCGATCCCCCCCCCCCACACATTCGCACACAAACACACAAACAAACGCTCATACACACACACACACGACCCCTGCAACCACAACTAGGTGAGTACACACAAATATGCATACACAGTACATACAACCGAGGAAGAAGTGAAGAGGCTGTTAATTAAGCGAGCTAGACACCTCAAAGGCGATAGGGCCGGATAATCTCTCTCCATGGGTCCTGAGAGAGGAAGCAGAGGCGCTTTGTGTACCACTAAACTATCTTCAACACATCTATCGAAACGGTACGACTACCGGAAGTATGGAAGACAGCAAATGTTGTCCCAGTTTTTAAAAAAGGAGACACACGAAGCATTAAACTACAGAAAAGTGTCACAAACATGTATAGGATGCAAAGTCAGGAGAAGAGTGGTGGAACACTTAGAAAAGAATGATCTTATCAGCGACAGCTAGCATGGTTTCAGGGACCGGAAATCCTGTGTCACAAACCTACTGGAGTTCTATGACAGGGTAATAGCAATGAGACAAGAGAGAGAGGGGGTGGGTAGATTGCATTTTCTTGGACTATAAGAAGGCGTTTGAAACAGTTTCACACAAGAGATTAGTGCGGAAGCTGGAGGACCAAGCTGAATAACAGGGAAGGCACTACAATGGATCAGGGAATACCTGTCAGAAAGACAGCGAGTCATGGTACGTGGCGAGATGTCAGAATGGGCGCCGGTAACGAGCGGGGTGCCACAGGGATCAGTCCAAGGACCGGTGCTGTTTCTGGTATTTGTGAACGGCATGACGGAAGGAATAGACTCCGAAGCGTCCCTGTTTGCAGATGTCAAGTTGATGAGAAGAATTCAATCGGACGAAGACCAGGCGGAACTACAGAGGGATCTGGTCCAGAAACTGGCTCCTGAAGTTCAACCCCACCAAGTGCAAAGTCATGAATATTGGGGATGAGCAAAGACCACAGACGGATTACAGTCTAAGGGGCAGAGTCTACAAACCTCACTTAAGGAAAAGGATCCTGGTGCGAGTATAACACTGGGCACATCTCCTGAAACGCACATCAACCAAATAACTGCTGCAGCATACGGGCGCCTGGCAAACCTAAGAACAACATTCCGACATCTAAATTAGGAGTCATTCAGACCATGTACACTGTGTACGTTAGGCCCAAATTGGAATATGCAGCGCCAGTTTGGAACCCTCACCTAGTCAAGCATGTCAGGAAACTAGAGAAAGTGCAAAGGTTTGCAACAATACTAGTCTCGAGGAGAGGTTAAGGGAAATTGACCTGACGACACTGGAAGACAGGAGAGTTAGGTGGGATATGATAACGACATATAAAATACTGAGAGGTAGAGACAAGATGGACAGAGACAGGATGTTCCAGAGATGGGACACATCAACAAGGGGTCACAGTTGGAAGTTGAAGACTCAGTCATAGAGTTGACAGAAAGTGGAATAATCTGGCAAGTGATGTAGTGGAAGCAGGATCCATACATAGCTTTAAGAGGAGGTATGATAAAGCTCACGGAGCGGGAAGAGTGACCGGGTAGCGGCCAGGTGAAAAAGCGGGGCCAGGAGCTGTGAATCGACCCCCACAACCACAACTAGGTGAGTACACAAATACTCAAACATTAAGAAACACAAAAACGCTCGCGCACACAAAAATACACACACACACACACACACATGCAATGAGACTTTTCATATGCTTATTAAACACACACACACACACACACGCACACACACGAACACACACACACACACACGAACACACACACACACACGAACACACACGAACACGCACACACACACACACACGAACGTACACACACACACACACGAACACACACACACACACGAACACACACGCACACACACACACACACACACGAACGTACACATGAACACACACACACACGAACACAAACACACACACACACACACGAACACATTCTCACATATACACATACACACACAACAGGCCTAGTGTCTAATGGACATGTGCCTAGGACAAAATGGTAACTAACACACACACACACCCTCCCCCCTATCCCACTCCTTCCCCTGATCCTCCCTCCCTCTCTCTCTCTCTCACCCCCTCCTCTCCCTCTTTCCTCTCCCTCTCCCATTCTCTCCCCCCCTTTGGTTTTCCCTCCTCTTCCTCCCTCATTCCCCCTCCCCTCTCACTTCGCCACTTTCTCCAGCTTCCTCCTCTCCTTCCCTCCCTCCCCCCCCACACACACTCGAACAAACACATCACAAAACAAAGACACAAAATTACCCAAGTTTTTCATTCTGTGGCAACCAAAACAAAAAAAAAATGGGTGCCAGAGCAGGAAGGAAAACCAGGGGAATGGAGGATGAGTCTGCGAAGGAAGATTGGCAGCAGAGCTCATGAAAAGGGAACATGAGTGGGGAAAGAAGCTAGAAGAGCTTAGCATGAGAATGGAGGAGAGGATAGATGCAGAAAGCAAGAAGTGGGAGATGCAAGTCACAGCAGCAGAGGCTACGATACAGTGATTAGAAGAGGAACTGAAAAATCTGAAACAGCATGAAGAACTAAAGAACAATTTGGGAATGACATCATTGTGTTGCAACTTTAATGTCGTAACTTAAATAAAATGGTCCTGGCTCCTTAAGGCTGCTCACACTAGAGGTTATAAAATTTTACTGAAATACACAGCAAACCTTGGGCCAGTATGCACTCATATATTAAACAATATTAATTATTATTAGGAAGGAAGGACAAAAACTCACCTATATAAAAATGTTTATATTAATCGTAACTTGTATACAACTTATAACTACTACAGAAAACCACCACACTCCAGTTCACATTAACTCACTAGCACACTGATACTAATGAGTTAAACAAAATAAATTAACATTTATGAACAGGGAGGCTTCATGACAACCCCCTCCCCCCTTCCCCTTTCTGCACGCTACTTAGCCTAGTGTGGAAACAGTAAATGCTCTCCAAAACACAGGCCTCTGCTTACTATGTTTTTACAAATAAACATGAGAGCACTTAAACACACGTACCTATGGTGTACACTAAAAAAATTATCAAAATTACCTACTCAAACTAACACCAACCCATGACTACTTCACCCAGCCGCGTTCCTACACGTACTGTACTAAAAAACACCTCTCATCTGCTCTTGTCCTGGCCACTGCCTGACTGACAGGAATAAAACGTGTTCACTTTCAGGGAATAATACATGTCTGCTTTCAGTATACTACACGGAAAATGACATATGTGGAGTGTTATTTTATATATATTTTAATACAGTACTCCATAATACAAGGTGACAGAAGTAAGACGAGAGAGAGAGGGGTGGATAAACTGTAAGAAGGCCTTCGACACAGTTCCTCACAAGAGGTTAATGCAAAAGCTAGAGGATCAGGCACACCTAACAGGAAAGGTACTGCAATGGATCAGAGAATATCTGACAGGGAGACAACAACGAGTCATGGTACGTGACGAGGTGTCAGAGTGGGCGCCTGTGACAAGCAGGGTTTCACAGGGGTCAGTCCTAGGACCTGTGCTGTTTTTGGTATATGTGACTGACATAACGAGAGGGATAGTCAGAAATGTCCTTGTTTGCAGATGATGTGAAGTTAATGAGGAGAGTCAAATCAGTAGAGGATAAGGCAGGACTACAAAGAGACCTGGACAGGCTACAAGCCTGGTCCAGCAACTGGCTCCTGGAATTTAATCCTGAAGATCGGAGAAGGGCAAGAAGACCGCAGACAGAATATGGTCTAGGTGGCCAAAGACTGCAAACCCACTGAAGGAGTGAGTATAATACTGAGCACATCTGAGGTGCACTGCTACAGCATACGGGCATCTGGCAAACCTAAGAATAGCGTTCCTATACCTCAGTAAGGAATCGTTCAAGACTATGTACACCATATACGGCAGGCCCATACTGGACTATGCAGCGCCAGTTTGGAATCCACGTCTGGTCAAGCACGTCAAGAAATTAGAGAAAGTGCAAAGGTTTGCTACAAGACTAGTCCCAGAGCTAAGGGAAATGTCCTACGGAGAAAGGTTAAGGGAAATCGACCTGACGACACTTGAGGACAGGAGAGAGAGGGGGGGGGACATGATAACGACATATAAAATACTGAGAGGAATTGACACGGTGGACAGACAAAATGTTCCAGAGATGGGATACAGTTGGAAGTTGAAGACTCAGATGAATCACAGGGATGTTAGGAAGTATTTCTTCAGTCACAGGGTAGTCAGGAAGTGGAATACTTTGGGAAGCGATGTAGATGAGGCAGGATCCATTCATAGCTTTAAGGAGAGGTATGATAAAGCTCATAGTGCAGGGAGAGTGACCCAGTAGCAGCCAGTGAAGAGGTGGGAACAAGAGCTATGACTCGACACCTGCAACCACACACACACACACACACTCGTGGAGGAGTCACGCGGTTTGAGCTCGTGTTTTGGTGGTAATTTCTGACTGTGCCATAAGGAATAGAGTGTGGGATATAGGCGTGTGCACGCATAAGAGTGCATATAATCACTTAAGCCCCGAAAAAAGGAAATATAAGTGATCACAGAAAAGAAAACAAAGGAAATAGTTACTAAGTGTTTAGTGGGGGCCGTTGGAAGGGTGAACGGTTGTCAGGCCTAAATAGTGTTGCCATAATAACCCAGTGGGGTATTTGAAGAATAAGTGTGACTCAAGACCAGGGAGATAAGAGATATGTATAGATGTGTCAGTAAATACAGTGAGTGAAAAAATTAGATGAGCTAGAGACTATAGTGCATACAGGAAGTTAGTGGAAAAATTACTGAGAAGCATCAAACATCTTCAACTTCTGGGACAAGACAGACCCGCAACGTTACTTCACTGCCAGCCGCAAGTAATATTCACCTAGTTTGAGTTGCATGGGGTCAATAGTACCTGTCTCTAGCTGGAATTGGGGGTCACTCTCCTCGAGCTATCAGAATTAGAATAAGCAGCATTTACTGGCATTTAATAGAATTTAGAGGTAGCGGCATACAGGCGAAGCCTAGTGTATTTATTTTTTAACGTAATTTTAAACGCATAAGACAGTACAGTGGGAACCAAGAGATCGGGTACATATGCAATATATATGTAGTACATAAGTGGGAAATAAGGACTGTTTACATAAACATATGCACACACACTAGGTGAGAACAGGATCTGCTGTTAGGCACTTGAATAGCTGTAGTGCGCACACACACACACACACACACACACACATACACACACACACACATGCACACACACACACATGCACACACACACACATGCACACACACGTGCGCAAACACACACACACACACACACACACATACAGGATTTCACACCTTCCTCTGAAGTGACCCTCTAACCCTTCCCCCCCCCTGTCTCTCTCTCTCTCTCTCTCTCTCTCTCTCTCTTGCTCTCTCTCTCCCTTTCTCTCATATTCTCTCTTCCTCTCTCTCTTTCATATTCCTCTCTTTCTTTCTCTCTTCCTCTCTCTTCCTCTCTCCCTCTCTCTCTTGCTCTCTGTCTCTCTTCCTCTCTTCCTCTTCTTCTCTCTCTATCTCTCTCTCTCTCTCTCTCTCTCTTCCCTTGTCACTCCCCCCTCTCTCTTACCTTTTCCCTCTCACTTTCTCCCCCTTTTCCCTTCTTTTCCCCTCTCTCCTTCTACCCTCCCCTTCTCTCTCTTTCTCCCTCTCTCTCACTCTCTCCCCCTTTTTCTTTTTCTCTCTTTCACTAAAAAAAAAAAAATGGTTGGGACTCGCAGGAATCAGGGATCAGATGACAATGGTACTGCTAGGGAGGAATGGATGGAGGAGCAGTGGAAAAGGATAGTGCAAGAATGGGAGAGAAAATTATGAGAGCTTTCTGAAAAAATGGAGAAAGAGCTCTCTGTGAAATGGGAAAAGAGGTTGGAGAAGGAGACGAAGAATTGGGAGGCACAAGTCGAAACTGCAGTATCCAGGGTAAAGGTCCTAGAATTTGAGGTAAACAGGCTGAAGCAAGTCTGAGGGGTAGTGACCAGAGAAGACACACCATACGAAGCTGACAGGCTGAACAGGAAGGAAGGAGATATGAATTATGCTAAGGTCATATCAGCCTGCAAAGAAGGGCCAGGGAGTGGAAGGGAAGAGCAGATGGGTGCAGAATGAGAGGGAGATAGGTCGAATGCTGAGGCACAACCATGCTACCAAGAGCCACTGGAAAAATCAAGGGAGAAAATGACCACATACAGACAGGAACCAGAGTCACAGAGGAAGAGGCAATGGGAGGAGGAAAGGGCAAAATCAGTGTTTATCCATGGGCTTCGGGAGAGAGAGGAAAGGACACACACTGTAAGACGGCAGGAAGAAAGAAAGGAGATTGAGAAAATCATCACAGAAATTGGGGGAGAAGACATGCACGAGATTGTAAATTTTCAGAGAATAGGGGGGTACTTGAAGGGGAGAAACCAACCGATCAAGGTGATTCTCAGGACAGAAACAGTGCGGAACAGGATCCTCCAAGAGAAACCACCGTTGAAAAGCTCAGAAGAGTACAAGGTGTTCCTAGACAGAGACAGAACACAGAGAGACAGCAGCTGAGGGAGAGGACAAAAAAGCGAAAGGAGCTAGGAAAGCAGACAAGGATGGAACCAGCAGAGGTCAGTCAGAGCACAACAGAGCAGCAAGAGCAAGCACACACACAACTATCCTCAGAACCCCACAACCTATCACACCATCCCAACACACAATACAATCCATACCCACAGCTTCCACCCAACCCCCAACCATAGAATCCCACAGTATGCTACTAGGTCTCCCACCCCCACAGGCCCCCCAAACCACAGTGTTGGAAAGGAAACTGAAGGTATGGTACACAAACGCTGATGGAATAAACAAGTGGGAGGAGTTGCACGAAAGAGTCAAAGAGGCATCACCAGACATCATAGCGATCACAGAAACCAAGCTTACAGGTATGATAACAGATGCCATCTTTCCAATGGGATACCAGATCCTGAGGAAAGACAGAAGGAACAGGGGGGGTGGAGGAGTGGCATTGCTGATCAAACACCGATGGAATTTTGATGAGCTGGAGAGAGGAGACAGCGGAGAAGAAAGTGATTGCATAGCGGGAACGCTTCACTCTGGAGGTCCCAAGGTGATAATTGCAGTGATGTTTAACCCACCACAGAACAGCAGGAGGCCAAGGCAAGAGTATGACAAGAGCAATAGAGCGATGGTTGACACACTGGCTGCAGTGGCCAGAAGAGCTCATGCATGCAGGGCAAAGCTCCTGATCATGGGCGACTTTAACCACAAGGAGATCGAATGGGAGAACTTGGAGCCACATGAGGGCCAAGATACGTGGAGGGCTAAGATGATGGAGGTGGTACGCGAAAACTTCATGTACCAACACGTAAGGGACACTACAAGAGAGAGAGGAGAGGATGAACCAGCAAGACTGGACTTAGTATTCACCTTGAGTAGTGCAGATATTGAGGACATCACATATGAAAGACCCCTTGGGGCCAGCGATCATGTGGTTTTGAGCTTCGAATACACAGTAGAGCTACAAGTGGAGGGGGAAGCAGGAAGGCCAGGACAAATGAAACCAAACTACAGGAAAGGGGACTACACAGGAATGAGGAACTTTCTGAATGAGGTTCAGTGGGACAGAGAACTGGCAGGGAAGCCAGTTAATGAAATGATGGAATATGTAGCAACAATGTGCAAGGAGGCTGAGGAGAGGTTTGTACCCAAGGGTAACAGGAATAATGAAAAAGCCAGGATGAGCCCATGGTTCACCCAAAGATGCAAGGAGGCAAAAACCAAGTTTGCTAGGGAATGGAAGAAATATAGAAGGCAAAGGACCCAGGAGAATAAGGAGAGCAGTCGTAGAGCCAGAAACGAATATGCACAGATAAGAAGGGAGGCCCAACGTCAATATGAAAACGACATAGCAGCAAAAGCCAAATCTGACCCGAAGCTGTTATACAGCCACATCAGGAATTAAACAACCGTCAAGGACCAGGTAATCAGGCTAAGGAAGGAAGGAGGAGAGACAACAAGAAGTGACAGTGAAGTATGTGAGGAACTCGACAAGAGATTCAAAGAAGTGTTCACAGAGGAGACAGAAGGGGCTCCAGAAAGACGGAGAGGTGGGGTACACCACCATGTGCTGGACACAGTACACACAACCGAGGAAGAAGTGAAGAGGCTTCTGAGTGAGCTAGATACCTCAAAGGCAATGGGGCCAGATAACATCTCTCCATGGGTCCTGAGAGAGGGAGCAGAGGCGCTATGTGTACCCCTAACAATATTCAATACATCTATCGAAACAGGGAGATTGCCTGAGGCATGGAAGACAGCAAATGTGGTCCCAATCTTTAAAAAAGGAGACAGACATGAAGCATTAAACTACAGACCAGTGTCACTGACATGTATAGCATGCAAAATCATGGAAAAGATTGTCAGGAGAAGAATGGTGGAACATCTAGAAAGGAATGATCTCATCAACAGCAGCCAACATGGTTTCAGGGACGGGAAATCCTGTGTCACAAACCTACTGGAGCTCTAGGACATGGTGACAGCAGTAAGACAGAGAGAGAGAGAGAGAGGGGTGGGTGGATTGCATTTTCTTGGACTGCAAGAAGGCGTTTGACACAGTACCACACAAGAGATTAGTGCAAAAACTGGAGGACCAAGCAGGGATAACAGGGAAGGCACTGCAATGGATCAGGGAATACTTGTCAGGAAGACATCAGCGAGTAATGGTACGTGGCGAGGTGTCAGAGTGGGCACCTGTGACCAGCGGGGTCCCACAGGGATAAGTCCTAGGACCAGTGCTGTTTCTGGTATTTGTGAACGACATGACGGAAGGAATAAACTCCGAGGTGTCCCTGTTTGTAGATGACGTGAAGTTGATGAGAAGAATTCATTCGATCAAAGACCAGGCAGAAATACAAAGGGATCTGGACAGGCTGCAGACCTGGTCCAGCAACTGGCTCCTGGAATTCAATCCCACCAAGTGCAAAGTCATGAGGATTGGGGAAGGGCAAAGAAGACCGCAGATGGAGTACAGTCTAGGGGGCCAGAGACTACAAACATCACTTAAGGAAAAAGATCTTGGGGTGAGTATAACACCAGGCACATCTCCTGAAGTGCACATCAACCAAATAACTGCTGCAGCATATGGGCGCCTAGCAAACCTCAGAACAGCATTCCGACATCTTAATAAGGAATCGTTCAGGACCCTGTACACCGTGTACGTCAGGCCCATATTGGAGTATGCGGCACCAGTTTGGAGCCTACACCTAGCCAAGCACGTAAAGAAACTAGAGAAAGTGCAAAGGTTTGCAACAAGACTAGTCCCAGAGCTAAGAGGTATGTCCTACGAGGGGAGGTTAAGGGAAATCAACCTGACGACACTGGAGGACAGGAGAGATATGGGGGACATGATAACGACATACAAAATACTGAGAGGAATTGACAAGGTGGACAAAGACAGGATGTTCCAGAGATGGGACACAGTAACAAAGGGACACAGTTGGAAGCTGAAGACACAGATGAATCAAAGGGATGTTAGGAAGTATTTCTTCAGCCACAGAGTAGTCAGGAAGTGGAATAGTTTGGGAAGCGATGTAGTGGAGGCAGGATCCATACAAAGCTTAAAGCAGAGGTACGATAAAGCTCATGGTTCAGGGAGAGTGACCCAGTAGCGACCAGTGAAGAGGCGGGGCCAGGAGCTTGGACTCGACCCCTGCAACCTCAACTAGGTGAGTACAACTAGGTGAGTACACACACACACACACACACACACACACACACACACACACACAACCTCCACAAATATAAATGAGTGTAAAAATAAGAATATATAAAGTACTTGCAATAAATTAATTTTCAAATTATTCATATATATTCGTAATAAAGTTTGGCATTTTTCTTCTCTTTTTCAAGGCAAACTAAAATAGGAAACAGATGCAAATGAAATTAAAACGAATGTGGAAAAAAAATTATTGAGAAAAAGACTAAACACTGGAAGAAGTAGAAGCAGCAATACTAGTAAGGGAAGGGGGGAAAAGGAAGAGGAGGGAGGGAGGGAGAGGACGAGGAAATAAAGGACGGATAAAAAGGGTAATTTTAAATTCAAAGGCGCCATTGAGTTTCGCTAAATTTTTAATCGAATGTGTACCATGTTGACTGGTTTTTGCAATTTAGATACTTCTGATTCCGGTAACCTAGGAAAAAAAGTTGCTTTTTCGTAAATTTTAAGTGAATTCATTGCTTATATTATATAATATATATATATATATATATATATATATATATATATATATATATATTATATATATATATATATATATATATATATATATATATATATATATATATATGTCGTGCCGAATATTTTAAACTTGCAATTTTGGGTTAAATAGCAACGCTCTTCTTGCGAAATAAGATAAGACAAGCGATAATTTGTGTATACATTAATTTCGTAAAAATCATTCTAAACCTAACGAAAAAAATATATTTCATTGTGTTTATTATTAAATTATTGAAAACTTTTCTAAAATATATTTTGTTGGATTAGGCTAAATTAAATTTCACTTGGTATAATAAGGTTAGATAAGTTTTCTAAGGTTTTTAAGTACAAAATTATTAATGAAAAAATCTACATCTTTAAACGTATGAGAGAAAATTTAGAAAGGATTTAATTTAAAAAAATGAATTCTTGCTAATTGACCAATTTTCCCCATTCGGCACTATATATATATATATATATATATATATATATATATATATATATATATATATATATATATATATATATATATATATATATATATATATATATACACACACACACTAGGCAACCGAAGCTAATGTGCTCTAACCTTACCAAAGTTAATGTAAGCCAAAGTAACCCAACCGTAGCTTAGTATAATAAATGTTCACATTGCCAGCGAAATCTTTGAATTACGGTATAGTAATGCAGTAACCGAGTATACTGAGAGTATGTATTAAAACACACAATGCTAGTTATGGAGTTTTATTGTGCTAACGTTTCATCCACCAGTGACTTCAAAATAATTTTCTTGGGGGGTTCTACACCTGATGGCAGGAAGTTGTAGCCGCCTTTCCTGATTCACAGGATTACCGGTAACTATTTTGAAGCTGACGCAGTTTCTACCAACCTTTGTGTGTGTGTGTGTGTACTCGCCTTAATTGCTCACCTAATTATGGTTGCAGGGGTCGAGACTCGGCTCATGGCCCCGCCTCTTCACTGACCGCTACTGGGTCCTTCCTGTCCCTGCTCCATGAGCTTTATCATACCTCGTCCTAAAACTACGTATTGTTCCTGGCTCCACTACATCACTTGCCAGACTATCCCACTTCCAAACAACTCTGTATGAGTGTGCGCGCGCACGCGTGTGTCACCTGTTATCACTAGTGTTTTTATGGTTGTAGAAGATGAGTCTCAACTCCTGGCCCTGCCTCTTTAACCTTGCTGAATTTACTATCTCCTAGCCTTGTGGTTATTTCTATATCTGTTCTTATAGCTACATATGGAGCTTGCCTCTACTCCGTCCAGGTCAATCCACCTTTTGGTCACTCTGATGCTGAAAAAATACTTCATGACATCTATGCGACTCATCTGTCTGGGTTCAACTATTCCCTCGCTTGCCCGCTCCCCGCCACTCACGCAATTCTAGTCTTTATTACCAAGGTGTCTGAATGTTGAATATCTTTTATCTTAAGTTGTAATGTTCTGTTTCCCACCACCAAGACCTCATAATTCTTAGCTCTGGAATTAGAATGTTGCGAACCTCTTCACTTTCCCCAGTTGCATAACACGCTTTTTCAGGCGTGGCTTCCATGTTGGTGATGCTGTCTCCAAGACAGGCCATAAATGACTGTGCTGAGATACCTAACAAATTTCCTTATATTTGCCAGACTGGTAATAACTGTAGAGGTTATTGTGTTGTGTGCCTTTTGTAATATACCTGGAACTATACTCAACACAAAGTCTTTTTCTCCTGGAGTGAGATTTGCTGCCTTTGTCTCAAGAGTTTTAAACTTAATTTCCGTCTTCTTCCCCCCTTCCTTAATATTCTTAACACGCATTTCTTGTGGTCGAATTTAAGTAACCACTTGTCTGAACAATCATGCAGCTTGTGCTAGGCCAATGATGGCCTTTCCTTGACTTTAATCAGCTTGTATTCTCATTAATTTTACATCTGCAAACAGGAAAACATTCTCTTTTGAAATGTCATTCACATGTGCCAAAAACAGTACTTGTCCTAATACCGATCCTTGTGAAATCCCATTTTTTTATGATTTCCTCTCATGACATCTCGGACAATCACTAGTCACCACCTTGACACAAGGTAAACTTTTATCCACCGTAGTACATTTCCCGTTATCCCTGTCTGCACCTCAACTTTTCGTCCCAGTCTCTTGTGAGGTACTGTATCAAATGACTGACTTTCTCTTGCCCACTGTACCAATCCCCTCCCCTTTCCTGCCTCACTGATGTTTCTCTGTCAAAGAACTGTAAACCATTTCATCGTACCATTTGTGAAATCACTTTTCTCCAAGTGCTGCACCATTCTTCCGATTATCTTCTCCATCACCTTACACTGAATCTATGTAAGTGATATTGATCAGTAGTTGAATGCATCCTGTTTATCTCCATAAACGCTGAGACTACATTCCCTCTCTTCCAGGTTATTGACAAGTGTCCCGTATCCATCTCCCAAAATCCATGTTGACATTTTGTCGGGTCCCATCGATTTTGACGTATCCAGTTCACTCAGATGCTATTTTTTCACCTGTTTCTCAGTTATGCGTATGGTACCACATGAACGGTACCCAGTTATGAGTATGGTACCACATGAACGGTACCCAGTTATGCGTATGGTACCATATGAACGGTACCCAGTTATGCGTATGGTACCACATAAACGGTATCAGAACGTACCCGTTCTGGTACCGTATATCTTTGAGTCTCGGATATTGCCCTAATTTCCACTGAGAACATCTCATGTAATCGATTGCTCGACTTCAAAGATTTCCTTATTGTGTGTGTGTGTGTGTGTGTGTGTGTGTGTGTGTGTGTGTGTGTGTGTGTGTGTGTGTGTGTGTGTGTGTGTGTGTGTGTGTATGTATGAGAGAGAGAGAGAGAGAGAGAGAGAGAGAGAGAGCTACCAAGGGCAATATTTATGTGAGCTGACGTCCAGGAAACAACACATGAATCCCACATTTTATAGCCGACATCAACACGAAGCTGAATATCTCCCTCTCACTTTACATGTCTAGGCGACAGTTGTGCATATAAAATGAAAGAACTTAGTGGATATTGAGCAATCTCCCTAAAGTATCTCGGCGTTGAACTTTAATTAGCTATGCACCTGTTACTACCTTTTTTTAATAAGGCAGGAAAATTAGTTTGCAGTTCTGCTTCGTAGGCCGGATTTACTGGCGTCCACTGAGGGTAATGAGCTGGGACGCAAAGTGTAGTGATTTTTATATTTATATATGAGATGGCAGAACTAAGTGTGAAAGAGGTAGAGCAGGTTGAAATTGTTATAAGAGGAAATATTAACACATGTGGGTGGAAATGTTGCGTTTTGGTGGATTGTTGGAATTGTGGGGGTCTCCACTTCTCTTGAAATGCAGCATCAAGGAACTTCCCCTCAAGGGAGATTCCTTGATGCTGGTGAGGGGCTCTTGATCTAGGGAATTGAATCTGTGCTCCAGTTTCCTGAATTAAGCCTGTATACCTTCCATTTCCCCCTCCCCCCTACAGGCGCTGTATAATCCTACGGGTTTAGCGCTTCCCCATAATAATTCATCTTGTTTGGGTCACATTGCCTTGATGGTAAGCGACAAATTTATTAAAACATCTGTGCACCTGGAGTTTACCTGGAGAGGGTTTCGAGAGTCAACACCCCCGCGGCTCGGTCTGAGACCAGGCCTCGGGCTAGGGAGATATAGATGTTAATAATAATCTCATTTAAACAAATATTTCTCAACTAACCTCTCTGAACTTAGAATACTCGTTCAGCCGAATCGTTATGAAATCAAGTGAAAATACGTCTGCCAGCACTTTGTAACTAATATCACTCATATTAATCATATGTAAGAACGGAGGTAACTAATTACCTTATTGAGTTCTATTAAAATAATGTGTAGAGAATTTCTGGTAAGACAGCTTAATGGCTTATGCTTGGAAATACTCGTCACCTCCGCCCTGTACATGTCATAAATGCAGCTAAGAATTTTTTTTGTTACACTTGCATCGTCCGTGCTTCAAATAATGAATAATGTCTTTACCTCAAAATGTTGCCCATCAGTGAGATGTTGAAAGGTAGGTAAAAATGATATTGATAATGCACACACCAGACGCATGCAATGAGAGTAACGACGTCGCTTGAAGAAATGGTAATACAAGCTTTAGATGTGGTAATTAATTGCATTTATATTCCTTTCTAACTAGCAAATTAATACGAGCTGATATCGGTTGTTTACGAGTCTAGTAAGCGCTAACACCGAGCCACTGTTGCAGCGAGCTCCTGTTTCTGTTGCTTCTGAGAGCTTCAGTTGCTGCAAATTAATGTTGCGTACTAATTTTACTGAGAGTTTCAGTTGCATCGATCTTGTGTTTAACACAACTAGTGTTTCATTGGATTTATGATGCGTCGTGGTATAAATCCATTGAAATAACTCGGAATTAAGAATAATTTTATTAACTTACTCGACTTGAGTTGAATCAGACAAGTATTACGTCAAATGTTGCGTCGAGCTGAACTAAAAAAATAATCTAAATGGTCGTATTGCATCCTTCCTGTGTTATACTGAGGTAAAGGTATGTACATATACACATGTCCATAAATGTGAGTGGAACATCAACAACACAGTTTATCAGACAAGCCACAGCGGAAATAGTCCATTACAATGCTCTTATTACTGCATGATTAAATCGACAACCTTTCTTTATGCTGCGTCCATTTTTAAATGCACCACTATATACAAAACCATTAAAACACCTAACATACATAGCAATGAATAAGATGTAGGATAATGATGAAATTTAGGAACAAGTCTAGGCTATACAGCAAAGGTCGACCAGACTACAAAATAAAAGACTGCTGAAAACATTACAGAAATTAAGAAAGACAGAGAAGAGCAGAACACAACCAGACAAACCAGAGCAGAACACAGCCAGACAGACCAGAGCAGAACACAAAGCAGACAACTAGAAAGTGTGCAGTTATTAGTAAAAATCTCCTGAAATTAAGAAATTAAGACAACGCGGAACGGGAGGCACTGTTAGAGGAAGAACCTTAGACAACGCAGAATATAAGTAAAGCTGGAATATTATTTTTTTTCTCTGGAGGATCCAAAGTATGAACCTTGGGAACAGCCGTAACAAGCAGACAGTGACATAATCCAAGAGCTTTTATTTGAAATTGTGAGCATATTAGGCTCACAGCTTCAAGGATCTGGGTTCTACCTTGGTCGAATCGAGACGCTGGGTAAATCTTCTTACTCTTGCTGCCCTTGTAAACTTAAAAGTGAACAGGTACCTGCAAACTGTTATGGGTCGCAAACTGGTGAGGATGACAGATGGACTACACTCGAAATATACCACACTCCTTGGCTTTGAGTTATAATGTGTTAATAGCCCTCCAGGTTTATATGCCCAAGAGCCTTCTTCATATTTTCAAATATTAAAGATATGACAGATAAAAAAAATCGTTAACTTAGAAGAAAAAATCACAGTTGAGGAATCAGTAGGACAAAAGCTCCAGGAATCTATGCTTTTTTTAAGATGATCTAAAAAGGGATATGTTCCTTGCAGAAGAAATAAGAGGAACATAAGGGAAAGATTCAGGAACTCCAGCATATCACTGAATGAAGAGACGTGATGTTAAAGTATGAAGTTGAATGGTATATTACCCACACCAGTGAAGAAGAGACACACGCGCGGATCAAGCTATTGTGACAACCCATACCATGGGTGGGGTTAGAACCCGCTATCAGTCACAAAACTCCAGACCGTCGCATTAGCCATACCCGTGGTATAGTTTATCTGTAATCATATCATTACGATTTCGTGAGTCGTATTGTGACAACGTTTCGCGCTTTGTATGGTTGTAACACATCTACGCAAGCATGTACACAAACACACACTCAAACTAATGACGGACACACGTATGGAAAGTTAGTGGATCACCTCAACACTTTATACTGTCCCAGGCAGTTCTAGTTGACTTTTAAATTAACTTTTAAATTAGCCTAATCCAACTAAATATATTTTAAAAAAGTTTACAATATTTTAATTATAAAGAAACTCAATGAAATACATATATTATTTTCGTTAGGTTCAGAATGATTTTTGCGAAATTATTGCATTCACAAATTTTCGCTTGTCTTAATCGGCAAGAAAAGCGTTGCTATTTAAGCCAAAATCTCAAGTTTCACCTATTCGACACGACATTATATATATATATATATATATATATATATATATATATATATATATGTCGTGCCGAATAGGCAGAACTTGCGATCTTGGCTTAAATAGCAACGCTCATCTTGCCATATAGGACAAGTGAAAATTTGTGAATGCAATAATTTCGCCAAAATCATTCTGAACCTAACGAAAAAAATATATTTCACTGCGTTTGTTTAGTATTAAATTACTGTAAACAAATCTAAAATATATTTAGTTGGGTTAGGCTAAAATAAATTGTTCTTGTTATAATAAGGTTAGGTAAGTTTTCTAAGATTCTTTTGGTGCAAAATTAAAAATTTTTACATTAACATTAATGAAAAAAATACATCTTTAAACGTATAAGAGAAAATTTTAGAAAGGATTTAATTTTAAATGACTTCTTGCTAATTCACCAGTTTTACATATTCGGCACGAGATATATATATATATATATATATATATATATATAATATATATATATATATATATATATATATATATATATATAATATATATATATATATATATATATATATATATATATATATATATATATATATATATTATATTATTTATTTATTAAAAATTTTTTTTGTTTATTGCAAAAGTTATCGCGTTATTTATTACTATTGTCAGTAGTCTCAAATTTATTAGATAACAATAACGCTTAGTCACACTGGGGCTGGTGCCGTGAGTTTAGTATAATCTTGTGGTGAGTGGGCGTCAAATTTATTTTCATGGCATGACAAAATGCTATAATATTTCGGCGAACGTCATAACACACCGGAACATAAGTGTAACTGCTCGTGTGTTACGAACAGGTTATCCAATAATCTTTTTAAGGACAAACATAAAGAAATGACATACATGAAAACTTATATAATCACAGCTGACATTTATCCCAAGATGGTTGTATATTACAACCTATTTAAACACAGGAGTAAAATGGAAACATAAATTTTCGAATTTAAGTGTTTTAAGAATGTTGAGGTATTCCTTCTGGGGGTAACTGGATATGTTCATGTTTCGCAATACTGTCAGTAGCAAGTATGTGGGGCCAACCAACGCCAGGTCACCATCTGGAAAAGACTCGGGCTGGGACAAGACCAGCAAGCCTACTACAGCTTTAACAAGTTTGTTCCCTGAAAGGTTTTTATCCAGATAATAACGCTACAAGCGAAGCTCGTTGGGGGTTTAATGATAAAAAGTGTTCCTAACATGTCTGTTCGAAGCTGTACTGAGCTCGAAGCATATGGCTCCAGTTTGGGTTCGCAGCATTTATTATAATTTTCTATTCTCAACTCTAGATGTGTACTTTACAAACACAAACACTTCAGTTTATGTACTATGTTAAAAAAAATGGAAGAAAGCTTAAAAATTCAGTCATTTTTCAGTCGCAAATCACATTAATGTAATACAGATGTATAAGACAATTGCTGACAGTTATGGGTATGAATGGTTAACAAATGCTGACTAAGTGATTATTGAGGTTACCTATCGCTCAGGAAAGAGCTTCAGTTACTTGATTAAGCTCTACCCTGAACGAAATATAGCACCAAGAGAAGCTTGTTCTGCATATTGTGGCTTAATACAAATACGTGCAAACAATGCCAGTACTCACAGCTTGAGTACAAAGACTTAATCTCACCGAACGGAGGGTTTGAAACCATAGCAAGTCAGTCGTAAAATAAGCAGGCCAGTGCGTTATCCACAGTAGGAAGCTAGCCTAATATTCGAGTGCTTACGCTTTATCTTGGTGGCATATCACCACGGCTTCAGTGACTTATGTTGACAGGTCTCTAAACTGCCTCTCACACCACCAAGTACCAACACACTTCCATCAATATCTTGTAATGCAACAGCCGACAACCACTCCGTCCCCAGTGCCTCAAACATAACATTCGGAACAATCATCACGGTTTCATCGTGTAAGAAATTAGTTGGGACCTGTGTATAATGCTTTCCATTGACCAAGAACCCTCAGTCGTTTCAGTGTCACTTCTGAAGGTCTATGTTCAACGACCAGGTAGTCATTAGGATCTTATACTATGGTGTTATGTCTCCAAAGACCAAAAGAACTTTTGCTCTGTCTCTCCTGATGTTGTAGCATTATCTTCCCTGTCATGTCCTATCCTTCATCTTTTGATTTTATCTTTTCTTTCACCTTCCCTCGTTCCTCTCTATTCTCTGCATCTGATATTTTCTACACTCTTCTCTAGTCTAATCCATTCGCACCTTTCTTCCTTTCCCTGCTTCTCTTCCCATCCCATGTGTTAATTTTAATCTCCACTATCACCCTTCCATACCACAATTCCTCATATTTGTTTCCACCTCCCTTCACCTCATCGTCAAAACATAAGGGAACACGTTCCACCATCTCTCTCGCTCCTTTCAAAACACATGCGATACTTCCATCAACCTCGATCTCTTTAAAGAAAACCATTTCTAACTTTCTCTCTCTCGTGTTCAGGAAGCAAGGTAATGTGTACGTGTATGAATGTGTGCGTGAGTGTGCGAGCCAGCCAGCCAGACAGCGTGCGTGTATTGGTGCACGCGTACTCTTAGGTGCGTGCGATTGTGTGTTACCATTTTGTCCTAGGCACATGTCGATTAGACACTAGGCCTGTTGTGTATACGTACATGTGTGTGTGTATGTGAGTGTATGTGTGTGTGTGTGTGAGTGTATGTGTGTGTGTGTGTGTGTGTGTGTGTGTGTGTGTGTTGTGTGTGTTTGTGTGTGTGTGTGTGTTTGTGTGTTTGTGTGTGTGTGTGCGCTCTCGCGCGTAGTTAAGGGAATTAAATCTCAGTTCATGGCTTGGTCTCAACCAGGTTTTACAAGATTCCTACCTCATGAACGCTGTCGTGTCTATCCTTAAAACTGGGCATGGTGTTGCTTTCATTGCCTTATCTAAATCATTCCTCTTGACTACGCTTATGCAATATATTTAATAAACCATTTAAACTGCTGGGAACGCCTCAGAATTTATTAAATATACCTAGAACATGAAGGCCGGATCCCGAACATCCATGCTATAATTACTATTAACTGGAGTAAAAGATACGGGAGGAAGTGTAAAATAAACCCAATAAAAATGCAGGGGCACCATAGGCACAATAAGAGAACACTGTGTCACCATCTGTGCCCTAAGATATTTTCTAATGCTGACAGCAGATATCATAAATATTACCTGGACAAAGTTAGAGGTCTTCAAAATGAAACGCACCATTACCAAGTGCGACATCAACCAGGTTGTGATGGCTATGTGGGCCAGTAGGCTGCTAGCAGCTAATGCCTTGTCGAACAGGCAATCAGCAGGGAAGCCTGGCCTCAGGCTGGGCTGCAAAGGTAGAAAACTGAAATCGGTCAAATGTATGTTACAAAGTTCTTGTTCCCAGCAGACTCTGATGGGGTCCATCTTGTTACTGCTGCTCATCCTGCACCTCCCGGACCATCGCTTTGTCTCTCTCGTACATTTTGCGATCCATTGCGGTACCTTTCCTATTAGCTATGTTTTTTCTTCTGTTTTGTGTATCAGTCTCTGGTTTATCACAGAATCTAGTGCCTTCTTATAATCTAGAAATATGCAGTCCATTCACTCTTCTCATTCTTGTTATAACTTTTGTTGCACTGACGTTGAACTCCAGTAGAAGCGTAGGCTAGGACATTCCTTTTCTAAATCCGTGCTAGCTGCAGTTTTATATATTTATCCCTTTCAAAGTGTTCCATTACTCACCTTCTGGTTATTTTCTTTACTACTTGGGACAGTATACATACCAAAGAAATAGGTAGCGCTCAGAATTTTGGTTTGTCTCCTTGCTAGATTACTAGTATTGCATTCAGTTATTTCATGTTTCTGATAGCTGTGTTATATAGTGACATATTGAAGATATTTCCTGTACTCTTCATCTCAGATCCCATGGAAATATGTTATCCATTTCATCCCATGATGGGAGTTTTTTTTCTCTCCCAGTCATCGATGGTCCACCGTATCTCGTCTCTTCTGCCGTTGCTAGATACAAAGTGAACTTCTCTTTCAACTTCAAATTCAGTTCCTCAGAGACCCTTGCTATTTTTCATTATAATTTATTCATTCTTTGTGGATAAAAGAGAACCGGCAGGATGATGAATTAGACATTTGTGCAGCACTTGGGTATCTTAATTGTGGAAACATTTCGCCAACCAGTGGCTTCATCAGTCCAATGAAGATACCAAAGTGTTACACAAGTGTCTAATTCATCATTCATTCTTTAACCTCTGTACCTGGTCCTTTGTGATCATCTTCTGTTGTGACTGTTTAAGATGAGATTTGGCGCATGTTGCTATGTCATTTTTAGTTTGTCTCCGCTTTTCCTCTCGCCTTGTTATATTCATTACTGGACAACTATGCTGGTATGCGTGCTGGTCAAGCCCCGACTAATCAAGCTTCATTACTAATTATGACTTTTAGTCGCTTCAGCAGCAGCAGAATCAGCAGCAGAAACAAAAGAATCAGCAGCAGCAGCAGCAGCAGCCACGAGAGAGATGGCTGGTGGTAACGACGCCACAATGATGGATCTCCTGGGCTCAGACAACTCCCTGCCGGTAATGACCCGCTCCTGGCCCAGCCGCTGACGCTAATGTGATCTGATGAATCCTTGTTACCCTTGCTTTTCAGGCTGCGCTTCTCCGATGTGAAGGTAGTTTAGTCGTCACGAAAAAGTCGTCTGACACGGGACTTTGTCTTGGGATGACCTCTTCAGCGGTAACGGCCCTGTTGGCGTGAGCGGAATATCCTAGGATACAGAGTTAATATCTGCTGTTCTGAGATGTGCCTGGTGCCCTAGTATACAGAGGTTACACCTGCTTTTCTGAGATGAGCCTGATGTCCTAGTATACAGAGCTGTCACCTGCTACTCTGAGATGTACTACCTACCTACCTGGAGGGTATGCTGGGGATCAACGTCTTCGCGGCCCGATCCATGACCAGGTCTCCTGGTGAATCAGGGCCTGATCAACAAGGTTACTGCTGGCCGCACGTAGTTCAACATAGTAATCACAGCCCGGCTGATCCGTTACTGACTTTAGGTATCTGTCCAGAGGTCTATTGGTAATTTCCCTTATGGCTGATGGGAGGCTATTGAACAGTCTTGGGCCCAGGAAACTTGTGGTGTTTTCTCTTAGTGTACTAATGGTGCCCCTACTTTTCACTGGGGTATGTTGCATCACCTACCAAGTCTTTTGCTTTCGTAGGGAGTGATTTCCGTGTGCAGATTAGGGACCAGCTCCTCTAGGATTTTCCAGGTGTAGATTGTGATGCATCTCTCTTGCCTGCGCTCCAGTGAGTAAAAGTCAAGCGCTTCCAGGCGTTTCTAGTAGTTAAGGTGTTTGATGGAACTTATATGTGCAGTAAAGGTTCTCTGCACATTCTCTAGATCTGCAATTTCACCTGGCTTGAATAGAGATGTCAGTGTACAACAGTATTCCAGCCTAGAGAGAACAAGTGATGTAAAAAGGATCATATTGGCCTGGCATCTCTTCTCTTGAATGTTATCATTGTCCATCCTATCAGTTTCCTCGCAGATGTGATAGTGGCACTGTTGTGATCCTTGAAGGTGAGATCCTCAGACATTACTACTCCCAGGTCTTTCACATTACTTTCCCACTCTATTGTGTTTGTAGTATACTCAGTTTTAGTTATTATTTCCTCCAGTTTTCCATAACGGAGTAACTGGAATTTGTCTTCACTGAGCATTATATTGTTCTCCATTGCCCATTGGAAAACTTGGTTTATATTTTCTTGGAGATTTGCCGTGTCCT
Source organism: Cherax quadricarinatus (assembly GCF_038502225.1). NCBI lineage: Eukaryota > Metazoa > Arthropoda > Malacostraca > Decapoda > Parastacidae > Cherax > Cherax quadricarinatus. Next base: position 57,013,925 of record NC_091292.1, read on the forward strand.
CGACGGATGACACACTCATGCGGATCCTAGTATCGTCTGCAAAGGATGATACGGTGCTATGGTTTACATCTCTGTCTACGTCTGATACGAGGATGAGGAACAGGATAGGGACGAGTACTGTGCCTTGTGGAACAGAGCTCTTCACTATGGCAGCTTACGATTTAACTCTGTTGACCACTACTCATTGTGTGCGATTGGTTAGAAAGTTGAAGATCCATCTGCCTACTTTGCCGGTTATCCCTTTAGCACACATTTTGTGTGATATCACACCATGGTCGCACTTGACAAAGACTTTTGCAAAATCTGTGTATACTACATCTGCATTCTGTTTGTTTTTCAGTGCATCCAAGACCATATTATAGTGATCCAGTAGTTGCGAGAGGCAGGAGCGACTTTCTCTGAACCCATGTTGCCCTGGTTTGTGCAACTGATGGGAGTTCAAGTGGCTTTCAACCCTGCTTCTTAGAACTCTTTCAAAGTTTTTTATGATGTGGGATATTAAGGCTGTTGGTCTATAGTTTTTACTATTGCTTTGCTGCCACCTTTATGGAGTGGGGCTATATCCGTTGTTTTTAGTGACTGTGGAATCTCTCCTGTGTCTATGCTCTTTCTCCATAGCATACTTAGAGCCCGCGAGAGGGGTTTCTTGCAGTTCTTAATGAACACAGAGTTCCACGAGTCTGGGCCTGGGGCTGAATGCATGGGCATTTTGTTAATGGCTTTCTCAGTCTATTGGAGTTAGGGTTATGTCAGAAATTTGGCCTACAGCGACAGTGTTTTGAGGCTCATTCATGAAAAAATTGTTTGGATTGTATATCTTTAGACTGGTTTGTGAATACAGAGACGTATTGAGATTTTAGTATCTCACTCATTTCTTTGTTGTCACCTGTGTAAGATCCATCTTGCCTGAGCAGGGGCCCTATACTAGATGTGGTTTTTGCCTTATTTTTGGCATGTGAAAAGAAATATTTCGAGTTTCTTCAAATTTCACTAATCGCTTCTAGCTCCTCTCGTCTCTCCCGGATTCTATGTGAATGCTTTAACTTAAGCTCAATATTGCGTGTTTCAGATAATCTAGCATTCTTGAGGAGTTCAGTGATCCTTCGCCTTCTCCTGTAGAGGGAGCGTCTGTTTCCAGTTTACTTCTCTTCTTTTTTTCTCGGGGGAATATGCCTTCAACATTCAGCTACCAGAAAGTTGATCTTTTCAAGGCACTGGTTAGGGTCCATGTCATTTAATTAAGATATCTTCCCAACATGTTTCATTTAGGACTTGGTTTACCTGGTCCCAGTTGATGTTCTTGTTGTTGAAGTTGAATTTGGTAAAGGTACCCTCATAGCTGTATGCATTTTGCTGATCAGGACTCCTGTGCATGTAAGTCTGAACTTCGATTAGATTGTGATCAGAATTAGTTGTTTTTTATATTACGTTTCTTGCCAGATCCTCATTATTTGTAAAAATAAGGTAAAGTGTATTCTCCAGTCTGGTTGGCTCCACTATCTGCTGACTTAGGGTGTCTTTATTGTAGAAATTCATCTGGGCTGCCTCCAGGGATTATTTCTGCTACAACATTATTTTCTACATTCTTCCATTTTGTATGTCTTGTATGAAGTCACCAAGCAGCAAAATGTTTGGGGATGGGGCTGAAAGGTTTTCCAGACAGTATTCAATTTTCGATAGCAGTTCCTTGAACTGTTGGGAAGTTGCATCTTGTGGCTTATATGCAAGCACAATGACTTCAGTTTTGGTTCTCGATTTTTATTGTTAGAACTTCAACTACATTATTTGTGGTGTTCAGTATCTCCGTGCAAATGAGCAACTGCTTTTTTTTTCTAAAGAGGTTGTACCCAGTTATCCATATTTCTTTATCAAAGTAATATTTTTTGTGGGTCTCTGTGAAGGCTGCAAACATTGCATTTGACTCCCCTAGAAGTCCACTGATGAAAGGTATTTTGTTGTTGGTGGATGGCTTAAGGCCCTGTATATTAGCAAATATAAATGAGGTCGTGTTGCATGTTTGTTGGGAACATTTTGTTGGCGTCAGTAGCTGTGAGCCCGGAGGGGCCACTGGCTGTGCCTCCAGCCCAACAAGGCTCCAAGGTTGTGAACTATTTTGGTTATTTCTTTCGATTTTCTTCGTTTCCTACCACTAAAAAATCACTTGGAGTAGAGTTGTCGTAACTACTGTAACTATTATGCTTTGTTTTACGGGGCGTGTACCAACTGGTCCCTTTTAAGTGGTATGTTGAGCAGTTGGTGTTGTAACATTGGTTTTTAAGGACTGAAGAGTGGCACATCTCAGGGTGGAAGAATTTGCAAGAGGTAGAACAACACACTCTTTTAGACAGGTCACGACATTTGTTGGGATGTTCAAAGTTGCATTTCCCATTTTGTTTTTCCCGATATTCCATGTTTACAGATGCCCCAATCATAGAATTTGCACCATTTTGCTTTTGGTTGGATACAGTTCGTGGTGGATGTATTCCCAGTTTGTGCAGTTCCTAGAATTGCACTTCAATCTTCGATAGCCAAACAAGAGACACCACCATCTGTTTTCAGGAGGCCAACATTTTCCTCAGAAGAGGACTTCTCTACTACATCTGTAATAGGGGCTATGGCTGTGGGCTGAGACTGGGTCAGCCCTAGGGCTGGGGGCTGAGCTACCTGATGTTTTTGTTCCTTGTGTTTTTTTTTCAGCGAGTGTCTATTTTTGGGTCAACTGTTGTAGACTGGGCATTCTGAGCATTAGACTTGACTCCTTTCCCACCCTCCCATGCACTATATATTTTGGGTAGACTATCCAATAGCTCCTCTTTGTTTTCATGCTTATTAACCTTCTGAGCACTTTCCTCATACCTGTCTATAGTTCCACATCTTTATTGCAGATCCAGAAACACTTTCTAGATGGATGTCGCTTTTGGATACAGTGTTTATTCTTGCACAGGAGACACGATGTTTGGAAAAACAAAGGTTGCATGTGATTCTGGACATTTCCCAAGAGCCTTTTCACATGTCCCATAGGTATACTGTACTGCCATCCTGAGTGTATCCTACCTGAAAGCTGGGTACCACAAGAACCTGATTTCCCTTTTACCTTTCTGCTCTGCACTCAGGTGGTGGGTTGTTAGTGGGTCACTACATTGGGTATAATGAGATGTATTTAATACGGAGCCTTACTGTACATCAAAAACATATATTGTGTATAATATCACACAGACTTCCAATTCGGGTACATTTCCCGAGCTCCATACACAAGTGCGTGTTTTCTTGCTAAGATTTTTTTTGAGGTTTGGGGTATATGGTGTTGCCAGGTAGCAATGCCGGACGTATGACAGTAACACACTACCCCAGAGTACATGGCACTTTTCACATGCGATGCCACATTTTAGTTTAAAAGCACTTTCATTATGTTTAATCACTATCCTTGAGTCGTTCCATTTACAATTTAGATTTACTAGGTGTTTCCACTATATCGAAATCCTAGTCATTTCATTATAAGTGGTAACTTAAACCTGTGTGTGTGTACATTTGTCACATGTCAACAGCAGGACAGGGAGATTGTCCCACACTGCTACACCTCACTATTTTTTGGTTTATTTTATCACTCTGGTGTCCTAGTACACAGAGCTTACATCTTCTGTTCAGAGAAGTATCAGGTGTTCTAGTATATTAGGCAGAATTCAGGGAGCTTCAGTTGTGTTGTAGCAACAAAACTAGCAACTTTCTAGAAGATGAAGATTAAGAAATCAACATTGTCAGTATCATCACTACGTCCAGTTACCATAACTCTTTATTATTAACACTATGCTCGCTTTTCAAGAGTTTGAAGAACTATCAGTAGTTTCAGTTATTATTTCTAACTTCCTTATTTTTTACAACTAAATATAACTCTGTACATTTTCTTGTATGTATATCTTGTGTCTATCGCAACCAGTAACCTCACTGCACTGTAGTGTCGATGTATTTACTGAATATTGAAAGGTATGTTCACTATGCCTCACTATCCTTGCAGCAGCTTCAGCAGTGCTCAAGGTAGCAACTATGCGACTCCTCTGTCACCTAAGAATTATACTGCATTAAGGAAGATCTCATCCTTCATCACTGTTTCCTGCTTTGTGGGACCATAATCCATACAAGGAGACGATGTTACCGCTTATCAGTAGTGTCTGACTTTGAGATGACATTATCTATGCAGAAGTCAACATTCATCTTCAGCGCCTGACTTAAGGAGTCATGGTCCACGCAGAGATGATTACAGTATCCGTCATTAGTGCATAAGTGTACTACTCCCTATATCACATACAAGCCTCATCCGATGGGGATGCTGCTAACAGTTACACCAGATTACGACCATTAAGCCAATTGCAGAGTCGATGTGGTAGTTTCCCCTGCTGATTTGTGCGGCTAATATTAGTTATTATAGTTTGTTTATGATATATCATTAATCCAACTTGGAAAAAAAAATAAAGTGCTCTTGTTCGTAAATTATATTTTTGTGGCAATGTGTTTTTGACGATTTAAAGACAGGTGGTGGGAAACCAGAGTCTAGATTTTCGAAAGAATGTTTTGCAGAAATGGGGAAAGTTTCTGAATTCGGTGCAGTAGGAGAGGGTAATGTAAAGAAAGTCAACGGATGAACTGGAGTACCTAACGGAAAAGTGCCGTTAAATAGAGAATTTACCCAGAAGAAAGTGTATGGCAAGAACAGAGGAAGTCAGTGGACTAACCAAAGTTTCTGGGGGAAAAAGAAATGAAAGATAGTGGAATATCTTCGGAAAGTGAAAGACAGAAGATAGAGGAGTGGGAAGAAAAACCAGAAACGAATATGGAAGGGCGAGAGGAGAAGCTAAGCGACAATTTGAGAATGACATAGCAACAAAAGCCAGCTCTGAACAGATTGATTTACAGCCACTTCAGAAAGATAAAAAAAAAGAAAGACTAAGTGATAAGACTGAAGAAGGAAGGAGAGGAACTCACGAGAAACAAGGTAGTATATGAGGGAGCTGAACAAATGATCGATAGGGATTTTCTCGGTGGAAACAGCGGCAGCACCAGTGTTACAGAAAATATACACCAACGATATTGGATACTATACAGACAGCAAGGATGAAGGGTTTTTTTTTTTTGGTTGGATTCACCAAAAGCAGCTGGACCCGAAAGTGTCGTCATCATTGCTTTGAGAAATGAAATCTCTAGTTCAAAGCTTCAAAAATCATGTGATTTGAGGCTATTACCAGAGGCCTGTAAGACAGCAAATGGTCTACTGTTTAAGAAAGGAAATAAACAGGAAATAGAATGAGAATAGTGGAGAACTTAGAGAGAAGTTAGTTGATATATATATATATATATATATAATATGCATATAAATATGGATGAATGGGTGAAGTGGATATTTTTGGATACCAAGAAAGCAGTTGAAACCACACCTCACAAGAGACTAGAACAAAACTTGAAGAGTAGGCAGGTATAGAGTGCTCGCGCTACAGTAGCTAAAGAGTTCCTTATTGGACGGAGACTGATAATCGGAGAACAGATGTCAGAGTAAGAAAATGTAACCAGTGGGAGGTCTGTAAGGATCAGTATTAGGACTTGCACTGTTACTGGTGTATGTGAATGATAGACCAGAAGAGATGTATCGATGTTTACAGATGTGAAATTCACAAGAATAAAAACTGAGAATAATGAAAGGCTAAAAATGTACCAGTACAGTCTGGAGAGTGATGTGAAGGCAGGATGCATACATAGCTTGAAGAAGAGACACGACAAAGCTCATGGAGCAGGGAGAGAGTGGAGCTAGTAATGAACAGCGAAGAGGCGGGGCCAGGAGCTGTGAATCGACTCCTGCAACCACAAATAGGTGAGTACACACACACACACACACACACACACACACACACACACACACATTCACTCTGCCTTTAACAACTGGTAACTAACAAGGCTTTTATTATAGGTGAATGATCGGTGATACTTCTATAAATTTCTCAAATTTCAAAATGCAATAAAAAAAACATTCCATTTTGTCAGTCAAGTTCCATAGTTGAGTTCGGCTCCATGCCGACGTAATTATATTCTTGTGTTGCCTAGTAATTAAATACTCGTCTTTACTGCAGAACTATAAAGAAAATAGCACTTCGGTGTAAAAGGGAAAAAGGGTAATATCGAGGTATATATCATTTCCTGACGGGAAAGTTCTGTAATCTGAGTCAGGATCACCGGGGTGTTGGGTTGATTACATAATATTTACATCTCTACTGCCTTCTCTGTACTGGACTGGAGAAGCCTGCTATGTAGGCTAAACGTTTCGGGATAAACATACTCAACTGTTGCACATGTGTCTTATCAAACACTAGTCTTGCCCACTTGAAGCTGGGAATTTGGATCTTTATGGTAAACTTTATTTGTATCTAGGAGACTCGTGAACATCTCTATATTACATCAGGTCTCCCGGAGTGGCACCTTTGATTGGTTGTCTCTATTTTTTTTTTTGTTTCTCCAAAGTATCTCGTTATTGTTTTGTTCATAACACGAGGCTTCGTGATCAGCATCAAATTTTAGAAGTTATCGTTATATTTTCGTTCATAACAATAGGCCTCGTTATCAGCTTCAAATTTTCGAGGCTGGTGTATGGTAACCAGGGCCAGATTGATTCAACTATTGGCATGTGCAGGTGACCATTCCGAGATTCCCGAAATGGGCTCAGTAACTTTCAAAAGCCCATGCTGGAGAAGGACACAAATGCAGTTTGCAGTATATTTTTTTTGTGGGGGGGGGGCCTTCCAGAACTTCGCCCACGCAGTGGATTTGAAGTAAAATTTGCGGCGGTAGGTCGTGTGAAGGAAATTGTGGGAAACTCATATATTACACTGGAAAAAATTATAAAATGGCTTACAGATATATGGATGGCGAAATGATAAGAGAAAAAAATTGGGTTAGAAAATGTCCGAAGAGCTACAAAACTGTTGCCAGAAGTGATGAATTAGACACATGTGCAACACTTAGGGTAAGTTTATTGTGGAAACGTTTTGCCACACAGTGGATTCATCAGTCTAATACAAAGAAGGATGGTGAGGATCAGAAGGAGTTTGAGGTAATCATTCCTCAACTCCTGATTTTCACCATTCTTGTTTGTATTGGACTTACGAAGCCACTGTTTCCGAAGCGTTTAAGACATCCAAGTGTTGAAAAATTGAGACACTTCTGCAACATATGGGAATCTTTATTGAAGAAACGTTTCGCCACACAGTGGCTTCATCAGTCTTATACAAAGTAAGAAGGTATAAGGAGAGTAGTAGTTTGAGGTAATCAGTCCCTCAGCCAGGAGTCGTTGTGTTGAATCCATCAATCTTGTAGAAAGTACAGCACAGGGCCGTAGCAGTGGCTTATGTAATGTAGTCCTGAGGCGAAGCAGGAGCAGGCGGGGTCATAGTGGTGCCATCCACTAGTCGAAGTAGGTCGTCGTCTTAAGATTGGACAAGTTTTGAAGAATTCTTTGTATCAAGATCCCATGATGTTACAGTGTCTAACAGAAGTGATAAATGGTTTTGAAAACCGACAGATTGAAGAATTGAGACACTTATGCAACATATGGGAATCTTTATTGAAGAAACGTTTCACCACAGTGATGAGGCCACTGTGTGGCGAAACGTTTCTTCAGTAAAGATTCCCATATGTTGCATAAGTGTTTCAATTCTTCAAGCTGTCGGTTTTCAGAACCATTTATCATACCCAAGTGTTGCACATGTGTCTAATTTATCAACCTGTTGATTCTCTGAACCATTTATTTATATTGGTGTTAGAGGCGGTGAAATGTTGAAAATATTAAAGATGTCCAAATCTGTTAATACGAAAAAAAGACGGGACATAAACACACACACACGTTGAAGCTTGATAAGTGAATATTTGAGATTCGTAGACGATAAATACAGAAGAGCAGACATTTCCAGTGTACGACAGCCCTGAAGTTTTGTCGTAGTTACATCCACACGAGATCCTCTCCAGTTTTACGAAACTCACCTTAAGTGGTGAAATATACAGTTTTCTTGAGTTTTTTTTTTCTTGTCTTTAGCTGGATGTGAAAGATTACTAGCCCCATCCAGTTGTGAACTGGATTATAGGTAACAGAACGTAGGAATGAAGCCTAATTATAGCGTAACTGTTTATCATTTAGGTAAAGCTTATTGGTACACAGCTTGTGAGCGCATCGACAGGTGAACCAAAAATCCAAAAGTGTAATAGATTATCACTTAAAAGCACTAAAACCTTTTCATATTACGAAAATGGTTTGTCAACCGGGAGGAAATAGAAGCCTAGAACATAAGAGTCGGGAAGCAGGCGAGATATACCCGTACAGGTTAGGTTAGGTTAGGTAAGGTTCGTCAGGAAACAGGACAAATGTTTCCTGACGCGGGTCTTAGTCAGATGATGACCCGCCTTTGGAGCTTCATAGATGTAAATAAATCAATAATAGATAGGCTAGACTCTAGCTTAAAGGATAAAAATACACTTCTTTACTCTTAGTATCACTAACTTTCTGGTTTCACTAGTAAGTGGTATGCTGATCTGACTTGCTTGCAGGAATAGTCGAAGAGTTGGCTATTGAACTTGATTTTTCAGCAATTGCAAAGTTAAAAATAGTCTGCCCTATAAAATAAAATTGTTACGTTTTTATCCTGTATGTGATTTCTTAGACACATTCACCACTATTATCAAGGATAATTCTTAATAAAAAATTTGATAGCGTCTAGATCTCTAAATATATCATTGATGTTTGATCTCTTCAGCTGAGTAAGAATGGGAGAGAAGTGTCTACAATACAGTTGTATCAACATATTCTTGACTGAGTATGGTTTATTGTCTTTTAAATTGTAACTTGTGTTTCTCGCACACTTACAAAAAAGTCTGAAATTAGGATTACAACAGCACAGATATGGTGCTACTACTTGCAACTGGTTCAGTGCTCAGTTTATTCAAGTAAGATATTTTAATCACCATATTGATATGGGTGTTAAGAGTTACAAAATACAAACCAGTTGTAAAAACATCAGAGATATGCAGCTTCCCAGATCTTCCGTTGGTCTAGTGGCTAACGCGACGGGCTGGAGTTTTGAGACTCTATGACCGCGGGTTCAATCCCGGCCGGGGTATGGTTTTTTCTTCCGTCCAAGAGGGTCTTCCCTTCAGTCCGAAAGAATCTGCCTTCTGGAGTGACCCGAGACCTTTGCCTCAAAACTACCTACCTGTTGGGACTATCTGGAGGGTGTTCGGGGGTCAAAGCCCCCCGCAGGCCGGTCCATGGTGACACTATCCACCAAGTCAAGATATTTGGGAACAGCGAGAAAGACTGAGAGTACTGAATGACCTTTTTTCCTAACCAGCAGTGTGCCTTAAGATAACTGAAGAGCGGAATGATGACGAAGACAAATACTATACATTGTTTCTAGAAAAGGTATGACCAGGCCCTGGAATTATCAAAAACCTATCGATAGTAACTAAAAGGCAAAGCAAAGAGCTGTGAATAGACCCCAGGAAACAGAACTAGGAGAATACACAGCTATACCTATATACAGCGACAGACATTTAATCAGCGCTCTATACACTCTTAGTCACCATTAGTATACCAAAACAGGCATCAACATACTCGCGTATACCGTAGCAGAGGGATGAGATGGGGGTCAAGAAGCAGGAGACTACACAGTGAGGCCCTACAAGGCTTCCCACACGCTGCTGTAAACAACACCGACGTCATCCACCACTCATCTTAGATAATTACGTTGATTTACTCATTCCTCACGTAATTAGATATGTGTAGCGGAGAGAGGAAGCAGAGGTGAGGCTTTGACTCACCTCAGATGAGAGGGAGTGATAAGGAGTGGAGAAAATAAAATGAAAGAAGGAATGAGGAAACACACAATATTTTAATTCAGCTTGGAGCTGAATTAAAATATTTTTGGTCTGGAAATAAAGTATGCGATGAGTGGAACAGTTTGCCTAGTAGGGTTGATAAATGAGACACTTGCAACATTTGGGTATGTTTATTCTGGAAACGTTTCGCCACAGAATGACTTCCTGTCTAATGCAGAAGGTGGAATAAGAGGAGTTTGAGGCAGTCATTCCCTCAGCCTTGAGTCGATGTGTTCAGTCCACCAATCTTGACAATGTGCATCAGATGTATGGTGTTATTGAAGCTAAAACCTTGCGTAGCTTCAAATTTAGGTTACATAAATACACGAGCGAGAGGGATTGGATTTAAGTCGAACTTGCATATGAGTTAAGGTTATCAAAACTTGGGTAGCATTAAAAATAGGTTGGGCAAATATTTTTGTTAAGAGGGTTTGGGTATGGTTGAGGACCTGCCTTGCATGGGCTAGTAGGCTTTCTGAAGTATTCCCCCATTCTTATGTTCTTATTGTGTGAATGACGTTGGAATGTGTGGATGGGGAATTTTTTAGGGCAAAGAAAGAAGGAATGTGTATTCAAAATCATTTTACTTGCCATGATTGCTTAAGTATAAACATTGCCTATGTGATAGGTGACTTGTGTGTGATGTTACGCCTTTTTGTGCTTTACGTAAATAAATGTCCTGGCTCCTAGGGGTAAACAACCTCTCTAGCGGCAAGTAAACCATTAAACCACATAAACCAACTAGGGCCAAGTTTGTACCTTCATATTTAAGCGTTAATTAAATGGTTAATACTTATATTATAAGGAAGGACACAAAAAACTAAACGTTCAAAAATATAACTATATTAATAGTAAATTTATACCACATACACCCTACCCACTACATAAAAAAATCAGTACGCGTTTACCAAGTACTCGCATTAGCTCACTAGTACACTTGATACTAGTGGTTAAAAACAAAGTTAGGCTCCATGACACCCCCCACCTGCCGGCCTCTTAGCCAGCAAGCACAACACTACACGAGATCTCTCCCAAAACTTAACAGGCCTCTCCTCAAACTAGGGCCTTACAGATAAACATGAGAGCACCAAAACCAATAAAATAACCTCTTTCATAAACTTATTCATCATCCCCCCCTAATCAACAAACACAAAACCATGACGTCTCGTTCCAGCCGCCGCTCTCCCCGTACTGACTCAAGAACACACCACCTGGAGTTTACCTGCTCATGTCCTGTCCTGGCTACTCAACAGGACTAATACGCGTCCAGTTTCAGAACGAATCCCGTAATGTGACATGTATGGATCGTTTTTTTTTTACACACATTCAACAATGCCCTGCTTAACAGGTGGCATCTTGGGAGTACTAGAATCCGTTGATCCAGCTGGCCCTTGTAATGAACTTAGGCACGACACCAGCTATAATTTCAGTTATCTGAAAGGGTGTGAAGAGGAATGGAAACAACGGTAAAACAGATGAAAATGAGAAGAATTAGACACATGTGCAACATCTGGGTATTTTCAGCTATAGAGGTCTACAAAAAAAGATTCCCAGATGTTGCACATTTCTAATTCTTCTTCTTGTCGGTATTGTATACCCTTTATGTACAGATGAGAATCTGTAGCAGAGATGAGAAGTAGACGAAAGTGGTATGTGCATTAAAAGCAAAGCAGGGGAGGATGTGGAATGAATAGCAGAAGGAACGCAGGGAGGAATGTAAACTGAAGGTGACACATAGAGATTGTGTAATAAAGATGCAGCAGTAGGAGAGATGAAAGTACAGCAGGACACAGTGTCGAATGAAGAGAGAGAAAATGCGTAGCAGGATTGGCTGTAATAAATATGTATATCCTGTGAGAGGTGAGGCAGGAGGGAGAGTGTGAGAGAGAGAATCGAGGGAGAGAGAGAGTGTCGAGGGAGAGAGACAGTCGAAGGAGAGAGACAGTCGAAGGAGAGTGAGAGAGAGTCGAGCCAGGAGGGAGTGTGAGAGAGAGTCGAGGCAGGAGGGAGAGTGTGAGAGAGAGAATCGAGGGAGAGAGAGAGTCGAGAGAGAGAGACAGTCGAAGGAGAGAGACAGTCGAAGGAGAGTGAGAGAGAGTCGAGCCAGGAGGGAGTGTGAGAGAGTCGAGGCAGGAGGGAGTGTGTGAGAGAGAATCGAGGGAGAGAGAGAGAGTCGAGGGAGAGAGACAGTCGAAGGAGATTGAGAGAGTCGAGGCAGGAGGGAGAGTGTGAGAGAGAGTCGAGGGAGAGTGAGAGTCGAAGCAGGAGGGAGTGTTTGAGAGTGTGTCGAGGCAGGAGGGAGAGTGAGAGTCGAGGCAGGAGGGAGAGTGAGAGTCGAGGCAGGAGGGAGTGTTTGAGAGTGTCGAGGCAGGAGGGAGAGTGAGAGTCGAGGCAGTAGTGAACACCACCACAACAGTGGTAACGACAGCATCCATCACTCACTGTAGGTGACTTACTCATGCACGCAATAATTCCCATAACAAGGCAGGATATTCTCGGCCACACCACAGTAATGCCGAATGATTCATTGTTTTCACTTCAGATGAGCGCAGATGTTTGTCATGGCGACGTGATTAGCTGCCGTTGCCTAGGATGCTGATTGTGAGCTGAAGCATTCCTGTGGCCAGGTGCAGATACCGACAGATCTCTGTTACTGAGATTTTTTTCCTTGTCTGGGGAAGGGATAGTCCACTTTGTCGTCAGTGTGAACATAGAACTATTATTTTTATTGCTTCAGTTTGAAATTTGTTTGTAGCTAGATGGTGTGGTGAGTAGTTTGTACACAAAAACAATATGGCGTGATTGGTCAGAATTTTTTAGTTGGAGAATGCGTAGTACTTGGTTGTGGGGCCAGAGCCTTCGTTTGCTCGGTAGACTTGAGTCTCCTAACGTCCTTATGCTGTAAGAAATTTTTGCAAATGCTAGTCGGTGGGGGGAATGAATAGACACTAATAGTATGAGATTCTTGGGAAGGATACAGGTACCGTAAAACTGTCCGTGGCTTCATGTCTTGCAGTAGAAGAGCCATCCCTCTCTCCCCCTCTCTCTCTCCCTCTCTCTACCACCATCACCGTTCCACCACAGTCTGCAGCTGCTGCTGCTAATCGCCACTACTCCCACAACCAACAGCAGCAGTCGTAGCACTACACCACTGGGTGCTACCCCGAGTCATCGTCCCTATCACTACATTAACTATATTAAGGAAAATGGAGATGGAGTGAATAGCAGTGATAGTTGAAGAAACAGTATAAGCAAAGGAAGTTGAAATACATTTTTATTTTAATTTTAAAGGCATAAAGTCCAATGGAACTTAGGAGAGACAGAAATGAGGATCTTAGGACAGATAGGTGGAACTTAGCAGAGAAAGAGATGGAACTTGGAGGGGAGGGGAAGAGAGAGGGAGGGAGGTAGGTCGATAATGCAAAATAAATAAAGGGTAACATACTAGTGGAATTTTGTGAAGAGTGACGTTGAAGAAAGGGAAAGTAATTGTAACTGAAGATTTTACCTATATCGAATATAACTGGGCACCTTATTAGATTGAAACAGAAAATAAATGAGCCAATATTATTCCTAAATGTCGTGACACCCATTTGAAAAAGTTTCCAACACTTTTGTATGGATGTGAGGCATGGCCTTTCAATGTTGTACCAAGAAGGCTGTGTGAGGCAGTGATAATGTCGTGCCCCTAATCATTACGGGTTGTGAATATTATGGCGAGAATAAGGAGTGACGAAATTTTTAAAATGTGCTGGTATGAATTTCAGAAAGTGTATTATTACCTACGTATCAAGCATGGGAGGTGATTATGATGGTGATTCAATCTGGGTGGATGGGAGGTGGTAAGTGGGAGGCTGATGGTTTTGAGAGGTGTATCAGCCTCGAGGAGCATGTGGAACGTGGTTTTGTGGATTTGACATTTTGATGGGGTATAATCACTGTAATGTCGATGAGGTTTAAAAAAACTGCTACTACTGTCAACGAAAATTATCATAATTTATATTATCCTTAATCATCTTTATTAGCGATATTATTTTTCACGGGGAAAGCGCTAGAACAGTAGGTGTCTTAAAGCACCCGAGAATGGGAGGTAATCAGGTTTGATCCTAGGAAGGGGAGGTAGTAGTTGTGACATGTAGGGAACATTTTGACCGCATAGGTCACTCAGCGATAATAGCCATAAAAATGTATAAAACAATAAACCATAAACATAAACACGAAGTACAGTCACTATCATACGAAGTTAACTAACACATTCATTAAATTGTTAATGCCAAAAGACTCTCCTCAAAGTTTCGCGAGGTCCCTACAGGCGACCTGGGAGTTGTAAAAACACCGCCTCGGTTCATAGCCACTCTGTGACGATTCCTGTTGAAGGAAGGTCAAACATCCACTTCCTGCCAACCAGTGAAGGGAAGGTAGCTCCAAGGAGGCAAGATTCCTTCAGCATCAAGGCTCCAAGGAATCTAGATCCTTTCACCATCATCAAGGCTCTAAGGAGTCAAGATTTCTTCACCAGGATCAAGGCTCCAATGAGTCGAGATACCTTCACCAGCATCCTTAAACGGGGCTTCTTGTGTACTATTAATATTGTTACATTTGTTAATATTTTTCCATCGTTCTAATCATTATTGGTTGATAAGTTTGAAGTCTGTCGAGAGTCATTAAGACTTCATATTACTTGTACATTGTGAAGAATGAGACACGTGTGCAACATCTGGGTATCTTTGCTTGTAGATGTTTCGCCATCCTGTCGCTTAATCTATAGTCTTCCAATTATGTTTTTGAATATTGAGTATTGATAAAGCCACTGGATGGCGAAACGTCTACAAATAAAGATACCCAGATGTTGCACATGTCTAATTCTTCATCTTGTCGGTGTTGTATACCATTTAATACATATGTACTGTATGTATTAAATGGTATTCAGTATTAAATATTGTATGTATTAGGTGTGTATACTGAAGTATACACACCTCCGCGTGTATATAAGCTGCTGTTATCAGTGTATACTTCAAAGCATGTATACTGTATTAGTTTTTTCTTAATCATGGTGTAAAAAGCTTATATACTCATTAATATATAGAAGAATGTATAGACTCTAATCGTTATTTACTCATTCGAGGCTCTAATCGTAAGAGAAAATTCCCCTGAAAGGAAAAAAATGATATAATCTGTCCTGTTCTCGTTCGTTTACCTCTGAAAGAGACAAAAAATAAGTGCTAATATTTTCCTCCTTCTGGTTGTGTTTTACGGGTTTGTGAGACAGCAAGGTTCCCATAGTTTGAGGAAATGATATTCATACGAGTTTCTTGAGGAGGAAGTGTAGCATAGAGACGATACATCAAGCTTGGCTGTCTACTTTGTCTGTGTCGTCAGGCATGGCACTCCGCGTCGCCACTGACACACCAAGTGGCTGTCTAAATGATCTCCACGACAAGGGGCGGCCAACCGAAAATTGGTAGTTATTCTATTAGTGGCTGGTATAACGAGGCCCAAAGAGCAATGATGGGGGTAGAAGGGGGAGGCTGCCGGGGAGGTAGTGGTAGGATGGGGAGGCTAGGGATGGTGAGGGGAGCTATTGGGGAGGAGATACAGGTGTGGCACAGGAACAGTGCAAGTAGCATACCTATAGGCAGTTCCTTGGGGGAGCTCCTTGTTGATTGAGAGATCAGTTAGGCTGTTAGTGCTGATTGCACGCAGTCCGACATAGATTGATCAGGAAGTGACTTGAGGCTCCTGTCCAGGTTCCTCTCGAAGACAGTTCGTATCACGTGAGTGGAGGAGGAGGCTGAGGGGTGTGACTTGTGGGGTGGAGGCTGAGGAGTGTGACTGGTGGGGAGGAGGCTGAGGGGTGTGACTGGTGGGGAGGAGGCTGAGGGGTGTGACTGGTGGGGAGGAGGCTGAGGGGTGTGACTGGTGGGAAGGAGGCTGAGGGGTGTGACTGGTGGGGAGGAGGCTGAGGGGTGTGACTGGTGGGGAGGAGGCTGACGGGTGTGACTGGTGGGGAGGAGGCTGAAGGGGTGTGACTGGTGGGGAGGAGGGTGAAGGGGGGTGACTGGTGGGGAGGAGGATGAAGGGGTGTGACTGGTGGTGTGGGGGATGAAGGGTTGTGACTCGTGGTGAGGAGGGTGAAGGGGTGTGACTGGTGGGGAGGAGGATGAAGGGGTGTGACTGGTGGGGAAGGAGGGTAAAGGGGTGTGACTGGTGGGGAGGAGGATGAAGGGGTGTGACTGATGGTGAGGGGGATGAAGGGATGTGACTGGTGGTGAGGAGGGTGAAGGGGTGTGACTGGTGGGGAGGAGGATGAAGGGGTGTGACTGGTGGTTAGGGGGATGAAGGGATGTGACTGGTGGTGAGGAGGGTGAAGGGGTGTGACTGGTGGGGAGGAGGATGAAGGGGTGTGACTGGTGGGGAAGGAGGGTAAAGGGGTGTGACTGGTGGGGAGGAGGATGAAGGGGTGTGACTGATGGTGAGGAGGGTGAAGGGGTGTGACTGGTGGTGAGGAGGGTGAAGGGGTGTGACTGGTGGTGATGAGGATGAAGGGGTGTCACTGGTGGTGAGGAGGATGAAGGGGTGTGACTGGTGGTGAGGAGGATGAAGGGGTGTGACTGGTGGTGAGGAGGATGAAGGGGTGTGACTGGTGGTGAGGAGGAAGAAAGGGTGTGACTGGTGGTGAGGAGGATGAAGGGGTGTGACTGGTGGTGAGGAGGGTGAAGGGGTGTGACTGGTGGTGAGTAGGATGAATGGGTGTGACTGGTGGTGATGAGGATGAAGGGGTGTGAGTGGTGGTGAGGAGGATGTAGGGGTGTGACTGGTGGTGAGGAGGATGAAGGGGTGTGACTGGTGGTGAGGAGGATGAAGGGGTGTGACTGGTGGTGAGGAGGATGAAAGGGTGTGACTGGTGGGGAGGAGGGTGAAGGGGTGTGACTGGTGGGGAGGAGGGTGAAGGTGTGACTGGTGGGGAGGAGGATGAAGGGGTGTGGTTGGTGGGGAGGAGGATGAAAGGGTGTGACTGGTGTGGAGGAGGATGAAGGGGTGTGACTGGTGGTGAGGAGGATGAAGGGGTGTGACTGGTGGTGAGGAGGATGAAGGGGTGTGACTGGTGGGGAGGAGGGTGAAGGGGTGTGACTGGTGGGGAGGAGGGTGAAGGGGTGTGACTGGTGGGGAGGAGGATGAAGGGGTGTGGTTGGTGGGGAGGAGGATGAAAGGGTGTGACTGGTGGGGAGGAGGATGAAGGGGTGTGACTGATGGTGAGAAGGTTGAAGGGGTGTGACTAGTGGTGAGGAGGATGATGGGGTGTGACTGGTGGTGAGGAGGATGAAGGGGTGTGACTGGTGGGGAGGAGGATGAAGAGGTGTGACTGGTGGGGAGGAGGATGAAGGGGTGTGACTGGTGGTGAGGAGGATGAGGGGGTGTGACTGGTGGGGAGGAGGATGAAGGAGTGTGACTGGTGGTGAGGAGGGTGAAGGGGTGTGACTGGTGGTGAGGAGGATGAAGGGGTGTGACTTGTGGTGAGGAGGGTGAAGGGGTGTGACTGGTGGTGAGGATGAAGGGGTGTGACTGATGGTGAGGAGGATGAAGGGGTGTGACTGGTGGTGAGGAGGATGAAGGGGTGTGACTGGTGGTGAGGAGGATGAAGGGGTGTGACTGGTGGGGAGGAGGATGAAGGGTGTGACTGGTGGTGAGGAGGGTGAAGGGGTGTGACTGGTGGTGATGAGGATGAAGGGGTGTGACTGGTGGGGAGGAGGATGAAGGGGTGTGACTGGTGGTGAGGAGGATGAAGGGGTGTGACTGGTGGTGAGGAGGGTAAAGGGGTGTGACTGGTGGGGAGGAGGGTGAAGGGGTGTGACTGGTGGTGAGGAGGATGAAGAGGTGTGGCTGGTGGGAAGGAGGATGAAAGGGTGTGACTGGTGGGGAGGAGGATGAAAGGGTGTGACTGATGGTGAGGAGGTTGAAGGGGTGTGACTAGTGGTGAGGAGGATGATGGGGTGTGACTGGTGGTGAGGAGGATGAAGGGGTGTGACTGGTGGGGAGCAGGATGAAGAGGTGTGACTGGTGGGGAGGAGGATGAAGGGGTGTGACTGGTGGTGAGGAGGATGAGGGGGTGTGACTGGTGGGGAGGAGGATGAAGGAGTGTGACTGGTGGTGAGGAGGGTGAAGGGGTGTGACTGGTGGTGAGGAGGATGAAGGGGTGTGACTGGTGGTGAGGAGGGTGAAGGGGTGTGACTGGTGGTGAGGATGAAGGGGTGTGACTGATGGTGAGGAGGATGAAGGGGTGTGACTGGTGGTGAGGAGGATGAAGGGGTGTGACTGATGGGGAGGAGGATGAAGGGGTGTGACTGGTGGGGAGGAGGGTGAAGGTGTGTAACTGGTGGGGGAGGAGGGTGAAGGGGTGCGACTGGTGGGGAGGAGGGTGAGGGGGGTGACTGGTGGGTAGGAGGATGAAGGGGTGTGACTGGTGGGGAGGAGGATGAAGGGATGTGACTGGTGGGGGAGAAGGGTGAAGGGGGTGACTGGTGGGGAGGAGAATGAAGGGGTGTGACTGGTGGGGAGGAGGATGAAGGAGTGTGACTGGTGGGGAGAAGGATGAAGGGATGTGACGGGGGGGGGCGGAGGGTGACGGGCTGTGACTGGTGGGGGAGGAGGGTGAAGGGATGTGACTGGTGGGTAGGAGGATGAAGGGGTGTGACTGATGGTGAGGAGGGCGACGGGGTGTGACTGGTGGTGAGGAGGATGATGGGGTGTGACTGGTGGTGAGGAGGATGAAGGGGTGTGACTGGTGGTGAGGAGGATGAAGGGATGTGACTGGTGGGGGAGGAGGGTGAAGGAATGTGACTGGTGGGGAGGAGGATGAAGGGGTGTGAATGATGGTGAGGATGATGAAGGGGTGTGACTGGTGGGGAGGAGGATGAAGGGGTGTGACTGGTGGGGAGGAGGATGAAGGGGTGTGACTGGTGGGGAGGAGGATGAAGGGGTGTGACTGGTGGTGAGGAGGATGATGGGGTGTGACTGGTGGTGAGGAGGATGAAGGGGTGTGACTGGTGGGGAGGAGGATGAAGGGGTGTGACTGGTGGGGAGGAGGATGAAGGGGTGTGACTGGTGGGGAGGAGGATGAAGGGATGTGACTGGTGGGGGAGAAGGATGAAGGGGTGTGACTGGTCGGGAGGAGGATGAAGGGATGTGACTGGTGGTGAGGAGGATGAAGGGATGTGACTGGTGGTGAGGAGAGTGAAGGGGTGTGACTGGTGGGGGAGGAGGATGAAGGGATGTGACTGGTGGGGGAGGAGGGTGAAGGGGTGTGACTGGTGGGGAGGAGGATGAAGGGATGTGACTTGTGGGGGAGGAGGATGAAGGGGTGTGACTTGTGGGGGAGGAGGATGAAGGGATGTGACTGGTGGGGGAGGAGGGTGAAGGGATGTGACTGGTGGGGAGGAGGATGATGGGGTGTGACTGGTGGGGGAGGAGGATGAAGGGATGTGACTGGTGGGGGAGGAGGGTGAAGGGATGTGACTGGTGGGGAGGAGGATGAAGGGGTGTGACTGATTGTGAGGAGGTTGAAGGGGTGTGACTGGTGGTGAGGAGGATGATGGGGTGTGACTGGTGGTGAGGAGGATGAAGGGGTGTGACTGGTGGGGAGGAGGATGAAGGGATGTGACTGTTGGTGAGGAGGATGAAGGGGTGTGACTGGTGGGGGAGGAGGATGAAGGGGTGTGACTGGTGGGGAGGAGGATGAAGGGATGTGACTGGTGGTGAGGAGGATGAAGGGGTGTGACTGGTGGAGGAGGAGGATGAAGGGATGTGACTGGTGGGGGAGGAGGGTGAAGGGATGTCACTGGTGGGGAGGAGGATGAAGGGGTGTGACTGGTGGGGAGGAGGATGAAGGGGTGTGACTGATGGTGAGGAGGGTAAAGGGGTGTGACTGGTGGGGAGGAGGATGAAGGGGTGTGACTGGTGGGGAGGAGGATGAAGGGGTGTGACTGGTGGTGAGGAGGATGAAGGGGTGTGACTGGTGGTGAGGAGGATGAAGGGGTGTGACTGGTGGGGAGGAGGATGAAGAGGTGTGACTGGTGACTGGTGGTGAGGAGGATGAAATGTGACTGGTAGTGAGGAGAGTGAACTGGTGGGGGAGGGGATGAAATGTGACTGGTGGGGGAGGATGAAGGGGTGTGACTGGTGGGGAGGAGGATGAAGGGATGTGACTTGTGGGGGAGGAGGATGAAACTTGTGGGGGAGGAGGATGAAGGGATGTGACTGGTGGGGGAGGAGGGTGAAGGGATGTGACTGGTGGGGAGGAGATGATGGGGTGTGATGAGGATGAAGGGATGTGACTGGTGGGGGAGGAGGGTGAAGGGATGTGACTGGTGGGGAGGAGGATGAAGGGGTGTGACTGATTGTGAGGAGGTTGAATGTGACTGGTGGTGAGGAGGATGATGGGGTGTGTGAGGAGGATGAAGGGGTGTGACTGGTGGGGAGGAGGATGAAGGGATGTGACTGTTGGTGAGGAGGATGAAGGGGTGTGACTGGTGGGGGAGGAGGATGAAGGGGTGTGACTGGTGGGGAGGAGGATGAAGGGATGTGAATGGTGGTGAGGAGGATGAAGGGGTGTGACTGGTGAAGGGTGAAGGGATGTCGCTGGTGGGGAGGAGGATGAAGGGGTGTGACTGGTGGGGAGGAGGGAAGGGGTGGAGAGGAGGATGAAGGGGTGTGACTTGTGGGGAGGAGAATGAAGGGGTGTGACTGGTGGGGAGGAGGATGAAGGATGTGAGAAGGGTGTGACTGGTGGGGAGGAGAATGAAGGGGTGGACCGGTGGGGAGGAGGATGAAGGGGTGTGACTGGTGGGGAGGAGGATGAAGGGATGTGACTGGTGGGGGAGGTGGGTGCAGGGGTGTGACTGGTGGGGAGGAGGATGAAGGGATGTGACTGGTGGTGAGGAGGATGAAGGGGTGTGACTGGTGGGGAGGAGGATGAAGGGTGTGACTGGTGGTGAGGAGGATGAAGGGGTGTGACTGATGGGGAGGAGGATGAAGGGGTGTGACTGGTGGGGAGGACGGTGAAGGGGTGTAACTGGTGGGGGAGGAGGGTGAAGGAGTGTGACTGGTGGGGAGGAGGGTGAGGGGTGTGACTGGTGGGGAGGAGGATGAAGGGATGTGACTGGTGGGGGAGAAGGGTGAAGGGGGTGACTGGTGAGGAAGAGAATGAAGGGGTGTGACTGGTGGGGAGGAGGATGAAGGGGTGTTAATGGTGGGGAGGAGGATGAAGGGATGTGACTGGTGGGGGAGGAGGGTGAAGGGGTGTGACTTGTGGGGAGGATGATGAAGGGATGTGACTGGTGGTGAGGATGATGAAGGGGTGTGACTGGTGGGGGAGGAGGATGAAGGGGTGTGACTGATTGTGAGGAGGTTGAAGGGGTGTGACTGGTGGTGAGGAGGATGATGGGGTGTGACTGGAGAGGAGGAGGATGAAGGGGTGTGACTAGTGGGGAGGGAGATGAAGGGGTGTGACTGGTGGGGAGGAGGATGAAGGGGTGTGACGGGTGGTGAGGAGGATGAAGGGGTGTGACTGGTGGTGAGGAGGATGAAGGGGTGTGACTGGTGGCCAGGAGGATGAAGGGGTGTGACTGGTGGTGAGGAGGATGAAGGGGTGTGACTGGTGGGGAGGAGGATGAAGGGGTGTGACTGGTGGGGAGGAGGATGAAGGGGTGTGACTGGTGGGGAGGAGGATGAAGGGGTGTGTCTGGTGGGGAGGAGGGTGAAGGGGTTTGACTGGTGGGGAGGAGGATGAAGGGATGTGGCTGGTGGTGAGGAGGATGAAAGGGTGTGACTGGTGGGGAGGAGGGTGAAGGGGTGTAACTGGTGGGGGAGGAGGGTGAAGGGGTGTGAATGGTGGGGAGGAGGGTGAGGGGTGTGACTGGTGGGGAGGAGGATGAAGGGGTGTGACTGCTGGGGAGGACAATGAAGGGATGTGACTGGTGGGGGAGAAGGGTGAAGGGGGTGACTGGTGGGGAGGAGAATGAAAGGGTGTCACTGGTGGGGAGGAGGATGAAGGGGTGTGACTGGTGGGGAGGAGGATGAAGGGATGTGACTGGTGGGGGAGGAGGGTGAAGGGGTGTGACTGGTGGGGAGGAGGATGAAGGGATGTGACTGGTGGTGAGGAGGATGAAGGTATGTGACTGGTGGGGGAGGAGGGTGAAGGGATGTGACTGGTGGGGAGGAGGATCAAGGGGTGACTGATGGTGAGGAGGTTGAAGGGGTGTGACTGGTGGTGAGGAGGATGATGGGGTGTGACTGGTGATGAGGAGGATGAAGGGGTGTGACTGGTGGTGAGGAGGATGAAGGGGTGTGACTGGTGGGGGAGGAGGATGAAGGGATGTGACTGGTGGGGGAGGAGGGTGAAGGGATGTGACTCGTGGGGAGGAGGATGAAGGGGTGTGACTGATGGTGAGGAGGTTGAAGGGGTGTGACTGGTGGTGAGGAGGATGATGGGGTGTGACTGGTGGTGAGGAGGATGAAGGGGTGTGACTGGTGGGGAGGAGGATGAAGGGATGTGACTGGTGGGGAGGAGGATGAAGGGATATGACTGGTGGTGAGGAGGATGAAGGGGTGTGACTGCTGGGGGAGGAGGATGAAGGGATGTGACTGGTGGTGAGGAGGATCAAGCGGTGTGACTGGTGGGGACGAGGATGAAGGGATGTGACTGGTGGTGAGGAGGATGAAGGGGTGTGACTGATGGTGAGGAGGCTGAAGGGGTGTGACTGGTGGTGAGGAGGATTATGGGGTGTGATTGGTGGTGAGGATTGTGAAGGGGAGTGACTGGTGGGGAGGAGGATGAAGGGATGTGACGTGGTGAGGAGGATGAAGGGATGTGACTGGTGGTGAGGAGGATCAAGCGGTGTGACTGGTGGGGACGAGGATGAAGGGATGTGACTGGTGGTGAGGAGGTTGAAGGGGTGTGACTGGTGATGAGGAGGATTAAGGGGTGTGACTAGTGGTGAGGAGGATGAAGGGGTGTGACTGGTGGTGAGGAGGATGAAGGGATGGGACTGGTGGGGAGGAGGATGAAGGGATGTGACTGGTGGGGGAGGAGGGTGAAGGGATGTGACTGATGGGGAGGAGCATGAAGGGGTGTGACTGATGGTGAGGAAATTGAAGGGGTGTGACTGGTGGTGACGAGGATGATGGGGTGTGACTGGTGGTGAGGAGGATGAAGGGGTGTGACTGGTGGGGAGGAGGATGAAGGGGTGTGACTGGTGGGGAGGAGGATGAAGGGGTGTGACTGGTGGGGAGGAGGATGAAGGGGTGTGACTGGTGGGGAGGAGGATGAAGGGATGTGACTGGTGGTGAGGAGGATCAAGCGGTGTGACTGGTGGTGAGGAGGATGATGGGGTGTGACTGGTGGTGAGGAGGATGAAGGGGTGTGACTGGTGAGGAGGAGGAAGAAGGGGTGTGACTGGTGGGGAGGAGGATGAAGGGGTGTGACTTGTGGTGAGGAGGATGAAGGGGTGTGAATGGTGGTGAGGAGAATGAAGGGGTGTGACTGGTGGTGAGGAGGGTGAAGGGGTGTGACTGGTGGTGAGGAGGATGAAGGGGTGTGACTGGTGGTGAGGAGGATGAAGGGGTGTGACTGGTGGTGAGGAGGATGAAGGGGTGTGACTGGTGGGGAGGAGGATGAAGGGGTGTGACTGGTGGTGAGGAGGATGAAGGGGTGTGACTGGTGGTGAGGAGGATGAAGGGATGTGACTGGTGGTGAGGAGGATGAAGGGGTGTGACTGGTGGTGAGGAGGATGAAGGGGTGTGGCTGGTGGGGAGGAGCATGAAGGAGTGTGACTGGTGGGAAGGAAGATGAATGGGTGTGACTGGTGGTGAGGAGGATGAAGGGGTGTGACTGGTGGGGAGGAGGATGAAGGAATGTGACTGGTGGGGAGGAGAATGAAGGGGTGTGACTGGTGGTGAGGAGGATGAAGGGGTGTGACTGGTGGCAAAGAGGATGAAGGGGTGTGACTGGTGGTGAGGAGGATGAAGGGGTGTGACTGGTGGTGAGGAGGATGAAGGGGTGTGACTTGTGGTGAGGAGGATGAAGGGGTGTGACTGGTGGGGAGGAGGATGAAGGTGTGTGGCTGGCTGTGAGGAGGATGAAGGGGTGTGACTGGTGGGGGAGGAGGATGAAGGGGTGTGACTTGTGGGGAGGAGGATGAAAGGGTGTGACTGGTGGGGGAGGAGGATGAAGGGGTGTGACTGGTGGGGACGAGGATGAAGGGATGTGACTGGTGGTGAGGAGGATGAAGGGGTGTGACTGGTGGGGGAGGAGGAGGAAGGGATGTGACTGGTGGGGGAGGAGGGTGAAGGGATGTGACTGGTGGTGAGGAGGATGAAGGGGTGTGACTGATGGTGAGGAGGCTGAAGGGGTGTGACTGGTGGTGAGGAGGATGATGGGGTGTGATTGGTGGTGAGGATTGTGAAGGGGAGTGACTGGTGGGGAGGAGGATGAAGGGATGTGACGTGGTGAGGAGGGTGAAGGGGTGTGACTGGTGGTGAGGAGGATGAAGGGGTGTGACTGGTGGTGAGGAGGGTGAAGGGGTGTGACGTGGTGAGGATGAAGGGGTGTGACTGATGGTGAGGAGGATGAAGGGGTGTGACTGGTGGTGAGGAGGATGAAGGGGTGTGACTGGTGGTGAGGAGGATGAAGGGGTGTGACTGATGGGGAGGAGGATGAAGGGGTGTGACTGGTGGGGAGGAGGGTGAAGGGGCGTAACTGGTGGGGTAGGAGGGTGAAGGGGTGTGACTGGTGGGGAGGAGGGTGAGGGGGGTGACTGGTGGGGAGGAGGATGAAGGGGTGTAACTGGTGGGGAGGAGGATGAAGGGATGTGACTGGTGGGGGAGAAGGGTGAAGGGGGTGACTGGTGGGGAGGAGAATGAAGGGGTGTGACTGGTGGGGAGGAGGATGGAGGAGTGTGACTGGTGGGGAGAAGGATGAAGGGATGTGACTGGTGGGGGAGGAGGGTGAATGGATGTGACTGGTGGGGGAGGAGGGTGAAGGGATGTGACTGGTGGGTAGGAGGATGAAGGGGTGTGACTGATGGTGAGGAGGTTGAAGGGGTGTGACTGGTGGTGAGGAGGATGATGGGGTGTGACTGGTGGTGAGGAGGATGAAGGGGTGTGACTGGTGGTGAGGAGGATGAAGGGATGTGACTGGTGGGGGAGGAGGGTGAAGGAATGTGACTGGTGGGGAGGAGGATGAAGGGGTGTGAATGATGGTGAGGAGGATGATGGGGTGTGACTGGTGGTGAGGAGGATGAAGGGGTGTGACTGGTGGGGAGGAGGATGAAGGGGTGTGACTGGTGGGGAGGAGGATGAAGGGGTGTGACTGGTGGTGAGGAGGATGATGGGGTGTGACTGGTGGTGAGGAGGATGAAGGGGTGTGACTGGTGGGGAGGAGGATGAAGGGGTGTGACTGGTGGGGAGGAGGATGAAGGGATGTGACTGGTGGGGGAGAAGGATGAAGGGGTGTGACTGGTCGGGAGGAGGATGAAGGGATGTGACTGGTGGTGAGGAGGATGAAGGGATGTGACTGGTAGTGAGGAGAGTGAAGGGGTGTGACTGGTGGGGGAGGAGGATGAAGGGATGTGACTGGTGGGGGAGGAGGGTGAAGGGGTGTGACTGGTGGGGAGGAGGATGAAGGGATGTGACTTGTGGGGGAGGAGGATGAAGGGGTGTGACTGGTGTGGGAGGAGGATGAAGGGATGTGACTGGTGTGGGAGGAGGATGAAGGGATGGGACTGGTGGGGAGGAGGATGATGGGGTGTGACTGGTGGGGGAGGAGGATGAAGGGATGTGACCGGTGGGGGAGGAGGGTGAAGGGATGTGACTGGTGGGGAGGATTATGAAGGGCTGTGACTGATTGTGAGGAGGTTGAAGGGGTGTGACTGGTGGTGAGGAGGATGATGGGGTGTGACTGGTGGTGAGGAGGATGAAGGGGTGTGACTGGTGGGGAGGAGGATGAAGGGATGTGACTCTTTGTGAGGAGGATGAAGGGGTGTGACTGGTGGGGGAGGAGGATGAAGGGGTGTGACTGGTGGGGAGGAGGATGAAGGGATGTGACTGGTGGTGAGGAGGATGAAGGGGTGTGACTGGTGGAGGAGGAGGATGAAGGGATGTGACTGGTGGGGGAGGAGGGTGAATGGATGTCACTGGTGGGGAGGAGGATGAAGGGGTGTGACTGGTGGGGAGGAAGATGAAGGGGTGTGACTGGTGGTGAGGAGGGTGAAGGGGTGTGACTGGTGGTGAGGAGGATGAAGGGGTGTGACTGGTGGGGAGGAGGATGAAGGGATGTGAATGGTGGGGGAGAAGGGTGAAGGGGGTGACTGGTGGGGAGGAGAATGAAGGGGTGTGACCGGTGGGGAGGAGGATGAAGGGGTGTGACTGGTGGGGAGGAGGATGAAGGGGTGTGACTGGTGGTGAGGAGGATGAAGGGGTGTGTCTGGTGGGGAGGAGGATGAAGGGTGTGACTGGTGGGGAGGAGGGTGAAGGGGGTGACTGGTGGTGAGGAGCATGAAGGGGTGTGACTGATGGGGAGGAGGATGAAGGGGTGTGACTGGTGGGGAGGAGGGTGAGGGGTGTGACTGGTGGTGAGGAGGATGAAGGGGTGTAACTGGTGGGGAGGAGGATGAAGGGATGTGACTGGTGAGGGAGAAGGGTGAAGGGGTGTGACTTGTGGGGAGGAGGATGAAGTGGTGTGACTGGTGGGGAGGAGGATGAAGGGATGTGACTGGTGAGGGAGGAGGATGAAGGGATGTGACTGGTGGGGGAGGAGGGTGAAGGTGTGTGACTGGTGGGGGAGGAGGGTGAAGGGATGTGACTGGTGGAGGAGGAGGGTGAAGGGATGTGACTGGTGGGGGAGGAGGATGAAGGGGTGTGACTGGTGGGGAGTAGGAGGAGGAAGTTTTGTGACTGGTGGGGAGGAGGATGAGGGGTGTGACTGGTGTGAGGAGGAGGATGAGGGGTGTTACTTGTGTGGGGAAGAGGATGAGGGGTGTAACTGGTCTGGAGGAGGATGAGGGGTGTGACTGGTGGGGAGGAGGATGAGGGGTGTAACTGTTTGGGGAGGAGGATGAAGGGTGTGACTGGTGTGGGGAGGAGGATGAGGGGTGTGACTGGTGGGGAGGAGGATGAGGGGTGGGACTGGTGGGGAGGAGGATGAGGGGTGTGACTGGTGGGGAGGAGGATGAGGGGTGTGACTGGTGGGGAGGAGGATGAGGGGTGTGACTGGTGGGGAGGAGGATGAGTGTGACTGGTGGGGAGGAGGATGAGGGGTGTGACTGGTGGGGAGGAGGATGAGGGGTGTGACTGGTGGGGAGGAGATGGAAGGGTGTATTTGGGGGGAGGGGAGTGTGTGTGACTGCAAACTTTACTTGCCTGACCTGTGTGTGTGTGTGTGTGTGTGCGTGTGTGTGCGTGTGTGTGCGTGTGTGTGCGTGTGTGTGCGTGTGTGTGCGTGTGTGTGCGTGTGTGTGTGTGTGTGTGTTAATGAATGGGTGAAAGTGTGAGGTAGAAAAGAAGGGGAGGGGGAAAGAAAGGATGTTATAAAAAGGATTGGAAAAAGGAGGCGCTTGTAGATGAATGGAAGACAATATACAAGCAGAGAACAGAGATCCACGGAGACTTAGCAAAAATATCTATATGAGACCTAGTTATGGAGACGCGGAGTGGGTAGTCTCTGTTGGAGCAATTTAACATACATGATACTGAGGATTGGGATTAGAAAATGTCATTACAGAGGCGAAAGAATGCGTTTGTAATGGCTAAGCGAGGAGAGACCATGGACACTGGCTGTGGTGCTTAAAGAATATCAGGGAATCTAATTCGGGGAATTCTATCTTATGGATGTATGGTTTATGATTTAAAGTAGAATTTGATTGTATATGACAGAAAGTCTATTCTGATTAAGGAAAGTTTTGTCTCTGTAATAATCTTAAGATCAGTCAATAAAGAGATTAAGCTCAGTAATTATACACTAATTATAGCCGATAGGAATGCATAGGAAAAGAGGAACGTCACATTCAAAGTGTGGTCACTAGAAAGTCACATTGGATGGCTTTGGAACTTGAAGGTTAAGGATTTAAAGCATGGCAATTGCTTATAATAGTTTCGGACCTTTTAATTCAGAACTAAAAGATTTAGAAATAAAAGACTTTGGACTGGTGAGGTATATACCAATGGACTTTGGACTTAATATATATGTACTGCGAGGACTGTGGGCTGATAAGATATGCGTTAGTATATCTGAGCTGTGGAAAGTGTATAGTAGATGCTAGAAAACTTACGGACAGAGATTCTCTCTGCTGTCTCAACTCCACATTGATGCTAAACTTATGTTTTGCGTCTATAATGCGATCAACATTAGTATTCTCTGACACTAAACGGCATCGGGGCCAGTGAGTATTGTATCCTGTGCTCACCACAACATCGCTCTTCCCGTCGTCAGACTGGCTTCCTAGACAGGCGGGATCGGTCGTGCGTTAAGTTCGCACCAAAGACGAAATTACTGAACTGGTAGGCGGTACGTGGGGAGACGCTGAACACCATGTTACGCCGCGCTGTGACAATGTCTGGACAACGGTAGGCGTTGTTTGGTATGCCAGAAACTGTTATGCCGCGTTGTGACAACGTCGTCTTTATCGCTTCTCTCTACAATAAGAGAAACCTCATAATAAATGTAATTGGCACGTCCCACACTGAGGGTGTAAGGATTTTGCGTGCGGTGAATAAATCTTCAGAGAGGTGACATAGTCATGTGGGCATTACAATTAATGATTGGTTGGTGTATAAGATTTACGGTGGTGCAATGGGTGGTCAGAGAAGGAAGACATGAACTGCACAATAGGTGGAAAGAATCAGTAATATGCTGGTGGCTTCTCCCTCTCTCGTACGATTGTACCTTAAATACGATATGCAAATACCTTGCTAAAAAAAAAATTGAAAAGAGAATTCAGATGAAATTTCAGAGAGGAGCCGAGGTAATGAGCAAGAAGCCTCTCCAGGAAGAAAAAAAACAAATATAAAGATCTGAAATTAATGCTTCTCTCTCGACATGAGTTAATACAAGCAAGAATATCTGAGTTCCTAATAAGTCGTGGCGCTCCTGCTCTACTGCTCTCATTTGGAAATCAAATCAATGAGAACGCTGTAGTAGGCGCAAGACTTATTATTACCCTTTGGTAGTGCCGCATTCGTTCTTAATTCTTATTCTTAAACATGTTCTAATATGTAAAATGTATTCTGTATTCATTGCATTCAATCCACGAAACTATTGCTATTCTGCAACATGTACACAAGTTGTCTTATAACTCTTGTCGATGTTTATATAAGGTAAATATTACAAAACTTTGTACAGACTAGCGAACCATACTCTGAGCTGGCTACGTGCAAGAGATTAACCATACTATATCCTGGTTTAGAACTAGTCACAGACCACATTGTCTCATAGCCAACAGTACTTAGCATACCTGTAACATGCACCTTGTGGGATTCAAGTTTTGTTTTTCTATCGCAGTTCGGCCTTAGACTTGTTCAGTGAAGCTGCTGATGCTAAGTCCACTCACTTGTACAAACAAAATACTCCAAATTGCCCTCAAATATTTTTATGTATATGGAAATCTTTAAAAGAGTGAAAATTTGCATATTATTGAAGCAGACAGAATAAATGCACTTGTAATTTTGAAGATTTTTAAAAAGTTAATTACCAAGGTAAGATAAAAAATCTATTGAATGATTTAGATATTGCAAATTCGGGAAGAATCCCTTAGATTCAATTAATAGTAACTTTAATAGAACAATAATATAGCGACTGCTGAAAGACAAAGATGAACTAATTAAAAAAATTCTGACCATCAACCCATCTATACCATAAATGTATAGATTAATCAGAACACAAACCAGGTAATCCAAGCAGACTCATAATTATCTCCTTTGGCTAGGTAGACCTGCAGTTTTTTTCCAGATGGATAGTAAATATATTGTGCCCAATTGTAGGCCAAGTTTCTAACTTAAATGGTAAGAATAATGTTGATTTAGTTGACAAACTAAGCCCCATGATTGATTTAAATTGTTTAAATATAGTTTTGGAATCACATCGTTGCATGCAGTAATTTCGCAAAAATCATTCTGAACCTAACGAAAAAAATGTAATTCATTGTGTTTGTTTATAATTAAATTACTGTAAGCTTATCTAATATATGTTTAGTTGGATTAGGCTAAATTAAGTTGCGCTTGTTATAATAAGGTTAGATAAGTTTTCTATGGTCCTTTGGTTCATAATTATTAATTTTTACCTTAACATAAACGTATAAGATAAAATTTTAGAAAGGACTTAATTTTAAACGAGTTCTTGCTAACTGACCAATTTTACCTATTCGGCACGGCATTATATATATATATATATATATATATATATATATATATATATATATATATATATATATATATATATATATATATATATATATATATATATATGCAAAACAACCACTCTGAAAAAATAGAGAAATTCCAAGCGCTTTCGTGACTACTCACATTTTCAAGGAACTATAGTTCCTTGATAATGTGAGTAGTCACGAATGCGCTTGGAATTTCTCTATTTTTTCAGAGTGGTTGTTTTGCATATTCCGAAATCATCTGTTTACTGTGATCTTATTGCATATATATATATATATATATATATATATATATATATATATATATATATATATATATATATATATATATATATATATATATAAACATTACATAAAACACACACACACAAAAAAACAGAGTTACACTGATCATCCCTCACTCTTTTTCCCTAAATTATGTTGGTGCGGGTGTGTCATTTGTGGGTGGTTGAACTTAGTACTGCGAAACCCTTGGTAGTTAACTGGAAAACTAACGTTCAACGCAACAAATTCCCTCAGTGACCGCAAGAGGCTGTCCTACAGTGTCAAGGCTACGAAAAGCATAGTGGTAGGGTATGTGCATGAGTGAGTGTGTGTACTAATCCATTTGTGGTTGCAGGGACTAAGTCTTAACTCCTGGCCTCGCCTCTTCACTTGCCAGATGCTTAATTTACTCCTTAGTAGTCCTTGTCGTACCTGCATTTAAAACTGTGTATGAAACCTGCCTACACTATTTCTTTATCGAGATTACTCCGCTTCCCGATCACTCCGAAGAAATGTTGATTTTCTTTTGGATTCCCTGTCTTTAACAGATGCCAGATTAACCAGGCTGTGATTGAATATGTGGGGCTGCTGGCCACCAACAGCAACAGCCTGGTTTCTTAACATTTTATTTTTCAAGTGTGTGTGTACTCTCCTAATTGTGGTTGCAGGAGTCGATTCATAGCTCCTGGCCCCGCCTCTTCACTGGTAACTACTAGGTCTGCTCTCTCCCTGCTCCATGAGCCTTATCATACCTCTTCATAAAGCTATGTATGGACCCTTCCTCCACTACAACACACTCCATACTGTTCCGTGACTGAATAAATACTTCCTAACATCCCTGTGACTCATTTGAGTGTTCAGCTTCCAATTGTGACCCCTTATTGCTATGTTTCATCTCTGGAACATTCTCTCTCTGTCCACTATGTCAATTCCTCTCAGAAATTTGTGTCGTTATCATGTCCCCCCCCCTCTCTCTCTCCTGTTCTCCAGTGTCGTCAGGTCGATTGATTTCCGTAAACCTCTCAGCGTACGACATATCCTTTAGCTCCGGGACTAGTCTTGTTGCAAACCTTTGCACATTCTCTAATTTCTTGACGTGCTAGACCAGGTGTGGGTTCCAAACTGGTGCTGCATACTCCAGTATGGGTCTGACATACACTATGTACAGAGTCCTGCACGGTTCCTTACTGAGGAGTCGGAACGCTATTCTTTTGCTAGTCGCCCAGATGTTGCAGCAGGTGTGTGTGTGTGTGTGTTTTTTTGTTTAATTGTCTTGCAACATAAATTAATAGCTGTTTATCGCACCTCTTATCTATTATTGAGCAGGTATATTGAATTTTGGCCTCCATAATGTTGAAACTGTATACATTGATGGCCTCTAGCATCTCTCCGTCTAGTTCCTTCCAATTACTCACCACAGCAGAACAAAAGAATCTTTAAAATCATTGTAACTTCAAGTTATGCTCATTATCGCACCTCTCATTATCCATTATCTAGTCCCCTGTATGTTCATCATTTTTTTCCATGTAACCCCCCTTCTCATTGTAGTTCATTGCCTTCAGTTCCGTTTACATTCTCCTCAATACCTTTGCATTATCTGCATCCACTGACAAGAAGGGATTTATATCATAATGTAAGTCAAGTCTGCCACACACTCGAGTTATTCTAGTAGTTATGAATACGTTCGTACAGTAACATGTCAAAGGGCACAGCTAGTTACTGCTAGTACTGTAATTACCTTTTGCATAGTAACGTGCTGAACAGCACATTTAAAATTAATGAAGGTCATAAGACTAAATCGATAAACTTATTTAAAGGTATACACACAGATTGTGTACAATACCAAGATTCCAACTAAAGTTAAATTTAAATATATTTCCCCCTAGACATTATTGATTTATTAAGTTTTCAGACTTTTAATAGCAAATTATTCTCTCGGTTGTAATCCTGTTACGGAAGCTAATTAAAAGCTATATTCTAAGGATAACTGTCCTGATCTGATGAGATGAAACATAATTGTAATCATTTAGGAGTCAGAAACAGGCTAGGTGCTAGAAGTTTATCAGTAGTTTGACCTAGTATTCTCCGGTAGATCATCATGGCATTGTTTATCATTCTGTAACAATGGGAGCCTGTCCGGGATGCTTTTTACTAAAGATTGAAATTTTTGTTTAAAATACTAAGTTTTATTAACTAGTGTTGACTGTACTCAGATATATCAAGTGTTCCCTTGATGTAACAAGTTAGAGCTAGGACTTGTACACCATAAATGGTGGATGTGTACCTATCCAATTCTCTTGATCCAAGAAAATTAAGATATTGTTAATGTGCTACAGCTCTATTACAGTCTGGATTAATCTAACTTGTAAAGTATCTTCATATCTAAGGGCTATTGTCATAGCCATATTTTTTTGAAGGGGTGGACCGGTATGCCAGTTAAAGCCTCGGTCAAATGACCAAAAGCTCCAGCTGCGGGTCATTATTTGACTAAGACCCGCGTTGGGAAACACATGTCCCGTTTCTTGATAAACGTTACCAAACCAAGTATCTTTATAAAGTATTTGACACACTCCATAAATAAATCTGTTTCTTTTTATGTTTGTACAAATAAAAAAAAACGTAACTTATACTCTGACTTCGAAGATGAGTATGCAAAAACTTCAGCCGTGCTGGCTGAAGTTTTTGCATACTCATCTGGGTGTAACACACAATACTAAGTGTACAGCAGAGACAATCAGAGCATTAATTCATGACATTCTTGTGTATGCAGAGGGTTCTGAGTCCATGTCTGATTCTGAGCAGTGCGCACACCTCGACTAGATGTCTGTAGATACTGACACAAACGATGAGGGAGCTAAAACAGTTGACTAGGAGCCTAGTGTAACCACTAATTTTTCACTTCTCGCCTCGTTGAGTTATTCACTCAGAGTCTACCAGACAGTATAACTCATACTCGTTCTACGTATACTATTGTATATACCTTTCCTAGAACCGAATCTTGATTTTCAAGTAGTATTAGTAGTAGTAGTAGTAGTCGGATCTCAATTGCGTGCTGCCGAAAGATACTTAAGATACACTTTGCAGAACAAGCTGTTATTGAGACAACATTTCGATCTGTTAAGATCTTTAACAAGTCATCTTTATCATGACTTGACAAGGATCTTAAGAGATCGAACCCAGCGTTCGCAGGCCTCCTAAGATCTACAAGACAATCGAAGTAAAACTGAGCAAGCTGGCACCTACACTGACCAGTAACAATACAAAGCTTCCTCTAAGTATGATACATCAGTATTCAAGGTTTCAAGCTGATAGCATGAGTCATTTACAAGCTATGGCATGGAAACTATTAATTTTTCTCCAATTTCCTCAAAATTAGCAAATGGGCACCTACACCATCTTTTATGGTAGTTAGAAAAACGTCAAATTTTAATCTAATTAAACCAAACCTTGAATGAAGTTTTAATTTCATAAGATTCATCAGCCATTTAAAACTTAAACAGTTAAAAATAACCATTTTTAAACCATCGCAACGCAAAAAATTATTTTACAGAAAATCTGCAAATTGACACCAACACACATTGATCATGCGACACACCTCTGCTAAAAGTTTGAAACCAACCGGTCATGGAAGACGTACCACGGTTATTACACAGAAACCTACGAGCATCTTAGGGAAAAAATCTACAATCCCTGACTTGTTGCTGCTTTCTAGGAATATATAATAAGTCACAATATCGCAACTAGACCAATCTAGGGATACTTAATGAAAAAAAAAAATCATACCATGGCTAAAACATTTTGCAGTCTTAACGAGAATACATAAAAATATCAAAATATAGTGACGAGATAACCAATACTTTGTAGGACAAACCCACGAAGTATCGGCTCATCGTGCCGGAAGTTGGATTGACAATACTATTACAACATAATGATCAGCACATTATTATTATTATAATCAAGGGGAAGCGCTAAACCCGGAGGATTATACAGCGCCTGGGGGGGGGGGATGTGGAAGGCATTCAGGCTTAATTCGGGGAACTGGAGCACAGATCCAATTCCCTAAATCAAGAGCCCCTCACCAACATCAAGAAACCTTCCTTGAGGGGAATGATCAGCACAGAGCCACACTTAGTTCAAAGATTCCTCTCCAGTGTTTGGGTTATTAATAGATGGTAACCACTACGTCTGTTAGTGTTTCCGACTGTCTCCGCCATGCAAGAGTGTGTCTACCATAAGTCACCACCACACAAGTCTAGCTACCACAGTCACCACCACACAAGTCTAGCTACCACAGTCACCACCACACAAGTCTAGCTACCACAGTCACCACCACACAAGTCTAGCTACCACAGTCACCACCACACAAGTCTAGCTACCACAGTCACCACCACACAAGTCTAGCTACCACAGTCACCACCACACAAGTCTAGCTACCACAGTCACCACCACACAAGTCTAGCTACCACAGTCACCACCACACAACAGTGTGGCTACCACTGTCTCTACCATACAACAATGTGGTTACCACCATCACCACCACACAACAGTGTGGCTACCACCACCACCACCACCACACAACAATGTGGCTACCACCATCACCACACAACAGTGTGGCTACCATCATCTCCACCAAACAGCTGTGTAGCTAACACTGACGAGGGCCACGACAGTGGCGACGAGGACGACAACGACCTCTGGTGAGTTACTGTAATGTAAGCATTACACATAAACTAACGTGTCACTTTATATCATGCTTGTCATGGGAAGTTCCGGTCACCTCTACAATCACTCAGTCTTCACTCTTCGTCATTAGTGATACCAGTCTCTCTCTCTCTTCTCTTTCTTCTCTCACTTCTCTCTCCTCTCATTCTCTCTCTCTCTCTTCTCTCACTCTCTCTCTCTCTTCTCTCACTCTTCCTTTTTCTGTATCTCCTCTCTCTCTCTCTCTCTCTCTCTCTCTCTCTCTCTCTCCTCTCTCTCTTTTTTACACAGGGTTTGACAAGGTTAGGTTAAGGATTCCTAACTTTATTGACAAGTTATGGATTCCCAACCTTTTTGACAAGCTAAGAACTGTTACCTAAATCACCTCATTTAAAAGCCTTTTTTTTATATTGTTATGAGACATAGAAGTAGGGAACAGAATGAAGTTGGAGCCATCTGTGAACCTTCAAATTTCACTTGATCAGCTGACTTTATTTCGTTGATGTCATGCTGTACGATCATGTTCCAGACTAGAGCCATCCTGGGAATAAATGGTCACGGATGAAATGATGTTCTGGAGAAGAGTACAGTCAGAATGATATTGCTGCCCGTCTTGTGTAGAAGCTTACTTCTCGCTATCTTCGGAGTGATGCCAAGTGTGGTACTTTGTAAATAACAGTAAGGCCGCCCACATCCCTCGTGTGCTGAAGGCTCTGCTGAAATGACAGATCTTTCCAGGATGGGTTCAGGCGAGAGATTAGGCGTCTAGCTATGTTCTCTACTCTGTCAAGCAGCCGCAGATGAGATGGCGGGCAAGCAATCCAAGAAAGTGGAGCGTACTCAAGGTGTGAGCGTACTTGTGCCTCCTACAGAATCTTGCAACCCCTACTGTCAAGCAGATGCGAGATACGTCGAAGTGCTGTAAATTTCTTGGCCGCCTTGTATGCAAGATTTACAACGTGATTGTTCATGGTCAGTTTGGAGTTAAATATCACCCCAAGGATATCAGTTTAGTCTCCGGGTACCAGCACTCCCCCATTCATATTACTGCTCCGGCATTCTCATCATAGTGCCTAAAGACCATCATCATTTGTGTTTTCTCTGTTGCAAATGTTACCTGCCATCCGTTTCTTCAGGCTCCTCAGACTTGTATAGTTCTTAGCTGGTAATTGATGTGGCTTAGAGCAGCTGGCATTTCCTCTCTTGGATAAGTAAATGTCAAGAGAACAGTCGCCTGTAAATGCATGGGATTCTGGGTTGAGATAAAGAAGGTCATTGAAGTAGACATTACATAACAATGGGCCAAGCACGCTTCCCTGTGGAACACTTGCCCCAGTAGGATGTCTTGCTGATTCTGTTCCATTGAGAACTACACTTAGAGGTCTACCTTGAAGGTAATAACTGAAGAGACAGTGTAGAACCTGCAATGCCCAGTGCTTGCAGTTTTGCCAAGAGACCTTGGTGCCATACTCGGTAGAAAGCACCGGCAATCTCCAGTGCTACCACACAGCTGACTTTGGATTCATCCAGTGACTGGTGCCACTTAGTGGAGAGGCTTAGCAACAGATCAGCAGCAGAGTAACTTTTCCTGAAGCCATGTTGACAGTCACAAAGTAGTGAGTGGTAGTCAAGAAACTGTCATTCGTCTTGAGATTATTGTCTCGAGAATCTTGCCAGTGATTGACAGGAGTGACACTGGTCTATGGTTGCTGATTTCTGCTCTGTTCTTTTTGTGAACAGGGACTACATTTGTCTCTTTCCACAGAGAAGGCCATTTACACTGTACTAGGCAGTGCTGAAAGATGCGAGTTTGAGGTGCTGCTGACTGGTCTGCACATCTCAGAAGTCTTGCGCTGAGCTTGTTTGGGACCACAGCATTTTCTTGGTCAAGCGATTTAAGAAGAAAATGCACCTCCTCCTGCTTTATTGTCACCACTGACAGTTTTGACACAGTTCTTGCAGCTAGCCAAGGAGGGTCCCTTGCTGGATCAGGAACTTGCATTTTGGTAGCAAAGTGTTTGGCAAAGAGGTCTACTTTCTCTTGACTACAAGTAGAGGTGGTACCATCGTGTCGATTTAGAGGTGGAATAATTTCATCAGGCAAATAACCTTGTCTGTCCTTTACCAGGGACCACCAGGTTTTGGAGCTCCCACTAGCTGATGCTAGCTTTATTTTTGTGTCCACCTCC